>NC_084831.1:71220278-71533056 GCF_033115175.1 Lepus europaeus
CTCCTGGTCTCCCATGGGGTGCAGGGCCCAAGCACTTGGGCCATCCTCCACTGCACTCCCTGGCCACAGCAGAGAGCTGGCCTGGAAGAGGGGCAACCGGGACAGGATCGGTGCCCCAACCGGGACTAGAACCCGATGTGCCGGCGCCGCAAGGCGGAGGATTAGCCCGTTGAAGGGGGGATACTTTTAAACAGGTGTTCAAGAAAGTGAGTTACAAGATAAAATAAAGGGTTAAAAGTTAAACTTAATTTTCAGATGAATGATGATTTCTTTTAGAAGCAGTATGTCTCAAATATTGTACAAGGTTTATTTATACGAAATACTAGTTATTAGTTATAAGAAATTTAAATATAACTTGGAGATCTGTATTTTTGCTCAATTTGGAAACTCTATGAGAAAGCTCACTCTGAGGAGGTGATATTTGAAACGAGTGTTGGATAATGAGGAGAAACCAACTGTAAAAAGGTAAAGAAAACATTCCCAATGGAGAGTGGGTGTGGAAAAAGCTGTGAGGTACAGAGAGCTTGGTGTGCTCAAGTAAAACTTGGTACTGGAGTTGGAGAATTATGAAGAGGAATGTGGCTAGCAAAGGTAGGACAAGTGTGTAAAGTGGGATAAGTAGGGTCTTGTAAGGCAGGCAGATTTAATCACTGGTAGAATTCTTATCAGCAACAATTCCAGATGATGAGAATAATATCTCTAAACGTTTGAGAGAAAAAGGCTGTGAATCTGTATTTCATATTGGCTTAGCCATCATTGAGGGTAAAGACAACATAAGAAAGATATTATCAATAGACGCTCATGAAAGGAACTATTTATACCTTAATAAGTTGAAAAGTGAACCCAGGAAAAGAATATAGGATCAACAGTGAAAACAGAATTTGCTAAAATCTGTGAATAAATACAAAGAATTACTATGAAATAACTTTCTGTGTTAAAAAGAATGTGACTACAAGCTCTAAATAACATCAATGTGATGAGAAATGAATCCAATTAAAAGTCATGTTCAGTTATTGTGTAAGATAAAAAAGAGATATTTCAGAGGTCTAGTTTTTCAATGAAAATTGAAAATAATGAAAAGTAAAGTATTAATTAAGTAGCTTGCTGTTGAAACTCAGTAGCTTAATATAGTTTATTTCTTAATATAGTTTATTTCTTTTTCTTTGTGTCTTTTTTTTTTAAACCACGTTCATCAACTGAGATAACAGTGTTCTCAATGTAGTGAGACAGGAATATTGTCCATAAAAGTGTTCTCATCATTAGGCTCTAGCCCACTTGTTTCAAATGGTTCACATATTGTAGCCAAAATTCTGTAAGCTTTTTTTTCTGTGTGTATTTTTTGTTGATTAATTTTTAAGGAATATAAATTTCATAAGTACAACATTAAAAAAATGTAGTGAGGAAGTACATACTTTCAAACATCTTCAACATATGTGGATCTAACTCTATTTGGTCTTTCTTCCCCCCTTTATCTGCAGGGCATGCATCCCAGGACCTCAGTGGTTGCCTAGAACCACAGTTAGCTTCAATTCCTGCATACTGGATAATGTGTTTTTCCCCAATAAACACTAGAGTACTTCCAAAATGTTGTGGAAAGTGCACATTACCTTTTAATTCCACCTTTCCATGCACTTTTATTTTTTGGGAAGAAGAAAAGTATATTTTGGCTTATAGTGATGGTAGCTATTACCTTTTTTTTTCAACTTTTATTTAATAAATATAAATTTTCAAAGTACAACTTTTGGATTATAGTGGCTTTCCCCCCATAACCTCCCTCCCACCCGCAGCCATCCCATCTCCCGCTCCCTCTCCCATCCCATTCTTCATCAAGATTCATTTTCAATTATCTTTATATACAGAAGATCAACTTAGTATATACTAAGTAAAGATTTCAACAGACTGCACCCACACAGACACACAAAGTATAGAGTACTGTTTGAGTAGTAGTACAACATATTAAAGACAGAGATCCTACGTGGGGAGTAGGTGCACAGTGACTCCTGTTGTTGATTTAACTCCCTTCAGAGAAAGGTACTTCCTTCTTTGATGGCCTGTTCTTTTTTTTTTTTTTTTTTTTTTTTTTTTTTAAGGGAAAGGGTTTATTGGGGAATACCCTACAGACCGGAGTGAAGGGGTGGTGAAGGAAAAAGAAAAGGAGACTGTAAGAGAGAGAAACAGAGAGGAGGGAGAAGAGAGCCGAGAGGAGGAGAGAAGCTAAGAGAGCATGTGCTCAGAACAGGCCCTTTTAAAACTTTGCCTGAGGGTGGGCAGGGAAGCTGGAGCAGTGAATCCCATTAGGATGGGGGTGGAGCCTGGCTCAGGTAGCTGGGCCATGTGGCCACCTGGCTAAAATTGCGCCAGTTTCCTAACATTCCCCCCTTTTGTTTTTTATAAAGCAGGATTTGTATGGGGTTACATTAGTCCCAGGAGGGGTAGAGGGAGGATGATCTGTCCTTAGTGCTACTTCCTGCTGACATGGGGTGATGTCTCAGGCCGCTGTCTCCAGGTTGGGGAGTATATTTCTGTAGCAGCATTTGGTTGACCGCCTGGTTGTTGAAGGCCTTGGTTTGGTTTCATTATCACCTGCTGTAAACACTTAGACACTGTAGTATAAAAGGCAGGGTTGAGAATAGTAGCCAATGATCCTAAGAGTAGCATTAATCATTTCATAGAGGAGAGGAAATGGGGGGTCTCTGGACCCTTGTGGGGACAGTTTGATGGATGTGGCTTAAAGCTGGTCCCAGCCAAGACTGGGAAAAGAGGCCACTCAACTTTTGCAGGTAGCGGGATTTGTCTGTAGAGAAATTCTGAACAATCATACAACATTAAGTGGGAAGAGGACCATCAGTAAACACAGGTTGGGAGTAGAGCCATTGGTGGTAGTGTAAAGGCTATGGTTACAAAGGGCTAGATACAGAGGACACAGTTGTTATTAGAGAACCTAAGAAAGGTGCTAAGCTACAAATAAGTTTTCTGATTGAGAGGCAAATAGAAACTGACAGAAGGGGCTTGATAATAATCAGGTGGGCTTTAAAGCGTTGTAAATTATGAGTCTCAGACTCATCTATCTCTTCATATAGCCTACATCCTAAGGGAGGTATGAACCTCCTTGGGAAGGCACCCTGTTGACTTCCATTACCTAGCTGGCCTGGGAGGAGAGCTGGCCAGGTAAAGGCAAGTGGCAACTCCAACAGGAAATATACAGTTCTGCCTGTAGTGTTCTGACCCTATTTGGCCGTCTCCTCAGCAGCAGTGGTCACCTTGGAAGCTGGACTGAGTGAAGGGCTTTTCAGCTTAGAGCCAATAAGATTTGTGGCTCTGACCTGGGTGTCCTTCGATTCCAGGGCAGGTCCATTTCCAGTGATCCAACTCTTGGCAGAGCTGCCAGGGCTCTTCATAGCTGACTTCTGCTGAAGCCCAGGCTTGCCACATTGAAAGCCACTGCTTTCAAGATGGCCTGTTCTTTCTGCTGGGATCTCACTCACAGAGATCTTTCATTTAGGTCATTTTTAATTTTTATTTTTTTGCCTCAGTGTCTTGGCTTTCCACACCTGTGAAACTCTCCAGGGCTTTTTAGCCAGATATGAATGCCTTAAGGGCTGATTCTGAGGCCAGAGTGCTTTTTAGGGCATCTGCCATTCTATGAGTCTGCTGTGTATCCCACTTCCCATGTTGGATCATTCTCTCCTTTTTAATTCTATCAGTTAGTATTAGCAGACACTAGTTTTGTTTATGTGATCCCTTTGACACTTAATCCTATCATTATGATCAATTATGAACTGAAACAGATCACTTTGATTAGTAAGATGGCATTGGTACATGCCACTTTGATGGTATTGAATTTTTTTGTTCTACTTAATACCATTGGTTGAAATCTTCAATTAACACACATTATTCTTAGTCATTTAAAATTAACTGAAGAGTGATCCCTGTTAAATATAAGAGTGGGAATGAGAGAGGGAGGAGATGCACAGTTTGGCACATGCTCACTCGGACTTACTCCTAATGGTAGAGTTAGAAACATGCCAGGCGATTCCAATTCAATCCCATGTACTTTTTTGAAGTAGGTGTCTATGATAACATTTGAATTATAAATTAGGCACAGTAAGGGATAAATGATAATAGCTAATAATAAAATATGATAATTTTAAGAATATACCATCATAAACTTATTAGAATCTTTATCTTTGTACTTTGGAGACTTTACTATGTAAAATAATGATGACTTGAACATCAGCATGATGATACTACAACAGTTGATCTGATAACCAAGATGGCTACAATGGGCAGATAGTGTAAATAGTGTGACTATATTAGACAAAAAGGCGATTCATATCTTGGGCATGAAGGAGAGGGAACAGGCAACATTTAATCATGTTGTTCATAAAGATACACATTGTTTTTTATTCATTTAAAAATTTTTTTGGACAGGCAGAGTTAGACAGTGAGAGAGAGAGAGACAGAGAGACAAGTCTTCCTTTTCTGTTGGTTCACCCTGCAAATGTCTGCTACGGACGGCACGCTGTGCCGATCCGAAGCCAGGAACCAAGTGCTTCCTTCTGGTCTCCCATGCCGGTGCAGGGCCCAAGGACCTGGGCCATCCTCCACTGCCTTCCTGGGCCACAGCAGAGAGCTGGACTGGAAGAGGAGCAACCTGGACAGAACAGGTGCCCCGACCAGGACTAGATCCCGGGGTCTCAGCTCCGCAGGTGAAGGAATAGCCAAGTGAGCCATGGTGCTGGCCAAGATACACATCTTAAAACTCACAAATTGTTTATTTCTAGAATATTTCTTATAATATTTTGGATCACAGTAGACCCAGGAACTGGAACCATGGAAAACAAAACTGTGAATAAGGGTGGGGCTACTATATTTTATTACAGTATACTGTCAACTCAGTTTATTCCTTGATTATCTATATTCTAATTGGGAGGTGAGATAGGTGGTGGTGGTGTCTTTGTTTTATACTATTATTCAGTGATCCAGGTTGATAGATGCTCTATCTTCAACATAAGGCTTTCAAAGTCCTCCAGAGCAATGACATACACCCACAATTGTTAGGAAAGGAAGTAGTGGGAATGGAGGCTGTAATAGGTCATGCTTGGAATGACATTGCTCACTTCTTCTTTTTTTATTATTTATTAAAGGTCTTCCTTCCACTGGTTCACCCCCTAAATGGCTGCTACGGCCGGAAATAAGCCGATCTGAAGCCAGGAGCCAGCTGCTTCCTCCTGGTCTCCCATGTGGGTACAAGCGCCCAAGCACTTGGGCCGTTCTCCACTGCCTTCCCGGGCCACAGCAGAGAGCTGGACTGGAAGAGGAGCAACCGGGACTAGAACCCGGGGCCCATATGGGATTCCGGTGCTGCAGGTGGAGGATTAGCCAAGTGAGCCATGGCACCAGCCCCGGACATTGCTCACTTCTACACACACATCCTGTTGTCTTGGCTATAGCTCAATCATATAGTCACACCTACTCAATTTCAGGGAAACCTTAGAAATATAGCTTAGCAGTGTGACCATGAGAGGAGAATTGTTTAAAAACGTTTATTTATTTATTTGAAAGCAGAGCAAGAGAGAGAGAGAGAGAGACAGAGAGACAGAGAGAGAGAGAAAGAGGTGTGTGTGTGTGTGTGCATGAGAGAGAGAGAGAGAGAAAGAGAGAGATATGATGGAGAAATCTGGAGATGCAGAGAGAATATTTTATCTTCTGGTTCACTACTCAAATTCCTATCACAGTTCGTGCTGGACCAGGCTAAGCATGAGCTAAGAGTTTTATCCAATTCTCCCATGTGGCAAGCAGGGATCTAAGCATTTGAGCAGTTACTTGTGGCCTCACAGGTGCACATTAGCAAAAAGCTGGGTGGGAAGTAGAGGCAGGATTTGAACTCAGACACTGCTGATATGGGATGTAGGCATCCAGGGGTGACTTAATCACCATGCCACAACTGCCAACTTGGGGACTGGTTTCTATGAACAGTTAGCTAGTCTCTATCGCAAGTATATCTTAACAATTACAAGTAATATCCAATAAGAATCTATAATCCATAGCTTTCAAAGTTTCAGAAGAAAAAAGGTATGATAGAAATCTTTAACCAGTAGACAGCTGACAAGGGGAACAAACTGTATTAAAGAAAGGGGACGGCAAATAGAAAATGAAAGATAAGATGGTAGAAATCACTCCAAATATGTCAGTAATCATGATAGATGTAAATATATTAAGCCTATCAATTAAGAATTTATTTTAAAATAAAATAAAGTCTAAGTGCAATCCTACTACAGATAATGTTATTGTTCTCTGTATTTGTCTCTCAAAAAAAAAAACCTAGAAGTTATGATTTTGGGTGGTTTTTACCATAAAGAAATGTTAAATATTTGAGAAGACAGATACAATGACTCTGATTGGACATTACTCAACATATTCATGTGTTGAGACGCCACATAGTACCCTACAAATAAGCATAAATTTTTTATGTCTGTTAAAAAAAATAACCAAGAATACAAAGTCTATGAAGCCAGGCATGCTTAGGCAAATACAGGAGCTAGAAAAGTGCATGCTACAGGGCTGTGTGGGAAAAGACATGTCAAAGGAAACTTAGAACAAGGTATGATTGGGGAGGAGAGGCAAGCACTAGAAGTCTTCAAAAAGTTCTTGGAAATTGCATTTATGAGAAAAGTGCCTGGGTTTCAAAAATTTTTTACACCAAAATAAATTTATTTTTTAATTTTATTTTTCCAGGAACTTTTTGAAGTTCCCTTTATTTCTACAAGCAGGTGCCAAACAAGCAGTTGAATGAATTTACCGAATTACCTTGACTCTTGTCTGTTTGCCACTGAAAGTGAGCTATGCACAAATGTCTAGTAAGTTGCTCATATAAATGTCTTTGGGTATTTAGAACCAAAATAGGTCAGTTTAAACATCCTCTGAAGGAACACCTCTGTTGTAAAACTTTTCTGGAGGCTCTCGCTACAAATGGCAAACAGGCATCCTGGGAACAAATTGACTAGTACATGTGAGCCTCTCTTCAGTTGCTTAGCTTAGTCATTGTTTCTTATGTTTTGAGGTCTAAGCAGCCATATGACTCAACGAACCACATGTAACCAGGGACACAAGGTTCTGGCTGAAGGCTATTATTTTTTTCTTTCACAATATTAAAACAGAAGATTGAAGGACAAAATGCTAGAGATCAGTCAGAGAAATATACAGATAGGTTGATGGTGGATAGAATTTCTTCACTTCATCTAGAAGTGAAGCTTCCCTTTCTCCTTCAAACTTTACCTACTTTCCGAAATGCCTTCTTGACATGAAATGCGCTCATTCTGCTAGAAAGCTGCACTGCTTATTTATTGTTGTGTAATAAACCACAGCAAAACTTAGTGGCTTAAAACTACACTATTCATTTTGCTAACAAATCTGCAATTTGTGCAGGGCTTGGTGGGGATGACTGTTCTGTTTCTCATGACATGATGTCAGCGGGGGGCACTTTGACTAGGGCTGGCGGATCACTTCCAAGATGGCTTATCCCGTGGTTACCAAGTTGGTGCTGGCTGTTTGGTAGCTCAGATGGGAAAGAAGGCTGGAGGCTCTGGCCCTCTCCATGAGGGTTGTGACGCTCCATAGGAATACTTGGGTTTTCTGAAAGCATGTTGCTGGGTTCCAAGAGCAAGTGTTCCAAAAGGTGGGCAATGGAGCTGCTGGTCTGTTATGCCTGGGCCTGGAAACTGTCCCAGAATTACTTCCAGAATCTATTGGTCAATGCAGACAGAAAACACACTTACTATTCAAGAGAAAGGAACATGGAGCCCACCTCTCTAGGGGAGGGACTGTCAAAGAATTCGTGGACATCTTTAATCCACCCACAGCCAAAGCCTAATCCTATTTGTGTTACTGAGCTCAATGGCCAAACTTACTCATAGTGCAGAGGGAGAGACACACTAAGGAATAGCTGAGCCAAAAGAATGAATCCAGATACAGCAAGCTACTGATTCTATAAATGATTTTTACTGCCCTCATCGAGGAATGCTACTGCTGTTGCTGAGACAGATGGAAGGAAAGGGAAGTAGTCTTCTCAGGTCGGTGTCAGTGGACTCACTATTGTAGAAGTAGTTTGTCCTTCATCTTCCTTCCTAGGCTTTGTCTTGTCTTACTTTAGAAAACAATTTTGTTCCCTTCAATTTATGGCTTTAATTTTGCCCCCTTGTATTCATTACTCAGTGTCCATTTCCCAAACTGATGATTATTTTATCTCCATTCATTCAGTCCCCACAGCAGACTCTCTGTAATTTAAATATATTAGAGCTGTGGTAAAAATCTTGGCTATCTGTCTGGACTCTGAAAGAATATATTGAAAAGACAAGTGATGCATTTAAAATTCTTTATCATAAGGAAAAAATAATGGAAATATCTTTTCACTTTGAGCCAAAAAGTTTCTTGTTAGAATCATTTATGTTATCAGGCAGCTTTGTTTTTTAAGATTTATTTTATTTGTTTGAAAGTCAGAGTTAGAGCAAAAGGAGGGGGTGGTCTTCCATCTGCTGGTTCATTACCCAAATAGTTGCAGTGGCCAGAGCTGAGCCGATCTGAAGCCGGGAGCCAGGCGCTTCTTCTGGGTCTCACACATGGGTGCAGGGGCCGAAGGCCTTGGGCCATTCTCTGCTGCTTTCCCAGGTGCATTAGCAGGAAGCTGGATCTGTAGTGGGGTAGCCAGGGCTCAAACTGTCACCTATGTGGGATGCCAGTGCTGCAGGCCAGGGCTTTAACCCGCTGTGCTATAGCGTCGGACCCATCAGGCAGCTTATACTAGGTATTTTATATGTATTTTTAGCTGGAAATCTGTACCTTGGAGTTCCTTGTCAGTTTTAAATTTATGAAGACATTAAGGAGCCTTGGTTAACTGCATCAGAGTTCTTGATCACTTGGGCATCTTAAATTAGTCTAAGCTTAAAATAAGACTTAATGATCTTAAATTTGTCTAAATATGTTTAAAAAAGGCGTGTTAAAACAGGAATAATTTTCCTAAAAATTTTTGCTGGTAATTCATTCTTGGATACTTACTTTGGTCTTAATTTACAAAATTACTTTATGATTCATTTCTAAAGAAGAAAAAAGTAATTTTCCTTCTATCTCCATTTTTCTCAAATAACAAATTATATAAAAGCAAAAAGATAACAAGATAACAAGGTTGTTCACATCATTATTCACTGAAAATCAGGTTCGAGAAGTACATGTTCCTGTCTTCTTGCTACTTATGTTCAAAATTGAAACCTTTAGATCAGAATGTCATAATAGTATTAAGACCCCTATTTGTTAAAAGCACTCTTACTTTTTTTTGATAACATATTCTCTGGTAGCACATGAAGATACATTCGACCAGCTGAACAAGAGAGTAGATATCCCTGGCTAAATATATTTCACAGGTTAGAAATGGGAACAGAGCCTGGCTACAAATTAGACTTTTAGCACTGAGCACTTGCTACATAATTTAGACAAAGGTCAATATTCTCTTTAGCAAAATAAAAATGTTATGTTAAACTACAGAAGCATTCATGTCTTAAGCCATATATTTTAGAAAATACCTTGAGCAAGATGAGGTTTTTTTCCACATATACAGTAGCTGTGATTAGTGAGGGGGTCATTTATTTATGTTCTCAACAAACATTTATGAAATATCTTTTTGAGGTTGTTTTGGCATCTCTGATGGAGGCCAATGAACAGTTTCCTCTTTCCTGATCAGTTTATGAACAAATTTGTTCAACAAATAGTCAAATACTTACTGACTATACATTATGCACTAGACACTGTACTAAAAGCTGGATATAATCATTGAACAAAATAGATACATATTCCTAGTTATGTGATGTTTATGTCCTATCAGCAATAGACAGAATACAAAGGATGATACTAATACATAACAAAAGTTGACTGGAAGATTAGTGTGAGACTCAAATTATCTGTAATTTGAACCTTGGGATTAATTAGATTTCCCCACACATTCCTGGACAACTTGGCAAGAAGACAAGCCTCTTCTCATGTGCACAGGCCTGTGCCAACAGGCTGCTCCCAAGAAGAAAACGGACAGAATGCCCAGTCATTCCCCAATCCATCAGTCTGATAAATGAGTTCATCTCCCCAAGGTGAAGTGAGTGAAGGAGGAAAAACAGTAAGAATGGTTTATGGAGTGTTAGAGGTGTGGAGCAACCATGTCCCCTTCTCAATATAATTGCCAGGGATTGTGTTCTCAGTTCATAATGGACTGTGGGAACTCCAAAGCCAGTTAAGAAACAAAGGGCAGGGGCTAGTGTTGTGGTGAAGCTGCTGCCTGCGACGCTGGCATCCCATATGAGTGCCCGTTCATGTCCTGGCTGCTCTACTTCTGATCCAGCTCCCTGCTAATGCACCCAGAAAAGCAGCAGAAGATGGCCCAAGTGCCTGAGTCCCTGCCACCCATGTGGGAGACCCAGATGAAGCTCCTGGTTTTGATCTGACCCAGCCAAGCTGTTGTGGTCATTTGCAGAGTGAACTAGCAGATGGAAGATCTCTTTCTCTCTGTCTCTCTCTCTCTGTAACTCTGCCTTTCAAATAAATAAAATAAATCTTTAAAAAAAAGAAGCAAAGGGCAGCAAGTTTCACTCCGTGGAGTCACACAGATAATGACAATGGTCAATACAACATCTCAATTTCCAGATCAGATTAAGTCTATAATGTTCACTAAGTAGCTCTGACAGGTATTGTGCTGGGCATCAACAGGGGAAATACAAAGAACACAGACTCTCCAGCCTCAAAGAGCTTCCCTCTATGGGGGACACAGGCAATGCAAAAGTTAGAGTTTGGAATAAATGTCTCCTGGAAGTATTTTGACAATAGGAATGGTGATGGCTTCTTATTGGAATATTTTGGAACTAGGTCCTGAAATTCCAACTCAAAAATTATCTTTTCCATGGAACTTCCTTTTAATCCCACAGCAGGAACCAATTTTTACTATACATCCCCAAAGTAACTTATCTAACACATCTTACTATGCTTAATGTTCTTATACTCATCAACTAAATCATTGTAATGAATCTATTATTTCTCCTTTATACCATTAGCCATTAAACCAGGAACCATATCTCACATGCAGTAGGTATTCAAGAAATGCTTCTCCAGTGAATAAACAGTAAACTTATAATGCAGAAAATCTGGCCGGTGCCGTGGCTCACTTGGCTAATCCTCCGCCTGTGGCGCCAGCACCCCAGGGTTCTAGTCCTGGTTGGGCCACCGGGTACTAGTCCCAGTTGCTCCTCTTCCAGTCCAGCTCTCTGCTGTGGCCCGGGAGTGCAGTGGAGGATGGCCCAGGTGCTTGGGCCCTGCACCCGCATGGGAGACCGGGAGGAAGTATCCAGCTCCTGGCTTCTGGTGGGTGCAGCGCCGGCTGTAGCGGCCATTAGGGGAGTGAACCAATGGAAGGAAGACCTTTCTCTCCGTCTCTCTCTCACTGTCTATAACTCTCTGTCTCTCTCTCTCTCTCACACTAATTCTGCCTGGCAAAAAAAAAAAAAAAAAAAAAAAAAAAGAAAAGAAAATCTGCCAAGGGGATACTAATATCTCTGTCCTGTGTGTGTGTGTGTGTGTGTGTGTATTTTTTTTCCCCTAATGGAACTTGAGGGGTTAGTAACTCTATGCCTCATCCTATGTGTGGCCATGACCATACCAAAAGGTTATGCCTGTCACCTATCCACCTTATCTGTGCATTTGAATGTCCAAGTATAATAGTTGTTTATTTTCTGAGTATTTGCCATTTTTCTAATTGGATAGGGAGACAAATCTACTGTAATAATATAGATAGACATTGATCCAGAGGGAGACAATTAAGAGTTGTATGTTTTTGCAACTGCCTTCTATGATCAATTTGAGAGTATGGAACTCCATTATGCTTTTTCAACTCTTGTTATGTGTGGCTTGTTCTCAGATTTTATGGGCTATGCATGATTTGAACAGCACAAATATAATGAGAAACAGATTACAATACTGCAACTAAGTTCTTTAGATAAAAATGATCTGTTACTGTTTTTTCCCCAAATTCTAATGTCTATCACCATTAAGATAACTTGAAAGATTCGCTGTGCTATTTACTCAGCATCCTCAAATAACAGGCAAATGAATGACACTCTAGAATCCCAAAGGATTCTAAGTTTTCAAGTGCTTAAATATGTGACCATAGACCTGGCAAGACCAATAACCAGGGCCAGAAAATGCAGAATTGCTGAAAAGCCCATTTCCGTGCTTGTTTTCTGATTGATCTGACCATCTTTGTACGTGTAGCACTGGCCTGAGCTGGCAAAACTTCTCTCAGTTTCACTTTACATGAAGTTCAATGTTTCAGCTGTGTGGTTTGGCTCTTGCTGAATTATGTTTAAAACTTTGGATGAAACTCTTCAGTTGTGAGGCTATGTGAGTCATATCTGATGGAAAGGCATTCTGATGGGACTTATGTCTCCTCAAGTTCTCTAGCCCTATTGTATCTATAACTCCTGCTATGCTGAATATAGTCTTGATTCCTGTTTTTTTTTAAAGATTTACTTATTAATATGAAAGTCAGAATTATAGAGAGAGGGAGATACAGAGAGACTGAGGGAGAGAGATCTTCCATTCAGTGATGCACTCCCCACATGGCTGCAATAGCCAGGGCTGGGCCAGGCTGAAGCCAGGAGCCAAAAGCTCCATCCGGTTCTCCCATGTGGGCCGTCTTCTGCTGCTTTTCCCAGGCCATTATCAGGAATCTGGATTGGAAATGGAGCAGCTGGGACTTCAACCAGCACCAATGTGGGATGCTGGGGTCGCAGGCAGTGGCTTTACCCACTATGCCACAATGCAGGCTTCCTGTTTCTGCTTTTACTCACCATTCTAGAATTCTTATTAAAGGGATTTTTAATTTATTATATATGTACAGACATTTCAAACAATGCCTTAAAAAGGTACTCTATGTCCTGAAGGCATGGAACTCCAATACTATTTTCCAAGGCAAAGTGGATATTTTCCGAGATAACTTGGAATCCTGTGTAATTTTGTGGGGCACTTTGGAAAACGCATCATAGTGAATATTATCAACTAAATAGTAGAAGTTAGTGGTTTTATGGTTTGAATAAGTGAAACTGCTCCAAATAATAAACACAAAGGAATACATGTTAGGATTCACAGATTTCCAATTGATCCCCTGGCCTCTTGCATCCACGTCATGACAATATGAGTCATGTGCCTTCAGTTTGGTCTACTCTACAGCAGGGATTCTCAAGCAGAGGTAATTTGTTCCCATTCACGGGGATCTTTGCATTGTCCAGAGGCATTTTTGGTTATCATAATTTGTGGAGGGCCTGGAGGGTAGGGTGGTAACTGGTTGCAAGCAGCATCCAGCAGGTAGAGGCTTGGGATGCTGCCAAATGTCCTGTAGTTTGTGGAACAGCTCTATCCCAAAAAAGAATTACGCAGCCCAAAGTGAGATCAGTATTACCTCTAATCTAGAGATAGCTAAGAAGTAATCCTGATAATTGTTCTTTTTTTTTTTTTTTTTGACAGGCAGAGTGGATAGTGAGAGAGAGAGACAGAGAGAAAGGCCTTCCTTTTTGCCATTGGTTCACCCTCCAATGGCCGCTGCGGCCAGCACATCTCACTGATCCGAAGCCAGGAGCCGGGTGCTTCTTCTGGTCTCCCATGCGGGTGCAGGGCCCAAGGACTTGTGCCATCCTCCACTGCCTTCCCGGGCCATTGCAGAGAGCTGGCCTGGAAGAGGGGCAACCGGGATAGAATCCGGTGCCCCTACCGGGACTAGAACCCGGTGTGCTGGCACTGCAAGGCGGAGGATTAGCCTGTTAAGCCACGGCGCTGGCGATAATTGTTCTTAATGAGTTTTTTTTTTAATTTATTTATTTGAAAGGCAGAGTTACACAGAGAGATTTTCCATCTGCTGGTTCACTCCCCAAATGGCTGTAATGTCCAGGGTTAGCCAGGAGCTTCATGCAGGTCTTCCACCTGGGTGCAGGAGCCCAAGCACTTGTGCCATTTTCTGCTGCTTTCCCAGGCCATTAGCAGGTAGCTGGATCAGAAGTGGAGCAGCCACAACTTGACTGGTGCTCATATAGCATGCCGGTGCTGCAGACGGTGGCTTAACTTGATGTGCTTCAGCACTAGCCACATCTTACTGAGTTTCTACATTCATGAAGGGGCAGGGAAGGAACTTTGCTGTGGCAGTCATTTAAATTGGAGGATTTTCAAGGTGAATATACATTTCTGTGTTTCTTCTGGTTTAAGCGCCATTGTTGTTGAAGAAACCTATCAAATAAAGAGTAGGGTTTTTTTTTTTTTTCCAGTCTTGGTTATCCGGTTCAAATGGTCTGTTGCTTAGAAAGACACCCTTCTGACAATATTCAGCAATATTCAGTGCAAAATTTACAATGGGCCAGACACTGCAGATTCTGTTGCTTTTAAATGCTCATATTTTAAAGACAGTTGTGCTCTATGTCTCTGCCTATATTTGGTGCTGTGGCAAGAATACATAAATGCTAAAGGAGTTGCATAATCAGCACACCAAGACTCTTCAATCTTCCTTCTTCTCTTTATTCTTCACCCAAGTTTTGTCTCTTATTATTTTTTCATCTACCACAAGAGTTCTAAATTTTCTTTTTCAGCCTTTCACCTCTATTTCTATAACCTGATATAAATTAACTTTCTTAAAGTTTAATTTAGAAATTTCAGTCATCTGCTCAGAAACCTTATTGTATCGCATTGCCTAGCCAAGAAAGCCTGAAATCCTGTGATTTAATCAACTTCCTCTGCTCCGCTTTCCTCTCAATTGTGTTTTCAAAATGTTTGTGGAAAATGTAGTTAAAAGGTAAATTTAGAGATTGGTGTCTGGTGTGGTGTTTAAACCACTTGACATGCCTGCATTGCAGCTCCTTCTAATGCACACATTGGAGGCAGCAAGTGATGTTCCAGGTGGCTGAATTTCTACCAAATGGAATGCCTGGATTGAGTTCCTGCACAGCTCCAGCTGTTGCAGGCATTTGGGGAAATGAATCAGCTGAAGATAATTCTCTCTCTTTCTCTGATTATCAGTTTCCCTTTCTATCTGCTTATCAAATAATAAAAAAGGGGTTACCTTAATTTGTTGCAAAAGCATTTTTAAAATCTATGCAGTTTTCTCATAAAATGCATTTTCTATAATTTTTGAGGACCCCATGTATGCATGGATTTAAAAAGATTTGCACCAAAATAGACTCATCTTTAATTCCGTTTTCCATGAGCTTTCTGAAGAATGCTCATATTTCTATTGCTTGTCATACACCCTGTGCCCAGCCACACAGAACCATCGCCATTTCCCCATGTGTTCTACACTCTCCTGTCTGAGTTGTTTTCATTTACTCTGTTTCCTTTTCAAAGAGCATCCCCACGTCCTCCACTACTGCCTGTGTGGATCTCAGCCTTCCTTCAAAGATCAGGTCAGATGCATCGCCCCCAACTCTCTTCAGCTGGACGTTCTTTATCTCTAAATTCCACCTGCTCTGAGTTTCTCTTTTCCTCCTATGACACAGATTTGTGATTTTTATTTCCAAGCCATGTGTTATTCCTCCAAGGAGATGGGAGGAGAAGAGAGAAACTGATGCGCAAAGGAGAAAAGTGAGGTAGTGCTTCCCAGACTTTAATATGCACATACTTCACCTGGAATCTTGCTAGAACTGGGTTCTGATGTAGTAGGTCTGGGTTGGGGCAAGACTCTGCGTTCCTAATGAGTTTTCAGGTTGCTGCTACTATTCATGGGTCACACCATGAGTAGCCAGTGTGTATGGTTTTGGAATAATGACTGTCGACTGAAAGAATAATCACTGCTGAAACTTGCTAACAGGTTCCCCTGTGCTAAACAAATCTTTTAGGATTTGAGTATTGCCATTTTGGGTTGCATTTTTTGGATCTGTCACTTTCTGGTTGTGTGGTATTACACAAGTCAGTTAATTTTACTAAACCCTAGCCTCATCTTCTTCAAAATGAGGGTATTGATATTCCTTTTTGCTTCTACCCATAACTTTCTCTCTATTTGCTCTGTTCCCCCAATACCCAATCAGAAGATATTCTGTATCTTGGTTTTGAACTCCCTCTCAGTTACTAAGAGTGGTTTGATAATGGGGGTCTATGACTTGTATCTGGGTTTGGGGAATCTTCATATAAGGAGCACTGGGTGAGGTTTGGAATCCAGCCTTTTTACCTAACCTTTATTCTGGGGGCTCAAGTTTCAGTTGTTCTTCTGTCTTGGTATTTGTTTTTCACTAAGTCAACTGATGGTACTGCAGCCTGACTTCTGATTTCTGATACCTAGTTTTTGATACTAGTGGTCAATCCCTAACCACTGGGACTAGTCTTGTTTCTGTTCTTGTTTTCACCTGAAATGGATCTTCCTGCTCTGGCACTGAGGCCTTAGTTGCCTACACTTCTCCATTTCTTTGCCTTTTGACAGGTAGATTTCTGTATTACTATTAGACCCCAAGAGGATTTGAGAGTATTATTCATTATTTCAATATGTATTCGAATGTTTACTCTGTGCCAGCACTATACTCTCTTTAGACCCAATTCATTTTATCCATTTCCTTGTTAACTCCCTATTTCCTGATGTAAACTTCCTTATGAGATTCACATTGGTTATGGTATTATTCAAATTTTAATGATTGTGAGGTTTAAAAAGATTAATGGCTATGAAAGCTCTCTTTAAGTGTTAAGATGATTTTCATTCTTTTCTCTAACTCTAAATGTAGACCTAAAATGGATCTTTCAAGGATGTAAAAATTCAAGGAAGAAAATATTCAGGCATAAATTTCTTATCTAGGAGTATCAGTTCAACTAAAGTTGGCCTTGTGCATAGGTGAAGTTTGACTTCATGGGCATTTGCACATATGTTTTACCCAAGCATCTCTTCCCAGGTAAATTGTCACAATATCTAAAATTGCACCATTAAGGAATTTCTTCTTGGAGAAAGTCATTGTGGTAGTTCCTGGTTAAAAAGCGAAAGTTCTTAGAAACAGGAGATTTATTACTAGCTGCTAAGTACTTTGAGAGGTTCAAATAAGTGGGTATCATTTTAGGTAGAAAGCAGGACTCAAAGGGGAAGAAAGAATAAAAAGAAATCTTCAGGTAGAAAGGAGGTGAAAGGTCCCAGCATTCTGATTGGTGGGGGCTGGAGGGCACTGTGTCTCACACAATAGGTGAAGCAAGACTATTTGTGGAGGTGGGAACTAAAAATTGGGGCATGCTTTGGGAAAGTGCTGTCTTGGTCACTCTGGCTGCCATAACAAAATATCATAAACTGGGAGGCTTAACAGCAGCATTTGTTTTCTGACAGTATGGAATTTCTCGCAGATCAGCATGGTTGGCTTCTGCTGAGGGCTCTTCTTGGTTTGTAGATAGTTGCTTTCTCACTGTGTCTTCTCATGGTGATGAGACGGAGGGAAAGAGGGAGAGAGGATGAGAAAGGGGGAAGGGAGAGGGATAGGAGGCAAGAGAAGGAGAGATGGAGAGAGAGAGTGTTGATTTTTGTTGTGTGTCTTCTTGTAAGGGCACTAATCTCACCAGCCTCCCTCTTCAGACCTCATCTTAGCCTAAATCCCTCCCTGAAGCCTCATCTCTAAATACCATAAGATACTGTGAAGCATCACGTTTCTAAGGCTTTGGTATATGAATTTGAATATATGAATACAATTTAGTCCACAGTAGATGTTATGAGAAATACAAATTCTTTTTTTCTAAATACTTCTAGACTTTCCTCCAAATGTTGAAATACTGCTGTACCCACAGCTCAGAATTCTTGAATTCTTCAGTTTGCACAGCATAAATTACAATGAATGTGGAACTCTTTGAATGACAACACCAATAAATGATTCTCAAATGTATCCCAGTCTGCATCTACCACGTGCTTCTAGACGTCTTTCATTTGTCACCTGATGGAGCACTGTGATTGCTGGGTGTCATCAGACTTGTCCCAAGGCTACCAGCTACCTCCTCCACTTCATGTATTCACATTTCCTGAGTGGGGGAAGTGTAGTTACTGCAGTTTGCTCCTAGCATATTTCAACATTGCTACACAATCATAACATTTCAATGTTGATGAAATTGTTCGGTGTCAGCAGCTTCAGAAGTTTTGTCTCACCAGAGAGAACACCTTATCACCATCACACACTGGTTAAACCGTGAAAGTCAATGAAGCGAGATTAATTCACCATGGATGAAAGTTAATCTCTGTGACCATCTCCTTGTTCAGATTACCCAAGGAAAAGGCCATGTATGAAGACCATTTTAATGTAAGACCACTGTATTCTGTATTTACACACAGGGTGCTGAGTTGGCTAAAATTCTGCTACTTGATTCAGCATTTTCAGCTGCAGAGTTTGTCATCAGTGGATACGATTATACAACTTAAAACCTAAAAAATTCACAAACATAAAGTTTATAATTTTTAAAAAATCTATATTTATTTTAAAGGCAGAGATACAGAGAGAGGAGAAGGAGAGTGATCTTCCATGCGCTGGTTCACCCCACAAATGGCTGCAACAGCTGGGGCTGGGCCAGGCCGAAGCCAGGAACCAGGAGTTTCTTCAGGTCTCCTGTGTGAGGGCAGGGGCACAAGTACATGGGCCATCCTCTGCTGCGTTCGCAGGTGCATTAGCGAGGAGCTGTATCAGAACTGGAGCAGCCAGACTTGAACTGGCACCCATATGCGATGCTGGCACTGCAGGAGGCTTAACCTCCTATGCCACAGTGCCAGCCAGCCCTGAACATAAAAGCTTATAAATATAATTAGGGGAACGATGTCCAGTGGAGTATTTTCTCCTCCTCCTTTTTTTTTTGACAGGCAGAGTTAGACAGTGAGAGAGAGAGAAGAGAGAAAGGTCTTCCTTTTTCCGTTGGTTCACCCCCCAAATGGCCACTACGGCAGGTGCACTGTGCCAATCCGAAGCCAGGAGCCAGGTGTTTCCTTCTGGTCTCCCATGTGGGTGCAGGGCCCAAGCACTTGGGCCATCCTCCACTGCCCTCCCGGGCCACAGTAAGATCATCCAGCAGTAAGTTTTCAGACAAAATTACTTGCTTATCTTCTTCATGCTTACTCTTTTACAGAGAAAGTTTCTAACAATTGCAGATTTGCTATTTTCTCTCTTTAGTTATATTTTATGAAAAGCTTATTCTTCACAATTTAATATCTTGCAGCCTGACCCCATAATTCAGCTTCTAACATTCAGAGTTTTGCCAAAAAAAATCACCCACCTGCAGCTTTTTTGTTATGTATTCAAATGAAAAAAAATCTATTACTACACACAATACTTCTGTCTAAGCATAACAGAAATGCATTTCACAAAATTATACATAGCCCTCTCAAAGTATCTATATTTGCCAAAGATGCTCATTTGTGTATAAGAAAAGTACAAGGGCTTACACATAGTAATGCAAGTCTCAATATTAAGGAAGACAAGAAAACCATTTATTATCAACAGTAGACACTAAAATATATTAAGTACCTATTACATCCTGAGCTATTCACATACATCTCCATGAGAGGCGGATATTTGGTGTGTTAAGGAACTGCTTGAGATACCTGCATCCCATATGAGAGTGTCTGGTTTTGAGACTCAGCTCCATTTCTCATTCCAGCTTCCTGCTAATGTGCACTCTGAGAGGCAGCAGGGGGTAACTCAAGTATCTGGGTCTCTACTACCTACCCACATCAGAGACCAGGACTGAGTTCCTGGCTCCCGGGTTTGGCTTGGCCCAGTCCTGAATATGGTGGGCATTTCAAGAGTGAACCACTGTCCTTAATGTGTTGTACACTGTGAATTAATGCTATAACTAGTACTCAAACAGTACTGACACTTTGTGTTTCTGTGTGGGTGCAAACTGTTGAAATCTTTACTTAGTATAAACTAAATTGATCTTCCGTATACAAAGATAATTGAAAATGAATCTTGATGTGAATGGGATGGGAGAGGGAGCAGGAGATGAGATGGTTGCGGGTGGGAGGGAGGTTATGGGGAGAAGAAACCAGTGTAATCCAAAAGCTGTACTTCGGAAATTTATATTAAATAAAAGTTAAAAAAAAAAAAACTTAAAAGCTATGCAAAGCAGTTTTTTTCAACAAGGCTTATCTATTTGGTTTTTTAAAAAGATTTTATTTATTTATTTATTTGAGAGATAGAGTTACAGACAGTGAGAGGGAGAAACAGAGAGAATGTCTTCCATCCATTGATTCCTCCCCAAATGGCTTCAATGGCCGGAGCTGCGCCGATCTGAAGCCAGGAGCCAGGTGCTTCCTCCTGGTCTCCCATATGGGTACAGGGGCACAAGGATTTGGGCCATCCTCAACTGTTTTCCCAGGCCACAGCAGAGAGCTGGACTAGAAGAGGAGCAGCCGGGACTACAACTGGTGCCCATATGGGATGCTGGTGCCACAGGGGGAGGATTAACCTACTGCGCCATGATGCCAGCCCCTTATCTATTTATTTGAAAGTCAAAGTTACATTGAGAGATAGAAAGGAAGAGAGAGAAAGAGAGACCTTCTATCTGCTGGTTCACTCTCCAAATGACTGCAACAACCAAGGCTGGGCCAGGCCAAAGCCAGGAACCAGGAAATTCAGCCAGGTCTGCCATGTGGGTGGCAGGGGCCCAAGTACTGCAGCCATTCTCATCTGCTTTCCCAGGTGCACTAGCAGGGAGTTGGATTGGAAGTGGAGCAGCCTGGGTCTTGAACAGGCACCCACATAGGATTCCAGCACTGTAGGCAATGGCCCAACCTCCTACGCCAGAGTGCCAGCCCCTAGCAATTGTTATTGTCTGTTTTTTCTATAAAGAATCAGAAGCACAGAAGTTATCCAACCCCATCCTGTATCATATCTACTTGACAGCGGATCGGATTTGAACTAAAATTTTCTCATTCTGAAATGCAAATCTCTACTTGCTTTATTTTTCCATTATGCCCTTGTGTTTGAGAAATGGGAGAAATTGAAGGATCTCAGATAACTACTATTTACAAAGTACTTGTTTCAAAGGAGAACACCATTTTATAAACATATAGTTACAGATAACTGTAGGCAAAAGAAGTGAAGCTGATACAAAAAGAATGAAATTCTACCATTTGCAGCAAGATTTATGCTTCTTGTTTCATGTTTGAAACATCATGTTGGGTGAAATAAGCAAGACACAGAAAGACACTTACTGCATGTTCTGCCTTACATATGGGAGTTAAAATTAGAAAGAAAGAAAGAAAGAAATGCCTGTGTGTGTCAGTATTACTGCAAATAGAGTTTTGTGAAACTTTTTTTATACCTTTGTCAAACCAATGGTTAAAAATGTTATACTACTATAGTTTTACTGACTTGTGATTACTTTAAAATTTACTGAATATAGGTGCAATGGTCATTTTTCCATTCAATTATTGCTTATATCTATTGTCTATATTCTCACTAAACTAGGGTATTTTTGTTTTTCATTTGTTAAATTTTTTATTCAGTGAAGTAGCAAGCCTATTTACTGTAATGTAAATTTAAGATATGTTATCTCAAAAATTAAAAAACACAGAAAGAGAGAAGAAAAGAGGGAGGCAGAATTGTATCTACAAACAATATTGAATCTGTTAAAAGCTAGTTAAAAATTTAAAAAAAATAAAAAATTTAAAAAAGCAAAGCTGAGAAATGATGAACGACTTTTCCAAACGTATTAAACATATTCAACACTCTGATTCCACAGAGAACTAAACCCATTAATTGCTTTGATTGCACTTTCTTAAAAATCTTCAGTGATTTTGAGGAAAGTCACTGCCTTAAAGGAAAAACACGGGGAGAATGGAGATAATACCAATACATGCAGTGGTCAGTACAGAGCCAGTGCCGACTTCTGCAGCTGTTAGGTTTTCCTGCACACCATTCTACGCTCCTAACCACCTGGAAGTGGGCTGAAAAGTTTTGTTGTAGGCAAGAAGATGACATTTGAGGGCCTAAACCTCAAATATTTGGCCTTATATAACATTAGGTTATTCAGGATGGGAAAACAGCTCAGGAAAATGCATTTCACTATTATGCATAACCTGGGCTTTGGCTCAAATCCATGAATCATCTTCCTCCCTTATGTCTGGTTTGGGCAGTGTGGGAAATCCAAGGATAACTTTACCTTTGTCTCCTATTGCCCACAGCAGAGCTGATCAAAGTAACCTATTCTAAGCCCTCATTCTCCAGGTCCCCACCACAGTTTCATCTGCCTTCTAAGAGTCTGCATTATCTTCCCAATTCTATGGTTCTGAGGTAAGACAAACATAACAGTAATAATGACCACCAATTTAAAAGGATACCAAACTGTTTTTTATGTATACTAATTCAATTATCATAGTCATAATATGAGGTGGGTTCTATTATTTCTTCATTTGATGGGTAAGGAAAAGAAGGAGAGGGGAAATGATTTGCTAAAGGTCAGAAAGTAAGTAGAGAAGGCAGAAACTGAAAAAGACCCAATTTTAAAATTTATTTTCATTGTATTTGAAAAGCAGAGATATAGAAAGACAGAGAGAGAAATCTCCTATCTGGAGGCTTACTCCCCAAATTCCCACAATATTCAGGGTGGAGCCAGGCAGAAGCAAAGAGCCAGGAACTTAATCATGCACTCTCATGGAGGTGGCAGGAACCCACTGCTCGAGCTCTCACTGCTGTATCCCTGGGTGCACATTCACAGGAAGCTAGAATAGGAAGCGGAGCCTGGACTCAAACCCATGCACTATCATATGGGGTACAGGCATCCCAAGAGATGTCTTAACTACTGTAACTAATGCACACTCCTTAATTTTTTTCTTGTTTTTTAAATATTTGATTTATTTATTTGAAAGACAGAGTTACAGAGGGAGGTAGAGGTGGAGACAGAGGTCTTCCAGTAGCTGATTCACTCCCCAAATGGCCACAATGGCTGGAGTTGAGCTGATCTGAAGCCAGGAGTCAGGAGCTTCTTACGGGTCTCCCACATGAGTACAGGGGCCCAAGGACTTGAGCCATCCTCTGCTGCTTTCCCAGGTGCATTAGCAGGCAGCTGGGTCAGAAGTGGAGCAGCCAGGACTCGATTTGGCACCCATATAGGATGCTGGTGCTGCAGGCCAGGGCTTTAACCCACTGCACCACAGTGACAGCCCCCATAATTTTTAATTAAAACTTCATTTTGCTCCTTTCACTAAAAGTTTTGCCACCTACAATAGACTGTTCACTGCATATCCTTCAATATTCAAAATCAGAACCTCTTTGGGACAAGGTATAGGTGGTAGAAAACATTTTAGCTGGCTGACTGTGTAATGAGAATGTGAAACCTTTACTTTGCTATAGCATGATGTCTTAGATTCATATATTTAAAAGGAAAGGATTTCTTCTTCTTCCTGATATTTAAGACTGGGAAATAGCAATAGCTTCTCAAGAAATTCTTTTGAAAATCAATGTATAGGGGCTGGCGCTGTGGCTCACTTGGTTAATCCTCTGCCTGCGGCGCCAGCATCCATATGGCGCCGGGTTCTAGTCCTGGTTGCTCATCTTCCAGTCCAGCTCTCTGCTGTGGCCCAGGAAGGCAGTGGAGGATGGCCCAAGTGCTTGGGACCCTGTACGCACATGGGAGACCAGGAGGAAGCGCCTGGCTCCTGGCTTCGGATCAGCGCAGTGCCGGCCGTAGTAGCCATTTAGGGAGTGAACCAGTGGAAGGAAGATCCACCCCACCCCCCCACCTCTTTTGTTTGACAGAGTTAGACAGTGAGAGAGAGAGAGATAGAGAAAAGTCTTCCTTCCATTGGTTCACCCCCCCAGATGGCCTCTACTGCCGGAGCTGCGCTGATCTGAAGCCGGGAGCCAGGTGCTTCCTCCTTGTCTCCCACGCGGGTGCAGGCGCCCAAGCACTTGGGCCATCCTCCACTGCCCTCCTGGGCCACAGCAGAGAGCTGGACTGGAAGAGGAGCAGCCGGGACTAGAACCTGTTGCCCATATGGGATGCGGAGCCTCAGGCGGAGGATTATCCAAGTGAGCCATGGCACCAGCCCTGGAAGACCTTTCTCTCTGTCTCTCTCTCTCTTACTGTATAACTCTATCTGTCAAATTAAAAAAAAATGAATAAATAAATAAAAAAGGAAAGAAAATGAATGTATAGTAGAAAATAGAAGAATGAGACAAATGAAGTCAGAAAATCTTGTTTGAGGTTTGAATCATGCTTTGTTGAAGTTTCACACTCCAACAGATGGTATCATCAAAGGCAGCACACAAGACCATGATTTACTACCTTTTCCTACATCCTTCTTCGGCTTGCTCTGGCTGTTATTCTCTATTCCATGAGTATCTAAATAATTAGGAGTCTGTCACATACACAAATTAAGAATTGGCTCCTCAGTTTTTCAACATAAGATGCACAGTCTCACACTAAGTAATTTTTTATTTAATAAATTGTATATTTCTTTCTTGTGATCTATAATAAATTACAATATTTCTAGCTTAATTTTCATTGCAGTAAAATATATATAACAAAAAATTCACTGCTTTTATCATTTGAAAGTGTACAATACAGTTGCATTTCAAAGTTGCAATGTTGTACAACTATCACCACTACATAGTTCTGTAAGATTCCATCATTCCCAAATGGAAACCCTATATCCATTAAACAGTCACTTTCCAGGCACCCAATCCTTCTAGCTCCTAGAAACCACTAATCTCTCTGGCTTTATGAATTTGCTTATTCTGGATATTTGTATAAATGATTCATACAGTATGTGGCCTATTGTGTCTGGCTTCACTTAGCTTTCACTCAACATGTTTTTGAGGTTCATCCATATTGTGGCATATATCAGTACTTCATTCATTTTTTTGACTGAATAATAGCAGTCCATTGTGTGAATTTACCACATTTGCTTTATCCATTTGTCAATTGATGGACATTTGGGGTTGTTTTTACCTTGTGGCTGTTGTGAATGAGATTATTATGAACATTCATATACATTTTTTGTTAGGACAATGGTTTTCAATTCTTTTAGGTAAATATACAGGGTTGGATTTGTTGAATCATATGGTATTTCCATGTTTAACTTATTAGGGAATCATCAAGTTGTTTTCCATAACACCAACAACATTTTGCATCCTTGCCACCAATATATATGAAGGTTCCAATTTCTTCTGCTTTTCCCAATGCTTGCTATTTTACATTTATTTGATTAAAGTCATCCCAGTGGGTGAAAGGATATCTTCTGCGGTTTGCATTTTCATTTCCCTGGTGACAGTGATATTGAGCATCTTTTCATGTGTTTGTTGGCTGTTTTTATACTTTCTTTGAAGAAATGTCTATGCAAATACTTTATCTGTTTTTTTTTTTAAGATTTATTTATTTATTTCAAAGTAAGAGTTACAGAGAGAGAAGGAAAGACAGAATCTTTCATATGATGGCTTACTCCCTACATGGCTGCAAAGGCCTACGTGGAGCCAGGTGTCCCACATAAGGTGCAGGGGCCCAAGAACTTGGGCCATCTTCTGTTGCTTTCTCAGATACATTAGCAGGGAGCTGGATCAGAAATGGCATAGCAGTAACTCTCTCCCATGAGATACTGGCATTGCAGGTGGCAACTTAACCTGTTATGCCACAATGCCAGCCACTTTACCTGTTTTTAAAATTGAGTCGTTTCTCCATTCTGTTTTAGATTTGTGAGAATTTGTTATACATTCTAGATATTGGACACTTATTACATATTTTATTTGTACTTATTTTTCTCATTGTGTGGGCTCTCTTTTAACTCTAATTGTGTCCTTTAATGAACAGAAGTTTTTAATTTTGAAGTCTAATACCCATTTTTCTTTCCTTATTTGTACTTTTGATATTTCTAAGAAATCATTGCTGAATCTAATGTAATAAAGATTTATCACTATATATTCTTCTGAGAGTTTTATGCTCGAATAAAGTTTTAAATAAACTTTAGACTTTATTTAAAATGATATTATCATTTTAAATGATATTATCTTTGGTTTTTGCTTTTTTATTTAAGTAAATCAATCTCTGTTTGGACTCTATTTGCCTTTCTTTCCCCTATTATAAGTAGCAGGATCACCAAACTGTTAATAGCTATCTGGGAGGGGTCTTGATGTGGGTACCTGGGAAGAAAGAACACTTGTGATAATAATTGCAGTTCTTAATTCTTCAAATTTTTGCATTAAAATAATACACAGTGAGAATTTTATGTTTATACATTTTTGATACACTGCACAATTTGTTCATGTATGAGTATTTATGAAAACATGCTGCTATTTCTTTTTTTTCATTTTTTTAACTTTTATTTAATGAATATAAATTTCCAATGTACAGCTTATGGATTACAATGGCTCCCCCCTGCATAACTTCCCTCCCACCCTCAACCCTCCCCTCTCCCACTCCCTCTCCCCTTCCATTCACATCAAGATTCATTTTCAATTCTCTTTATATACAGAAGATCAATTTAGTATAAAGATTTCAACAGTTTGCACCCACATAGAAACACAAAGTGAAACATACTGTTTGAGTACTAGTTATAGCATTAAATCAAAATGTAAAGCACATTAAGGACAGAGATCCCACATGAGGAGCAAGTGCACAGTGGCTCCTGTTGTTGACCCAACAAATTGACACTCTAGTTTATGGTGCCAGTAACCACCCTAGGCTGTCGTCATGAGTTGCCAAGCCTATGGAAGCCTTCCAAGTTTGCCGACTCTGATCATATTTAGACAAGGTCATAAAAGACAGGGAGAGGATAGTAACCAATGATCCTAAGAGTGGCATTAACCAGGTCTGAACAATTATACAGCATTAAGTGGGGAAGAGGACCATCAGTACACACAAGTTGGGAGTAGAGCCATTGGTGGTAGAGGTTATGATTATGAAGGAATGAGGCCCAAGTGCTCTAGACAGGGTCTAGGACAAAGGACAGAGTCATTATTAGAGGAGCTAAGAAAGGTGCTGTCTAAGCTACAATTAAGTTTTCTGATTGAGAGGCAACTAGAACCTGACAGAAGGGGCTTGATAATAATCTGGTGGGCTTTAGGCCTTGTGAGTTAAGAGGCCCAGACCTATCTATCTCTTCACATGGGGTATATCCTAAGGGAGGTGTGAACCTCCTAGGGGAAGGCACTCTGTTGACTTTCATTACTTGGCTGGCCTGGGAGGAGAGCTGGCCAGGTAAAGGCAGGGGGCATCTCTAACAAGAAATTTACAGTTCTGCCTGCAATGTTGCTGACCCTACTTGACCATCCCCTCAGCTGCAGTGGTCCCTTTGGAAGTTGGGCTGAGTGAAGGGCTTTTCAGCTTAGAGCCAATAAGATCTGTGGCTCTGACCTGGGCATCCTTCGACTCCAGTGCAGGTCCATTTCCAGTGATCCAACTCTTGGCAGAGCTGCCGAGGCTCTTCACAAGCTGACTTCTGCTGAAGCCCAGGCTTACCACATTGAAAGCCACTGCAGTGGACTGGCCTGTTGGGTCTCCTTGAGGGCAGATCACTGTACAGATCAGCCATTAATAGGCCTGCCACCCATTGCTTCTGATGCCGAGCTTTCTTTTCCTCCTGGTTTGTGTTCAAGCAGACCAGAGGATGCAAGTCAAGGGAGTGCCCGTTTCCCATCTCTAATCTTCGGTGGCCTGAACTACAAGTCTATAGTCACAGGCATGTTCTGTAGTAGTTTTTCTAAGGTAGACAATGCCCATGAGGAAAATTATATTCTCACTTTAAAACTTTCTTTCCCTTTGGTCTGAAAGGGAGGTTTTTTCTACTTACTGTTTACTTCACTGATGGCGAAGTAAATCTAGCTATGAGATTATAATTTAAGTTCTTATTTTGGCTATGCTATTACAGAACAATGTTAGCCATCTCTTTCATAAGGTCTAAAGATTTAATTGTGTGTCCAAAGATTCCTTCATAATAGAATTAGTTTCCTACCTTGAAGAGAATAGAGAAATGAAAGAACAAGTTGGGCTTAGAATAGAGAAATGAGGGAGCAAGTCCTAGATCGCTTGCTGACAATAGCAATATTACATGAATACTTAGCAAACAGTTTCAACCATTAGATAACAACTTAAGAAAACATTTACCCGAAGGTCCAATGCCTTCTATAAATTTTAAGAATCATGTATTTGGAAACACCTCTTAAATATCTAACATGGTGTAGTTTGTTTAGCCAGTAAACTTAAGCACAACCATATAAAATGTTTTTAGTTTCTTTCTACCAACAAGTATAAAACATATGATGCAGAGATTCAGGTCACACAAATTAAAATGTATCTTTGATTAATTTTAGCAGCTTAAATTTATGGACAATCTTATCTATAAGCCAATTAAAATAAAATTCTTAATAAAATTTTCCTATGTGGACATACAATATGTACACACATATAACATAGCATGGTAGACCAATATAGCAACTTTAATAATAGCTTTTAAAATCTTTAACTCTTTCTGTAGATTGCCAATTGATTTGAATTGCTTTTTGTTTTTAGTAACCTCAGTTAACCATACTTTCTCTCAGTTGGTACTGTTAATACATTATTGGCTTCATCTGTTTACAAAGCCATCCCAAAGTACTGAATACAATAGAATTGGCTGGAAAAACTCCATAGGAATCTATAGGAGGACAGCTAAACACAGAACCAACATGCTTTAGTTTTATGAGCAGCTAATCATATATAACTGTGGATGACAAAAGACTTTAAGTCGCCATGTTTAAAATTATAAACTCATCAACCAACAAGAGACATTTGCTTACTTCACAGTATTTTTGAAAGCACCTGTAGGATTTTACAATTATTTAACCCTTTAGGCCTCTGGGGCTTACTCATTAAGATAACTGTAATGTCTAGTAACACAAGATCATTAGACTTTTTAATTCTCAAACATTTGTATTAATAGCATTTTCCATTATAGAAACTTAAAATTTAGTACCACGTCACATCTTGACAGTACTTCTAATAAAATCCAAATAGACTGATTAGTCGGTGTCTCTATAAGATGAGAGACATAGGTCCTTCAATTTTTTCAGTTGGGCCCAAACTGGAAAAACCAAAGTCCAGGATTTACTGGAAATTTTAGAGTCCAGATTGTTTGAAACTTTGATTTTTTGAATGCCTGTCAAGAATGCCAAGAAGGCTCAAAACCCAAACTATCTGGTTGAAATAAGATTCCTTAAAATCATGACATAACATAGACCAAATTTGATCATTGTTACAAGGTGATTATTCAAATCTTTGAAAAAAGCACATATTTCAATAACCCATAGCTCTTAATAAAAATTCAGCTGTTTTTGAACAATTAGAATTTAACAGACATCAAGAGAACATGATAGATTACTTTAACACATTGCTTTAACAGAGAATCAGATTTTAATTCTATGTCAAAGAGAAATTGAGCTTCCTGTGATCTTTTGCTGTGAGGTTTCCTTCCTTTACCTTCTTTCATATTAATGACCATGTTTCTCTGTTTCTGTGTGTAACACATCTTTAAGCATCTTTTGCAGGGCAGGATGAGTGGCAACAAATTCTTTCAATTTCTGTTTGCTGTGAAAGGTCTTTATTTCACCTTCATTCACAAATGAGAGCTTTGCAGGATATACTATTCTGGGCTGGCAGTTTTTCTCTCTTAGTACCTGGGCTATGTCTCGCCATTCCCTTCTAGTTTATAGGGTTTCTGATGAGAAGTCTGCTGTGAGTCTAATTGGAGATCCTCTGAGAGTAATCTGAAGTTTCTCTCTTGCACATTTTAGGATCTTTTCTTTCTGTTTCACTGTGGTGAGTTTAATTACAACGTGTCGTGGTGAGGATCTCTTTTGGTCATGTTTATTAGGGGTTCTATGAGCTTCCTGTACTAGGATGTCTCTGTCTTTCTCCAAACCTGGGAAATTTTCTGCTAGTATCTCACTAAAAAGGCCTTCTAATTCTTTCTCCCTCTCCATGCCTTCAGGAACTCCTAGAACCCGAATGTTGGGGGTTTTAAGAGTATCCTGTAGATTCCCAACAATATTTTTTAGATTTCTAATTTCTTCTTCTTTTCTTTGGTTTGCCTGTTTCCTTTCCTGTTCTCTGTCTTCTAAGTCTGATATTCTCTCTTCTGCTTCACCCATTCTGTTTTTAAGGCTCTCTAATGTGTTTGTCATTTGATCTATTGAATTCTTCATTTTATTATGATTTCTTGTCACTATCACAGTTTCTTGTTCTACTAGTTGTTTCATTTCATTTTGATTCCTCCTTAATATTTCATTTTTGTGAGAGAGATTTTCTATCCTGTCTGGTAAGTATTTCTGTAGTTCAAGAATTTGTTTTTGAGAACTTCTTAATGTTCTTATCAATTTTTTGAGATCTGCTTCTTACATTTCTTTTATCTCATCATCTTCATAGTCTTGAATTGGGGTGTCTTTTTCATTTGCGGGCGTCATAGTGTCTTCCTTGTTCTTGTTAGCCTGGTCTTTGCGTTTGTTGTTTGGCATATTGGAGATATTTTGTTTCTTCATTGTGGTGTTTTTTCTTGTTATACTATGAGTCTAGATTAAGTGGACTGTCTGCTTTTGATGGAGCCTTAGAGGCTTGAGATGGGTGTGGCCTGAGAGCTGTGTTTGGTTCCTCAGGGTTGAGGGTGTGCCAAAGGTGACACTCCCAGGTTAGGCGTGGTAAGTCTCTCTCTCTTTCTTTCTTTCTTTCTTTCTTTCTTTCTTTCTTTCTTTCTTTCTTTCTTTCTTTCTTTCTTTCTTTCTTTTGATTCACAAGGGAAGTAATTCCGCACAGCTGAACGGAATTGGAGGTAGTTAGCAGGTGAATGATATACCCACAGGAGCCAGATATCGGAAGCTCTTTCCCAAGGACCACACAGGGAATCTGTGCTGCCTCAGCATGGGCTCAAATTCTCCTGCAGTCGCCCAGTGGGTTGCCAAGTTAGATCCTAATCTTCTGTTATTTCACCCCCTCAGAGTCAGGTTTTTCTGCTAGGCTCAGGGCCAGTGCAGATCTGAGGTCGCCCTGCTTATGACGTATGACCAAAATGGCACCTGCTCTTTGTCTTGCTCGCCTTTGAGAGGTGAGCGGAGAGAGAGAAACTCGTGTCCGTATCGGTCACTTTTTTTTTTCTCTCTCTTCTCGTTAGCCTGGTGAACTTTTCCCCATGGAGTTTCAAGCCTTGTTCCCTCTAGTCTCCTCTTTCCGCTTTCCCGCAGGTGTCTTGGGCTAATGAGGTTTGGCTCACCTCGTGTTCCAGCGCTGGTGTGTTGATTCTGCCACTGGTGTCCCAAACTTGGGCTCCCACGCTGTCCACACAGGTCCACTGTGAATCACTAGTTCCGGAAGAGTTTCCTCTGCTGTTTCTTCCCCTACTCTTCCTTGATCCTGCAATATCTCCACTTTTATTAAACTGTCTCTTCCCTTACATCAGTGTGCTCCCTTCCTATTCTGCCATCTTGCCCCCATGCTGCTATTTCTTTAAGATTCTTTGGAAAGTGATGGCTGAGTCATAGGATGTCCATATTTAAAAATGTGATAAGACTTCCAACATACTGTTACCAATTTTCACTTGTACTGAGGATATATGAGAGATTACCAACAATGCCAGCAATGATGTCCTAAAGGATTTTATACCAAAGACATCAAGTCATTGAGTGTGGCAATCAATGTGGCAATCAATTCCATATGGTGATACTCTAACTCAAGATTGGTAATTAAAGTCATGCTTTTGTTCATGTTCCAGTCTCCTGGCGAATGATGACTTGCTTGAAGGAAGTCTTGTTCTTCAGGTAAGGCTTTACACTCACCCAGAGTAAATGAGCGCCACTTTTGTGGTGCTTCTGTTCTCTGCCCTTTGGTCTCCAGAGACCTTTACCATGATGCCTGCTTCTCTTATTCCAGTTATTTGCTTACTTGGTTCTAAGTAAGAACATATTTTCTGCTCATCATTATGTTTCCAAATGTTGAATGACTGATAATTAAATGAAACAGGACTGTATAAGGTTGTCTAGTGAGGCAGTGGAGGTTAAACAGAAACTGAAATTTTAAGTAATATTACTATAATGAACAATAATTAACAAAATCGCTATTACTAGCAATTGTAATTTCTGTAACTGTCAAACAGTACATTATTTGAGTGCATTGGTAAAGAAAGGAAGTCATGGCTCCTTCAGTTGTAGATGTGATTTAATAGTTTTGCTGTTTCCATAGATAACAGTTTACTAAAGAAAATAATAGGACAAATTATCAACATACAAAATATCATTTTTTAAAAGATTTATTTATTTATTTGAGAGGCAGAGTCACAGAGAAAGAGAGAAGGAGAGAGAGAAAGATCTTCCATCCACTGGTTCATAATGGCCATAATGGCTGGAAGCAGAGCCAATCCGAAGCCAGGAGCCTGGAACTTCTTCTGAGTCTCCTAGGTGGCTGCAGAGGCCTAAGCACCTGGGCCATTTTCTGCTGCTTTCTCAGGTACATAAACAGGGAGCTGGATTGGAAGTGGGGCATCTGGGACTGGAACCAGCACCAGATGGGATGCTGGCACCGCAGATGCTGGCTTTACCCACTAAGCCACAGCATTGGCTGCAAGGTCATTTCTTATTTTTTTTTTCAGAGTTTATCAGTTTTGTTGATGTTTATTGACATGAAATAAACTACACATATTTCAATCATACACATGTATAAGTTTTCATATGTTTGTATATATGATATCTATGCACACACAACAAATTTGTGAAACCATCGTTATTTCTTTTTTTTTTTTTATTTTTGACAGGCAGAGTGGACAGTAGTGAGAGAGAGAGAGAGAGAGAGAGAGAGAGAGAGAGAGAGAAAAGTCTTCCTTTGCCGTTGGTTCACTCTCCAATGGCCACCGTGGCCGGCACACCGTGCTGATCCGAAGCCAGGAGCCAGGTGCTTCTCCTGGTCTCCCATGGGGTGCAGGGCCCAAGCACCTGGGCCACCCTCCACTGCACTCCCAGGCCATAGCAGAGAGCTGGCCTGGAAGAGGGGCAACTGGGACAGAATCTGGCGCCCTGACTGGGACTAGAATCCAGGGTGCTGGCGCCGCTAGGTGGAGGATCAGTCTGTTGAGCCATGGCGCTGGCACCATCGTCATTTCTTAAGAGAAGATTTAAGGAATATGCTAAAGTTAAAGCTCAAAAAATATCAAGATTTCTGGGAATTCACTAGTAGATTCAGAAGAATGGAACAGAGTTAAGTGTAGTTTTGAAATAAGCTTTATAATAAAAATGAAGTGAAATATTCTCTCTTCTACTTAAAATTATTTATTTTGTTTATTTGAAATGGAGAGAGATAAAGAAAGAGAGGGAGAGAGAGAGAAAAAGAGAGAGAGAGAGAGAGAGAGAGAGAGAGAGGTAGAGAGATGAGAGGGAGAGAAGAGAGAGAGAAAAAGAGAAAGCTAGCTCGCATCCATTGGTTAACTCCTCAGATGCCCACAGCAGCTAGGACTGGGGCTAGGCCACAGCAAGTATTCAGGAACTCCATTTGAGTCTTCCACATGGTGATAAGGAAGGCCTGAAGTACTTGGGCCATCAACTGCTGCCTCCCAGGTTGTGCATTAGCAAAGAAAGCTGGAATGGAGAGCAGAACTAGGACTTGAACTTCATTACTTGATAATGAACGGGGATATCCCAAGTGGCAGCATAAGTCTGCACCAAATGTCTACCTTATTTTTACATTTATACAAAAGTATTTTTCTTATTTGATTATATATACCTATAATTATGTAAAATACACTCCGTAAGTTTTTTCTCTTAGTTCTTTCATTAATCCATATAAATGCAGCATAAATGATAGGACTAATTTTTATTAATAAACTGATAATATTATGTTGGCTTGAATTTTTTTCAGAAAATATTTTCTTTCAAGCTACCTAATTTCTTGACTGCCTTGTAATTGCTGCCAGTATTTCTGGTGCTATATGTTAATGATCTGTCTGAAAATTTTCACAAACTCACCTGAATTTCCTTGTGAGTCACAATTGGTACAAGTGGATGCTGAGATGGCTGAATAAGGAGTCTTCCATCTGTCTGACCACATCTGTAGATATGAGGAGCTACAAGCTTGGAGCAGAGGCAGAGTTATTTATCACTCCCCATCATGAGTCTTCTGTTCTTTCCCTTCACACAGGGAAATTATAAATCAAAAGGCCATAGAAGGGGAAGAATACTTTAATACCAAAACCCATCCCTACTTAGAAAATAATCATACTGGGAGTACACAAAATCAAGCATTCTCTACATGAAAGAAGTTAAAGCCAGTTATATTTGTCAACTTCTATTAGAGTCATAATTACATTTATTTCATTTGCTGAGTATAGTGGTGTTGACTAAGACTAATCTATAACACATACTCTGTCTTGCTGAAACAGTTCATGGCCCTAGCCTTGCTTTTGTGAGAACTTATGTTGCAACCTTGTTAATCTTGTCATATCCTTGAGAAAGAAGTGATCCCTCTGTTGTCTCTTGTGTAACTGTCTGAATTGCTAGATGTTTGTGAATACATATCAAGTGGTGAGAGCTGAAGCAATTCAACATGCTGTTTGTTCTCCCAAGCACTGGAGAAGTTTGGCTCAACATTCCATGCTGATTGCCCTTAAGTATTTTGGATTCTTTGATGGTGATGCAGTTTGGTAATCTCATTAAATAGAAATTTCTTTTGATAGGTCTATATACTATTATTGTTATTGATCTATTTATGCTGTTTTAAGCAGTTCTTTTTATGCTACTTATAGAAACTCTTTCAGAAATTTGGAATTTACTGAAAAAGTGAAGAACACCCAAATTACTCATGGTGGTCCAAATTGTTCATGACAGTGTAATCTCATGGAGGAAGACCTGGGTCTGTTGTGGGGAAAATAGGAGTAAGGTTAGTTCTCCTGGAAGAAAGCACTGGGAAAGATTCTCATGGAATGGGTAAGAGTGATTGCCGAAAGGAAAAGATGCTGAATGTATTTGTATTTCAGTACTCAATTGATATCGCTGGTGGAATGAGTTACATTTTTGTTTTCTTCTTAATGAGATTCTATGTATAATTTTGTACTAATTTCAAGGGAGTCCATATGAAATCAATAAGATGTAATAACAAAAAAAAAACAACAAAAACATTGTTTTTTCATTTAGGAACTATTACACCATGAACAATGACATTTTTCACTTTACTTAATATTCACAATATTCACATTGCTTCCTAGTATACTGCAATCAATGTCTTTGGGACCAAGATTGTTCCATCTATACAGTAATTTTAAAATAATATTATAATCATACAGATTTATAGTAAATATTAGGCTAGTGACAGATCACTTGAATTCTCAAGAGAGATATTAAAGATATAATTTGAGAGAGTTTTATGTTGATTGCTTTTCCTTTGGATTTTTATGCTAATTTAGCAGCTGATATATGTACATCTCTTACCCATATTGATCTTGTTGCTTTGGATATTTCATCAGGACACATAACACCCGGTAGTTATTCAATGAATATTAGGTTTCCTGGATGACAAGTATGGGATAATTTATTAGGATATAAAACCCCACATTCCTAACAACTGAAAGCGACTTGGGAAAGATAATCATTTACACTTACCTTCCCAAAAAATGCTTACAAAACTTTTATTTTAGCAGAAGTTCCAAAACCACAATTAAACTTATCGGGAGATTTTGAAACAAGTGTGCTGAAGACCAAATGAGCAACAATGACAATTCCTGTTAGGGGATGGCTTAGGAGCTATACCTTTCATTTTACTTAGGAGATTATTATTTAGATGTCATTTCTTCCTGGATGATGAAATGATGGAATTAGGTAGTACTGATGGCTTCAAAACTGAATATACTAAAAACTATGGAATAATACACTTGAAATGATTTTTGTTAATCATAATTCAATAAGAAGGATATTAACATGAGTAGGATATAAATATATGAGAATAATTGCAGCATTAAAGGTTAAAGTAATGCATTAGCTTAGTAAGTTTCAAATTTTGTGGTATTCCTGAGTGCTTGAGAATGAAATCAAGTGAACTTCACTCCTTATCAGACATGTTTTAGTAATCCCAGTGAGGAAAGATATATCTGTAGGACGCACAATTTAATCTTTAGACCTTATTAAAGAGATGGCTAACATTTTTCTGTAATAGCATAGCCAAAATAAGAGCTTAAATTATAATCTCATAGCTAGATTCACTTTGCCATCAGCGAATTATACAGTAAGTAGAGAAAACTTCCCTTTCAGACCAAAGGGAAAGAAAGTTTTAAAGTGAGAATATAATTTTCCTCATGGGCATTGTCTACCTTAGAAAAACTACTACAGAACATGCCTGTGACTATAGACTTGTAGTTCAGGCCACCGAAGATTAGAGATGGGACACGGGCACTCCCTTGACTTGCATCCTCTGGTCTGCTTGAACACAAACCAGGAGGAAAAGAAAGCTCGGCATCAGAAGCAATGGGTGGCAGGCCTATTAATGGCTGATCTGTACAGTGATCTGCCCTCAAGGAGACCCAACAGGCCAGTCCACTGCAGTGGCTTTCAATGTGGTAAGCCTGGGCTTCAGCAGAAGTCAGCTTGTGAAGAGCCCCGGCAGCTCTGCCAAGAGTTGGATCACTGGAAATGGACCTGCCCTGGAGTCAAAGGATGCCCAGGTAAGAGCCACAGATCTTATTGGCTCTAAGCTGAAAAGCCCTTCACTCAGCCCAACTTCCAAAGTGACCACTGCAGCTGAGGGGATGGCCAAGTAGGGTCAGCAACATTGCAGGCAGAACTGTAAATTTCTTGTTAGAGATGCCCCCTGCCTTTACCTGGCCAGCTCTCCTCCCAGGCCAGCCAAGTAATGAAAGTCAACAGAGTGCCTTCCCCTAGGAGGTTCACACCTCCCTTAGGATATACCCCATGTGAAGAGATAGATAGGTCTGGGCCTCTTAACTCACAAGGCCTAAAGCCCACCAGGTTATTATCAAGCCCTTCTGTCAGGTTCTATTTGCCTCTCAATCAGAAAACTTAATTGTAGCTTAGACAGTACCTTTCTTAGCTCCTCTAATAATGACTCTGTCCTTTGTTCTCGACCCTGTCTAGCGCACTTGGGCCTCATTCCTTTGTAATCATAACCTCTACTCTACCACCAATGGCTCTACTCCCAACCTGTGTGTACCGATGGTCCTCTTCCCCACTTAATGCTGTATAATTGTTCAAACCTGGTAAATGCCACTCTTAGGATCATTGGTTACTATCCTCACTCTGTCTTTTATGACCTTGTCTAAATATGATCAGAGTCGGCAAACTTGGAAGGCTTCCATAGGCTTGGCAACTCATGACGACAGCCTAGGGTGGTTACTGGCACCATAAACTAGAGTGTCAATTTGTTGGGTCAACAACAGGAGCCACTGTGCACTTGCTCCTCATGTGGGATCTCTGTCCTTAATGTGCTGTTCATTGTGATTTAATGCTATAACTAGTACTCAAACAGTATGTTTCACTTTGTGTTTCTATGTGGGTGCAAACTGTTGAAATCTTTATACTAAATTGATCTTCTGTATATAAAGAGAATTGAAAATAAAAAAAAGGAAAGATATATAAATATTAAAGCCATGCCAACGTCATACTATTGATGTACATGTTTTACTTATGGTATTTTAAAGCTAATATTCAAATTGAAGTTTCTTCAAGAAATAGTCTCATAGTTGAGCTACTCTGCACTTTAGTAAGCCACAAAACTCTAGACATCATAAATTTTGATATTTTCATTACAAAATTTCCATCTACTAAACACAGAAGCAAAATGCTTTGAGGAAAGCTGCTTACCTAGGAGTTGAATGTATCTTTGACAATATTAGCTATGCAAGATATCTCAAGAAGAATAAAGAAACCCTTATGATATTTAAAAAACCTTGAAAAATGCCAGTGAAGTAGAAAAAGTTCAGTGAGACAAGAAAAGATTATCATGCATAGTTCAGAATACCCAGGACCTCCTTTGAAAGTCTGCTGTTGAGTGCAGGTCTAGAAGTTTAGTCCTGACACAACAACTATCAGGATGCTCTTGGGAAAGTAATTTGAACTCCCTGAGTTTTGGTACCCTTACTTGGATATTGAGATGGAGAGACCAGATGACCAGTACAATCTTCCTCCTGTTCTAAAATTATAACACTTTAGTTAATAGAAAGGAAATGATAAACATAAAAATCTGAAGTTGTATCTAGATCAGTTAATTAGAAAAATAAACCTGAAAGTTGAATCGTGTTTAAATAGCTATAAGCAGTTTTAGAAATAATAAGGACCATAGCTTAAGAAGAGATATCCAAATGTTCATGCAAAAGTTTCTTTTGGCAAGTTAATAATTGAGATGGTTTTAGAATTAAGAAAATATCTGTGTTTTGGTGATCCTTATTTTAACTCTTCAGGTAACATGATAAACACTTCAATAGAATTAGCTCAAGACTGTGTATCATTGAATGCTTAATGTTAAGAGAGGATATCCACCCTTTTATTTATTTAGCAAATAATTGTTTAGCACCTAGTCTGAAAAAGGCACAGTTGTAGGTTTTGACATCCTCGGTCATGTAGAGCTTACATTGTGGTGGTGGGAAATGACCAAAAGTGATTAATATAACAAAGGAATTATGTTATGTTATGGTTAGAAAGTGAGAATCATGGAAAGAGACAAAAATAGACAAAAAGATATTTTTACCTCTAGCACTAAGGTATCACATTAAATAGGTGGTTGGGTGTTGATTATATTTGGTTGTTGCTATAGAATAGAAGTTCAATACACCCATTCATTCTGTAGTTTTAACAAATAAATAGTAATTCAGCTTCTACTATAGTCTAGTCTCTGTGTCAAGAGCTTGGAAAAAAAGAAATCGTGGTTCTTGGATGCATGGAGCCTCCATTCAAAAGTAGAAATAGATGTTCAATAAATATAAATAAGTAACACATACATACATAAATAAATATAAAACTCCACACTGTGTTAAGTAGCATGAAAGAAAAGACTGGAGAGGGGCCTATTGAATATTAATGACTGGGATGACCCACTCTCTCAGACAGTGACTGACATGAGCTTGTGGGATAGATAATGTGGAAGCCAAGTGGAGTGAAGGCCCTGAGCCGAAGTGTGGTACATAAGGCAATGAAAGAATTTACTAGGTAAGACTTCGGATGTGAAGTCATGTTGGTGGTTGTGCAGTGCTCGAGTAGAGTTCAGAATGGCAGGAGAAGTCATTTGGAATTTATTCATTTGCAGGGGAGGTCAGCATGTTTGGGCCTTCACTTGGCCTGCCTTCCCCCTAGAATTCCTCCAGGGCCCCCGACAGAAGTCTTAATTTTCTGCATAGTCTGGACAGTAGCAGCATCCCAGGGAGGGCACACCTGGGCTGCTTCCTCAATACCTCTGAACTTCTGTCTCTTCTGCGGAAAGTGGTGGTGGTGACAGAAATGCTGGATCACTGGATGAAGTTTTAGCTGTTTCCTCAGCCATCAGCATGATGTCTCCTGTGGAGTACATGCTTCATTAACAGTCCTTGAAGGAGTAAATATGTTTGTGTTCTCCAGCTCAGAAGGCTCAGTGCCTCACTTTCTCTAGTCCTGTACAGAAAAAAGATGGCTTTGTTTTGGCTTTTGGTTAGGTCTCATAAAATAGGGGAAAAATGCATTGTTTTTTTATCCCTCTTTCCATGGTTGCCTATTTGGAGAACTTAAAAAAAAATCTAAATAGTGTCTGTCTTGGAACAGATGTGAAGAAGTTCTGGAACATTTTAAGCCTGTGGGCTGAATTATATGTTTTGATAGTGTGTCTTCCTCCGACTGTAGCTGCACTGTCTGCCCAAGAGGTCTTACTTTTCTAGGCAGTAAAATCTATGTCCAAAGCATCCCTCTCGTCTCACCTTCCTTAGCGTTTGTTTTTTTAAGAATCAAGGAGCCTTATCTAAAGCCTCCAAGAAGGGTATGGGTTTTAAAATTCTCCTTAAAATGTTCAACAGTCCTAGTTAGTCCACTAGGTATTTGGGAAAGATACACAAAAGTGTGGCTGGTTGTGCTTATCCCGTCTTTGCTTACATCGTTCCTAAGGGCCATTCTGTTGTAGTTTGGCGTAGTTTTGCATTCTTGTCCAATGATACTTATGTAATGCTTTATAATGGAAAAGTGGTTTCTAGTCATTTATTATAGAAGCGTCTTATCAGTGACAAATAGCTCTAGGAGGTTGTTCATCACAGGGATCTGTTTGCTTTACGGTTTCAGCTAAAACACTAGAGTTTGCCAAAACTAAAGAGAGGATTCAAGGCAGTTTTTTTGCATGTGAGGTAGTGGGGCTTTTTTTTTCAAACTCTTTCAAAACTCTTGGTAAAAAATTGTTTTTTTTTTGGTGTGTATTTTTGTGTTGAAAAGAGAAATGATGTGGAGACAATACTAAAAATTTGATCAAATCTAGATAAGAAAAGATACTTTCAAATATCTATACAAGAAAATGATACTTTCAAGTATATGGTAAAGCATGGAAAGTTCTAGAATTAGGATTGTTTCCCACAGCAGCCCTCTCTGAGGCATCCAAACATATAGTATGTAAGCTTTGAAGTGTACAAACCTGGCTTCCAACCTCTATTTCAACCACTTATTAGACTAGTAAGTGAAGGGGAAAAAGTGAGAGAATTTACTTACTTTGGACTTCTCACTTCTATCTGCTTAAAGGCCTTGACCCTGAATATCTTCAGTTGAAAAAGAGAGGTGACAATCTTGAAGTTAATCTTTGTGAGGATTAAAATCAGTCTAGAACAAAACAGAACATATTTTACCAAGGATTTATCTCCTTCCTACTCTTTCTCTTCTCTGTGTCATTTGTTTCACAAAGAAATAATGATAGCAAAGAGGCTAAATAAGTGATGATTTGAAAATAATTTCTATACTTACTAAATGTAGTAGTGTTACTAAATTTCCCTCATTTACGTGTTGCTCAGAAGAAAATGTTATTGGAGGCTAGTGTGCAAAACAACCTATGATTAGGTGAAAATATCAATACCTCTTAGTAAATTCTTTAGCAAGCTTAGATTAAAGGTTCAAAATGCAGGGCAGGGGCTGCCAATAACTAGTTGAATACATGCTAAGGGTTTGCCATGGTAAGTGGCTGGTGACAGGCATGAAAATAAGCATTTGAGTGACATTGTCAATGATGAGTTGTGATAATGGATAGCTTATTGGATTACATCACTATGGGCATTCTGGGGGTAATTATGTAATTATGAAGACAAATTTTCCTTTCAATTATCTGGGATTTCAAACTGCTGGAGAGGCCTGTTATGCATTCAAATGAAATATTTTAGGTTTGTTCACAGCACTTACGGTTAGCTTGGCTCCAGTAATTGCTATTACATGGCTCACCAGAGTGAGTTTGTCTGATCTGGCTGACTACGTCCTGTCTTCTTCCTCCTTCATTGACATTTCTTAAGAAATTTGTGTTCTACCGAAAGTAATCAACTAATAAGAAAAGGATTTCTTTGTTTTTGTTTATGGAAAGCTGCTCCCTTGCTAGAAGAAATAAACAACTCACTATGAAAACAAATAGGCCTACAAGAGGGGCAATTACAATTACCAGGGCTGAAAGAAGGAGCTGAGGCCCGCGCTGCGACTCACTAGGCTAATCCTCCACCTGAGGCGCCAGCACTCTGGGTTCTAGTCCCGCTTGGGGCACTGGTTCTGTCCCGGTTGCTTCTCTTCCAGTCCAGCTCTCTGCTGTGGCCCGGGAAGGCAGTGGAGGATGGCCCAAGTGCTTGGGCCCTGCACCTGCATGGGAGACCAGGAGAAGCACCTAGTTCCTGGCTTCGGATTGGCGCAGCACGCTGGCCATAGCAGCTATTTTGAGGGTGAACCAACTGAAGGAAGACCTTTCTCTCTGTCTCTCTCTCTCTTTGTCTAACTCTGCCTGTCAAAAAAAAAAAAAAAAAAAAAGAAGGAGCTGAATGAGTGTTTCAGATTTGTTAGTGGGAATGGCAGGAATGAATGTTGGCCAGCTCTATGGTATATTGAGACTGGTGAGGATGGCATTGTGAAGAAAGAATTTAGAATGATGAGAGAATCTAGGAGAGACTAGTTAAAACTTAGTTCTTAAACTGAATTCCCTTCACACAATTGGTTGTAAATGCTGACATAATAAAGAGAATTGTTTGTGATAGAAAGGGTCTAAGAAATGTCATATTTGTTTCTGATGAAGTCTGACTTCTAGTTGCTCTACAGTTGGCAAGCGTGACAATTTCAGATATTTTTTTGAGATTCTTTCTTTCTCCTTTGGGTTAAGTCAGGGCCCTAGCAGGAACTTCTGTAGTATGGGACAAATGGAGGTGAGGTCAGGAGTTTGTAATGGTCACTCCTGAGAGGCTTGTGTCCAGATCACATATGTTCCTTTCAAAAGCAGAGTTTCTGCTGGGCCGTTGAAGCCAAATGCATAGTGCCTAGATCTTAGGCATTCTTGCACTCATCTATGTCTAAGTGCCCTATTATTTCCAAGGTATTTAGGATGAACCGATTCTAATGATCTCTCTCCCTTTCATGTTCCTTCTGCTCCCCTCCACTTTCTTTCTCTGCCATCTCCATGCACACACGCACACACACATGTGCACTCACACACATGCACACGCACACACACAACACTTTATTTGGACCATTTCCCCTCTCTGGGAAACATCTATACTACCTTTCACCCTCTCTGATTATTGGACTTGGTTTCTTCTCTTGGCCTGTATTTTCTCTTTTATTCTTTTTAAAAATGTATTTATGAGAGAGAGAGAGAGAGAGAGAGAGAGAGAGAGAACACTCTGATCTGCTAGTTAATTCTCCAAGTGCCAAAAATGGCATAGACTGGGTCAGGCTAAACCCAGGAACCATAAACTCAATCTAGGTCTCCCATGTGGGTGGCATAACCCAACAGGACAGTGGAATACAGGAGGTAAAGAGTACACTAAAACTGCAAGGGGTGGAGTGAAAAGAAGTTCAGCCTCGCACTGAGTGTTGAGCAGTTGTCCTTTTATACTCCTTGTCTGGGAAAGGGCCGTGCATATCTGCAGAGACTCACATCCACCATGATAAAATGGGCATGAACAGGCAAAAGTCCTCTTGCCAGGTGTTTATTGTAGTCAACAATGTACAATGTACAGTTTTATCAGCCCAGGATGTCCCTAGCAAGGGGCTGCAAAAGTTATAGTCAAGCTGGCAGAATCCTAGGTAAATAAATTACCACCATGTTGTCCTTAGGGTCATTTCAGTTGGGCCCAGTTTTACCAGGTGCAGAGTTAACCATTTGCATCCCAAAGGCCTAGCAAGTCCTAAGAACAAGAAGCTATAGTCAGGAGGCATATTTTAAGCAGTTTCTTAGTTACTAGGCAACATGTTTAACCTGACCAATATTTTGAAACATGAACTACAAGTAAGCTCCAAATTCTGGAATACAGAGTTCTGCTCCTGTAAGAGGTGTACTCTATTAGCTTTTCATCACCATTAGTATAACTAGACTGTAAGTGCCCGAGAGAAGTTACTTATATTGTTTATAAGAAGGTTTATTTAGGCTCATGGTTTTGAAGATTGGCAGTTCAAGATTGGCTGGTCCCACTGGTAATGAGAGCAGTGGATGGTGGTCCTGAGAATATAGTAGATACTCTATAAATATTTGTTTAAAGAAGAGTAAATAATTAGGTAAACTGAATGGGGCCATAAGTTCATAAAATAGAAAATCTTTTCAGGAAAAAGTTGAGAAAATTAAAGTTATATTTACTTTAAGAACTATAGAACTTAAAATAGTGAAGGACTTTAGGATTTGAGCAAAGTCAGAAAAGAATTTTGCTTCTCTGAGATTTTAGAAACCTGAAGAAATATGTGATCTAGGTATAAGACAGAAAATTACATAGTAAGGAAGACAACGACATCAAGCATTTAGGTTTTTTTTTTTCCTTTTTTAAAAAGGATTTATTGGCAAGGTGAAGAAAAAGAGTCAAGAAAGACCCATGGACAGACCAAAGGCCATGCAAAACTGCATCCCCACACCCAGCCTTGGCTGCCACCTGCATCTCCAAGAGAAACCCTGAAGGGGATGCTAAAGGAGATAAGGCCAAGGTGAAAGACAACCACAGAGAAGCTCCACCAGGTTGTTTGCTAAACCAGCTCCTCCAAATCCAGAGCACAAGCCAGCCTAAAAATGCTCCTGCATGAAGGTATAGAAGGTACCCAAAGGGAAAAGGAAAAACTGATGCTGGCAAGGATGGGATTAACTCTGCAGAAAATGGAGATGCCAACACAGACCAGGCCCAGAAAGCTGCAGATGCAGGAGATGCCAAGGGAAGTATGTGCATTTTTGATAATTGTGTACTTCTGGTGACTATAGAGTTTGAAATACTGTTTTTTTAAATCAAGTTTTATAAAAATGCAGAATTTTGTTTTACTTGTTTTTTAAGCTATGTTGTTAGCTCACAGAACACTTCATTGTTTTGGGATCAGGGGTGTAGGTTGCTAACAGATGGCTTCTGAGGTTGGATTGATGTGAGGGGAAAACACCTCCTTGTAGTTCTGAGAGACTTCCTCTCGGCTCCCAGGAGGGATCTCTTGCCTTGGACACACTGCCAGCCAGGCACACAACCTTGTGGTGTGGAAAAACTGTATTTGATTTTATGTCCTCTTCCTCCTCCCTGCCTGCCTTCAGCACAGACTTCCTTAAACCCAGAGACCTGTTGAGACCTGACCTCTCAAAATTCGTTCCCAGCATGACAGGCAATCTGGACTTCACAGTGACACCACTGAGATGCTAGTCCTCACAAGAGCAGCAATTCCTTTCTAGTTTGTGGATCTTCAGATTGCTAATTCTGCCATTTTCATCCCATTTCCTGAAAGTCAGTGTGGGCTTGTGAAAAGTTGTTAACGGGCTGAATGTGAAATGTCAGCCCTCACGCTGAACCTTCCCTTTTCAGAGCATCAAATGAAGACTCCATTGGGTTTTATAGTGGCTTTCTGATTTTGGTAGCCCATTGCCAAAAGGGACTTGAAAGTTGTATATTGTTCATGGTTCTCTGCTCATGTCCTACCTGAAATACCACTACCACAGTTGTTTATGAAAAGGATTTTTAATAAAGCTGGATATAGTTGGACTTGGAAAAAAGGATTTATTTATTTGAAAGGCAGAGTGCCACACACAGAGAGAAAGAATAAGAGAGAGCAAAAGAGAGAGAGAGAGGGAGAGAGAGAGAGAGAGAGAGAGAGAGGGAAAGAGAGAGAGATCTTCCACCTGCTGTTTCACTCCCTAAATGACTGCAACAGCCGGGGCTCAACAAGTCCAAAGTTAGGATCCAGGAATTCCATCCTTGTCTTCCACATGGGTGGCAGAGGCTCAAATACTTGGGCATCTTCTTCTGCCTTCCCAGGTGCATTAGCAGGAAGCTGGATCTGTAGCAGAGCAGTTGGGACCCCAACCTGAATTCTGATATGGGTGTTGCAAGTGGCAGTTGAGCACACTGTACCACAATGTTGGCACTGGCATTGAGGTTTAAGAAAGGTCTGCTGTGCAGCAGGATCAAAGAGTAAGGAAAGGCTGAAAGACATGAATTTTAGTTTAAATACTTGCTAAGTTACACGAATAATTTTCACTTCTCTGTTATTTAGCTCACTCCTGTAAAAATATTGCTTTCTGTAATAATTCATACCAGAAAAGTACAATATACTCTTCTAGCAGATATAGGGGTAGGGGAGAAATCAAGCTCTGAATCCTTTTATGGTTAATTATGAGTTAGCAATTACTACAGATACAAAAAAGTACCCAAAGAACTTCTTTTGTGCTAAAGAAACATGTTTTATCATCATGCTCTAAATGTCATGTTCTATTTGTAGTCTCTTTATTAAAAAAGTTATCAATTCACATATTCAGAAAATATTTTGTGGGTATTATATTCAAGGGGCAAGAAATTTTGTAGGCTGCCATTGCTGTAGTCTAGTATTGATGAGGGTTTTGCTGGTGGTGATGATGTGTGTCATGACCAGGAGAGACTGGGGCACATGTAGAGAAAGCTATACAACTAGGTTCTGTGATAAGGACCACATAGATAGGATGCACAATAAGGTTTTCAGAAGGAGAGATTATATTTAACAGACCAGTCATGGAAGAAAGAGGGGCTAATGACCTGGCCTTGAATGATTTGATAGGTGGAGGTAACAGGAGAGAAGGCAAGAAGAATGGATTGGCCTTGACTCTAGAATAGCTTTGCCTTCTTCCTGGTAATCAATTGAGTAAGCATGTTGATTGTGGCCTGTGGTTGCCCTGCTGTGATTATTATCTCCTGTATTTATATACTGTGAATTTCAAAGCTTGGTTGGCATCATTTCTCTACTATTAGGAAGGCCTACAAGTGGTCTGTGGTCTTTTGGAAGTGCAAGATTTCCCAGAAAAAATAGTGGTGAGATTCTTAGATTTGGAAAGTACTAGGCATGCATTTTTCTTTGATTCCAAGTAATACTTTTTAGTTAACTGACTGTTCTGGAAAGATGGCTGTTATTCAAGCCCATACTTTCTACTCTTTTGAACTTAATTCTGCAATTTGTGTTTTAGTTTAAATTACTCTGTCCAAGTCAAAGAAAATAAGATCTCTCATTGCATAGCCCAAATGAGCTAGGGGATAGAACAAACTTTCATTTTAAAAATATATTCTGCTATAAGGTGGAAACTTTTACAGATTGAATATGTAAGTATCAAAGCTGTATTTATGTACTAAAATATAAAAACTAAGAGATAAGAAAAAAAAGGAAAATACAACAGATATGATAAAGCAGTATTTTATATAATGTAGATAGAAATTGATGTTAGAAGTACTGAAATCTCAATGTGAATTTTTAAATAGCATTAGCAGAAAAAAGACTTAGTATACATGCAAGACCATCTTTGGTATAGCTAATAAACAGATGAAAATTAAGCCAAAAATGAGGGTTCATTTTTACCTATTAAATTAGTGCAAATTTAAAAAATGAAGTAGTAAAATAAATATTTGACTACCCTGTTGGAAGACAAATTGGTAACTTACATCATGTTTTTTGACCCATTATTTTTTTTAGAAATTTATTTATTTATTTATTTGAAAATCAGAGTAATACAGAGAGAGAAGGAGAGGCAGAGAGAGAGAGAGGGAGAGAGAGAAAGAGAGAGAGATCCTCCATCCACTGGTTCACCCCGCAACTGTCTGTAACGGCTGTAACTGCGCCGGTCTGAGCCAGGAGCTAGTAGCATCTCCTGGGTCCCCCACACGGGTGCAGGGGCCCAAGGACTAGGGCCATCTTCTACTGCTTTCCCAGGGCATAGCATAGAGCTGGGACTCCAACCGGCACCCATACAGGATGCTGGCACTGCAGGCGAGGCTTTACCTGCTGCACCAGAGCGTCGGCCCCTTTTGGAAGGCAGCTATTTTCACCACTATACCACCAACGCCGCTGTGTCGGTCTCTTTTGACCCATTCTTGTTCATCTTCTACCCCTGCCTTCATATTCTCCTTATTCTGCAAAGGTGTCCTAAGGAAATTATGTTTAAAGAATAAAGATAAAGAAACATAAAAGACTTGTGCATGTTGCTGTAATGTTATATGACTTTGGATTTAGAAAATCCGGATTTGTATACAAATAGATATACATAAATACATGGTCTCTCTATACTTTCACCACACATATCTCTTTTATGATTGCATCTGTCTAATGAGGGTCATATTGCTCCTACAGGATTGTTGGGATGATCACAGGTACTTAATGAGTGCTTATTATTTTTATTATTCTTGTGACTGTTTTTGACTTTGAAGCCAAGCATTTATTGCACACTCACAAATTTGGCTACTACCTAGCCATTAAATGTGCTACTTAAGTATATTTCTTCCTCCTACAGACACAGAAATGGGCCTATACTATAACATTCAGTTAAAAAAATCAGTGTAATAAAGGTATGTAAACCAAATGATCTTAACTTTAAAATATAAATAGAGAAAAAACTGAAAAGAAGTGCATCAAACTGTGACTATCTTTGATGGGGTACTGTGCATGAGAGTTCTTTCTATATTTAAGAATTTTATTTTTTATTATATCCCAATTATTTATTTATTTTTAATATTTTTTCTCAGAATAGTTTTAAATTTACAAAACAAAAATTGTGGAGTTTTGCAAAGAGTTCTCATATACCTACACCCAACGTCTCTTATTTTTACTATCTTATATTAGTATATTTGTCAGAATCTATAAACCACACTCAGCTTCCCCTAGCTTTTAATCCTATTTTTCATTTCCTATTCAGTTACAAAAGGAATAATGCATTATGTCATATGACCACAAAAATTGAAATATATGAGAGACTGATCATGAAAACTAATTTTTAGTGTTTTATGTCAAAACATGCAATTTCACTGAAAATATCTTATATTGCAACTGTTGTCACTAGCCAAAATGTGAAATCAATTGAAGTGTCCATCATCAAATGAATGGATAAAAGAAATATGATATATATGTACAATGGAATATTATTCAGCTATGAAAATAATGAAATTCCATTGCTTGCAACAAGATGGTTGCAACTGGAGGACGTCATGTTGAATGACCTAAGCTGAATGGAGAAAGACAAATACCACATGTTCTCCATTATATGTTGGAGCTAAAATAAAAAAAAAATTAAAAAAAAAACAGGAAAAGAGAGAAATGCCTGAATCAGTTTTACTGCAAATATAGTTTTGGTTTTATATCTTTGTCAAAGAAATTGTTACAAATGAAATACAACTATAGTTTTAATCATCCATGATTGTTAAAATTCACTATATACTAGCAAAATTGATATCTCTTCCTTTTATTACTGTTTATAGCCCTTGCCTATATTCATGTTGAATTATGGCCTTTTTTCTTGTTGAACTCATTATTTAGTGGAGCATGAAGCTTTTGACGATAATGTAAATTAAAAACTTTTTTTTTTAAATTATAAAAAAGGCAAAGAGACAGAGACAGCAGAAACAGATAGACACAGATCTTCCATCTGCTAGTTCATCCCCAGAATACCTACAACAGCTGGAGCAGGAGCAGATCGCAGCCAGGACCCTGGAAGTCAATCTGGATCTTCCACATGGGGGTGGTAGGAGCCCAAGTTCTTGAGCCATCACCATGGCCTCCCAGAGTGTACATTAGTAGGCAGCTGGAATCAGGAGTGGAGCTGGGACTAAACCCAGGTGCTCTGATAAGGGATGAAGGCTGTCCTAGGTGGCTTCTTGACCACTGTGCCAAACATGGGCTCCCAATTCAAAATATTTTTTTTAGAATTGCTATTATATTTAAAAAAATAGCTTTACGAGGTATTTAACATCAGTGCAATTCCTTAATGTTCTTTTTTGTTTGTTTTGCTGCAAGTTGGGGGTGTGTAGACTGATAGAATTCACATCAGTGCCAGAGTGCTGTTTAGGACATCTGCCATTCCATGAGTCTGCTGTGTATCCCACTTCTCATGTTGGACCGTTCTCTCCCTTTTTAATTCTATCAGTTAGTATTAGCAGACACTAGTCTTGTTTATATGATCCCGTTGACTCTTAGACCTATCAGTGTGATCAATTGTGAACTGAAGTTGATCACTTGGACTAGTGAGATGGCATTCGTACCTGCCACCTTGATGGGATTGAATTGGAATCAGCCCTTAAGGAATTTGGATCTGGCTGAAGAGCCCATAAGAGTATTTTAGGCATGGAAAACCAAGACACTCTGCCAAACAAACAAACAAACAAAACAAAACAAAACAAAACACCTAAATGAACGATCTCTGCGAGTGAGATCCCAGTGGAAAGAACAGGCCATCAAAGAAGCAGGTACCTTTCTCTGAAGGGAGGAGAGAACTTCCATTTTGACTATGATCTTGTCTAAATAAGACCAGAGTCGGTGAACTCAAAAGGCTTCCCTAGCCTTGGCATCTCATGACAAGAGCCTAGGGTGATTACTGATGCCATAAACAAGAGTGTCAATTTGTTAAGTCAACAACAGGAGTCACTGTGCACTTATTCCTCATGTAGGATCTCTGTCCTTAATGTGTTGTTCAATGTGAATTAATGCTATAACTAGTACTCAAACAGAACTTTACACTTTGTGTTTCTGTGTGGGTGCAAACTGTTGAAATCTTTACTTAATATATACTAAATTGATCTTCTGTATATAAAGAAAATTGAAAATGAATCTTGATGTGAATGGGATGGGAGAGGGAGTGGGAGATGGGAGTGTTGTGGGTGGGAAGGAAGTTATGGGGGGGAAAAGCCATTGTTATTCATAAGCTGTACTTTGGAAATTTATATTTATTAAATAAAAGTAAAAAAAAAAAAGAATTCACATCAGTGCCATTGCATTATTTGGATCTGCTAACACAGAATCTGAGCCTTTCACCTGACAGCAGCCAGTATTTCTAGGAAATGTCTTCTCCATCATCAGGTCCCGTGTTTCCCCTGTCTGATCCTACTTGTTCTGTGAAGGTGCTGGGGTGCTCTGTGTTGGAGGGAAGCGGGCTGTTGGCCAGAGGTCTTCCTTGAAGAACTCAAAGAGCCCGATATGTGACAGCTGACTGCAATGGAGAAAAATTTCTCTCCTTTACCAAAATTTCATGAATGCCTTTTTGAAAAATGCCATGAACCTCTACCTATCATTAATTTTGTTTAAAAATTAAACAATACTCCAGCGAAATGCTTTCCCAGGCGCTTCAGCTGGTGAAATCACTTGTTTGTGGCTCATGTTATGGCTTTTTCAATATAATATGAGTTTAGAATGTGTTCCTCTTAGTAAGAAGAGAATCATTCCTTCAAAAAAAATCTTATGCTACAATAAAATAAGGTTGCCTTGGAAGAGTAACATTTCTGGATTGCCACTCTTTGAATTAAGGCAAACATTTCTTTTTTTGTATTATTTCATTATCAAATACACTTTGATTTGTATTTTTAGTGTATTTTGGGTAAACAAAAATTAATAAATACTGGATTTCCCTGAAAGCACTCTATTCACTGTGAAAATATATATTCTGGCTGAAAAATTTGTCTCCCCACTTTCGTGTGACCTTATAAATCTCTGTCCTCATGGGTAACTGCTTTGTTTTCCTTTTATACTTTGTTTCCAAAGATGCTTATATTCTTTCTAAAATTTTGATATCATATGCTGTAGAAAATTTGAAAAATAGATTATTTAGAAGGGAATAATTATCAGTGATATTGTTGACTGTAAATAAGAGCTGCTAACACTGTGGAACATTCCTTTTTATTTTTCTACATTTTTTCAACACAGTTGGATAAACTCAAAATGGAGTTAATGTAAATGTTTTGGTCTGGTACATGTGGTCGGCTTTGTTACTACATCATTAAATTTTGTTTCAAAGTTTGACTTTTTTGTGGCCAAAATAGTGATTCATAATTTGAATGTACTATGATTTGTTTAAACTTGTGGGTTTTTTTTTGATAACTAGTAATTTGAGAATTCCATTGTTCTATATAATTTTTCTGTAAAATTGTTTTTCCATGACTTTTCTCACTATTCTATGGAGTGTTAATGTTTGTCTTACTAAGTTTGCTGAACTTTTAGTACAATAATTTTTAAATATTTTAAAACAACTTGTTACTTATCTTTTATTTATTTATTTTTCTTTTTTGGATTTTTTTCTTTTCAACGTTTATTTAATAAATATAAATTTTCAAAGTACAACTTTTGAATTATAGCAGCTTTTCCCCCCATAATCTCCCTCCCACCCGCAACCATCCCATCTCCTGCTCCCTCTCCCATCCCATTCTTCATCAAGATTCATTTTCAATTATCTTTATATACAGAAGATCAACTTAGTATATACTAAGTAAAGATTTCAACAGACTGCACCCACACAAATACACAAAGTATAGAGCACTGTTTGAGTAGTAGTTTCACATTAAATCTCATAGTACAACACACTAAGGGCAGAGGTTCTACAAGGAGGGCAGGTGCATAGTGACTCCTGTTGTTGATTTAACAATTGACACTCTTATTTAAGATGTCAGTAATCACCTGAGACTCTTGTCATGAGCTGCCAAGGCTATGGAAGCCTCTTGCATTCACCAAATCCAATCTTATTTAGACAAGGCCATATTCAAAGTGGAAATTCTCTCCTCTCTTTAGAGAAAGGTACTTCCTTTTTTTGATGGCCCATTCTTTCTACTGGGATCTCACTCACAGAGATCTTTCATTTAGGTTATTTATTTTTTTGCCCCAATATCTTGGCTTTCCATGCCTGCAAAACTCTCATGGGCTTTTTAGCCAGATCTGAATGCCTTAGGAGCTGATTCTGAGGTCAGAGTGCTGTTTAGGGCATCTGCCATTCTATGAGTCTGCTGTGTATCCTGCTTCCCACGTAGGATCATTCTCTGCTTTTTAATTCTATCAATTATTTTCAGACACTGGTCTTAAACTTGTCTTTTATTTTTAAAGACCTGCGCGTTTTAGAGTGAACATTAAGCCTACCTGTTAGAATATCCACAACTCATATTGTAGTACTGGGATTTGGTTCCTGGCTTTGGGTCCTCACTTCTGCTTCCTGTTAATATGCACCCTGGGAGGCAGTGGTGATGGCTCAAGTAATTGGGTTACTGCTACCTACATGGACTGTGTTCTCTGCTCCCAGTTCTGTCTCCAGCTCAGACCAGCTGCTATGGGCATATTTGTAGGGTGAACTAGTAGATGAGCTCTGTTTGTCTGTCTCTCTGTGTGTCACTCCATCTCTCAATCAAATATAAACAAGAACTGTGCATTTTAATGATATAAATTGTCAATAAGAAAGCATTAAAAATTCTAAATATCTAAACACTGTATATATTGCAGTCCTTTTTAATTTCAGGATAAAATGAAACACAGAAACACTAAGACAGACACTGGTTATTTTTACATACAATCTATTGAAAATCCTCTTTAGAGAGACTGCTAAAATGTAAAGATTTGATAGTATGCACTCTGGAGGAGGAGTACTTAGATTTGTATCCAGGTTTTTCAGTTGCGTGCTGCGTGTTCTCAGGCAACTTCGGTAACATCTTCATGCCCGGCTTCACCAATTTTTTTTTTTAAAAGCTAAATTCTAAAGCAGTTTTAGATTCATAACAAAATTAAAATATTTCATTTTTGTTTATATTATTTTTGTTTGAGAGGCAGAGAAAGAGTGAGAGGAAGAGGGAGAGTGAGTACTCTCATCTTCTTGTTCATTCCCTAAATGCCAGCAATGGCTAGGTCTGGGCTGTGCCTGGAGCCAGGAGTTAGAAATGCAATTCAGTTCTCCCACGTGGGTGTAGGAAATACATTACTTGAGCCATCACTGTTGCATTCCAGGGTTTGCACTGGTGGTAAGCTGGAGTCAGGAACCAGAGCTTGGAATAAAACCCAGGCACTCTGATGTTGGACATGGGTGTCTTAATTACTAGACTAAATACCTGCTTCATGTTTCTATATTTTTGAAAGTATTGGAGTTTAATATTTTCATGTTAGCAAATCTATTCATGTTTTTCACTTTGTGATTTCTTCCATTGCTTTTGTAATCAGAGTGTTTTTAAAAAACATGATTTCATTCTTTATGTTTAAGCTTTAATGATGTTATTCTTCAATAATTTATAGCTTTAGTTTTTAGATATTTTGACACTATGTCTGGAATTTATTTTGATGTACAATGTGAAAATTCAACTTAGTCCTCTTTCTTAATATTTAACCAACTTCCCATCACTGTGTTGTAAATAAAAAGTACATTCCTTCCTCATTTAAGATAGTACTTCCTTTATTTTATATATATGGATGTCAGGTATTTGACATGTATAATTTTCCTCTATTATTGCATCAATTTGAGCTTATTTCTCCAGGGTATACAGTTCTGATCTGCTGATTTTGAGTTCTTGATTTTAGCTTAGCAAATAAAGCTCAGTGCTTCTGATTGCTGTCATCACTGCTGTTATGGTCGTGACTAACTTCAGCTACCATTACTTTCTTGATTATAAACTAGCTTAAGTGTTAGTGCAAGGGAGAGATAACCACTTCATGGTTGTTTACAGATTTCTGGATGATGCACTACTGTATTAATACATTGGTGAAGTGGATCTTTAATTATGTCCACTGTTTTGTTCTTTTTTTTTTAAGTCAGTGTTCCTTCCTCTTATCATGTAGTTTGCCTGAAGAAGTGAATACATCCCCTCGCAATTTCATATACAGGTAATCCTCTTTCACTGAATTTGACTCAGGGCCCACTCCTTTTCGTTTTGGTAAATTTAAGCAATTAGACTCAATCTTTCTGAGCCTATTTCCTCACCTGTAAAAATAGGTATAAATATGAAGACATAAGAACATTCCTTGAAAATGATTCTCAGAGAATTACATAATTCATTGTTTAGGAATTGACTGAGATAAGTTTTGTTGCAAGCTGTTTCATGCTTTGTCAATATAAATGATAGGATATCAGTTCTTTGTCTTCAGTGCCCCTGCCCTCTCTTTTTAAGCCTGTTATCTCTTCATTCCTGTGCCCCCAACACTCTGTGTTCTTGCATAGAGCCCCCAGTCCCTACCACTTAGGGTATTATCCTTTCCAGGACTGAATAATATTTCTTAAAACAGGGGTAGGCAGAAGGCACTGGAACTTAACAAGACAAAAGGAAATTTAGGGATTCATGAAGAAGATAACCTTTGGGTCCTTCCTGCTTCCCTTTTGTTCCATGGGACTTGTATGTGTTTGTCTGTTCCTATTTTCTTATATTTAACATGTCCCTCCTTGAATATTGTAAACCCTTGTCACAACCTACCAAAGTCATTTTCTCCTAGTAATTTTTATTTTTTTTTTTTACTGATACGTTATTCTTTTTTCCAGCAGCAATTCTTGGGCTGCAAAGCTTTATCTGTTGATAAATTGTCTTATTTGTTTATCAAGTCAATTGCCTTCTTGAGCAAGCCATTTTAGGACTGTAAGTCTTAACACTATTTGCAAATTTGTTCCACATGGTTCACACATATAAATAAATTTAACTGAATTCAGAAAAAATAATTAGGTTCTACTACTTAATGTAATGATTAATAACTAATATAATGGAAATTTCAAGTTTTTGGCTGTTGGATTTAGTTTTATGTGGCAATGACCTCTTAGAATTGTTAATTTATACAAAAACCTTTTATTGAAAGTTCAAAAATGTTTTAAAAATATTAAAAGCAAATACATCTTGCTTTAGCATCTCAATCTACATAACATTGCTAAAAATTTTTAGAATTCAGTGCCTCGGAGCCAAGATGGTGGAAGAGTGAGGGCGCGCACTGATAGTCCAGGAAAAAATAGTTTAATAAAAGTGGAGTTACTGTAGTCTCAGGAAAAGGCTTGGGAAAAAATTGCAGAGGAAACTCTTCCGGATCTAGTGGATGTGACATGGAGGACCTACGGGGAGAGCAAGGACGCCCACAGTGCGGAAGCCGAGCCGTGGAGTCTGCGCACCAGCGCTGGAAGGGAAGGTGAGACAAAAACCTCTGTAACCCGAGGTATTGGCAGGGAAAGGCAGAAAGAGCCTAGAGGGAACGAGGCTTGAAGCCCCGCTGGGGAAAGTTCACCAGGCTGACTGGAGGAGAGAAAAAAAAAACGAATAAATAAGGGGAACCGGCATGGACACTAGTTTCTCTCTCTACTCACCTTACAAAGCTGAGCAAGACAAAGAGCAGGCACCATTTTGGACATACATAAAGCGGCACCTGCCATCAGCCAAGCAGAAAAACCTGACTCTGGTGGGGAGAAATAACTGGAGGTTAGGACCTAGTGATGAGACTGTGAAAATCTAAGGGTGGGCAAGAGAACTCACTGAGTACACAAACTTGGTAACCTTGGCAACCCGGTGAGAGACTGCAGAGAAATTTGAGACCACACTGAGGGCTGCAAGACCCTTTGTGTGGTCCTTGGGATAGAGCAGACTAATACCCACAGGGGCCAGATTTCATACATCAACTACCCTCAATTCCACTCAGCTGTGTGGAATTACATCCCTTCTGAGTAAAAAAAAAAAAAAAAAAAAAAAAAAAAAAAAAGAGAGAGAGAGAGAGAGAGAGCGAGTGAGAGCTCTCTGGCCACACCCATCACAGCCTCTAAGGAGCCATCAAAAGCAGACAGTGCACTTAATCTAGAGTCATAGTATAACGAGAAAAACCACTACAGCAAAGAAACCAAAGAATATCGCCATAATGCCAAACATCAAACGCAGAAACTGAGGTAACAAGAACAAGGAAGACACTATGACACCCCCAAATGAAAAAGACACCCCAATTCAAGATTATGAAGATGAGATAGAAGAAATGCAAGAAACAGAACTCAAAAAATTGGTAAGAACATTAAGAAGTTCTCAAAAACAAATTATTGAACTACAGAAGTCCTTACCAGACAGGATAGAAAATCTCTCTCATGAAACTGAAATACTAAGGAGGAATCAAAATGAAATGAAGCAACTAGTCGAGCATGAATCTGTGATAGTGATGAGAAATCATAATGAAATGAAGAATTCAATAGATTAAATGACAAACACATTAGAGAGCCTTAAAAGCAGAATGAGTGAAGCAGAAGAGAGAATATCGGACTTAGAAGACAGAGAAAAGGAAAGAATACAGTCAAACCAAAGAAAAGAAGAGGAAATTAGAAATCTAAAAAATATTGTCGGGAATCTACAGGATACTATTTAAAAAACCCAACATTCGGGTTCTAGGAGTTCCTGAAGGCATGGAGAGAGAGAGAAAGGATTAGAAGGCCTTTCAGTGAGATGCTAGCAGAAAATTTCTCAGGTTTGGAGAAGGACAGAGACATCCTAGTACAAGAAGCTCATAGAACCCCTAATAAACATGACCAAAATAGATCTTCACCACGACAAGTTGTAATTAAACTCAACACAGTGAAACATGTGTTTCTGAATCTGAAACATCAGATTACTCTCAGAGGATCTCCAATTAGACTTACAGCTGACTTCTCATCAGAAACCCTACAGGCTAGGAGAGAATGGAGATATATAGCCCAGGTACTAAGAGAGAAAAACTGCCAGCCCAGAATATTATATCCTGCAAAGCTCTCATTTGTGAATGAAGGTGAAATAAAGACCTTTCATAGCAAACAGAAATTGAAAGAATTTGTCGCCACTCGTCCTGCCCTGCAAAAAATGCTTAAAGATGTGTTACACATAGAAACACAGATTCACGGCCATCAATATGAAAGAAGGTAAAGGAAGAAAACCTCACAGCAAAAGATCATAGGAAGCTCAAAGCATATACTGGAAAATATCTTTGGGAAAATGGCAGGGCAAAGTCACTACTTATCAATAGTCACATTGAACTTTAATGGATTCAACTCTCCAGGTAAAAGGCACAGACTGGCTGAATGGATTAAGGAACAAAACCCATCTTTTTGCTGCCTACAAGAAACACATCTTTCCAACAAAGATGCATGCAGACTGAAAGTGAAGGGTTGGAAAAAGATATTCCATGCCAACAGAAATGAAAAAAGAGCAGGCATAGCCATATTAATATCTGAGAAAATAAACTTTACCACAAAAACTGTTAAGAGAGACAAAGAGGGACACCATATAATGATTAAGGGTTCAATTCAACAGGAAGATGTAACTATTATAAATGTATATGCACCTGATTACAGGGCACCAGTTTATTTAAAAGGTATGTTAAGGGACTTAAAGGGAGACTTAGATTCCAATACAATAGTACTGGGGTACTTCAAAACTCCACTCTCAGAAATAGACAGATCATCTTGACAGAAGATCAACAAGGAAACAGCAGATTTAATCGACACTACTGCCCAAATGGATCTAACAGATATCTACAGAACTTTCAATCCTACATTTTAAGATTTTACATTCTTCTCAGCAGTACATGGAACCTTCTCTAGGACTGACCACATACTAGGCCATAAAGCAAGTCTCAGCCAATTTAAAAGAATTAGAATCGTACGATGCATCTTCTCAGACCACATTGGAATGAAGGTGGAAATTAGCAACTCAGGAATCCCTAGAGAGTATGCAAACACATGGAGACTGAACAACATGCTCCTGAATGAACACTGGGTCATAGAAGAAATCAAAAGAGAAATCGAAAACTTTCTGGAAGTAAATGAGGATAACAACACAACATATCAAAACTTATGGGATACGGCAAAAGCAGTGTTGAGAGGAAAGTTTATAGCAATAGGTGCCTACATCAAGAAATTGGAAAGGCACCAAATAAATGAGCTTTTCAGTCATCTCAAGGATCTAGTAAAACTGCAGCAAACCAGACCTAAATCTAGCAGGAGAAGAGAAATAATTAAAATCAAAGAAGAAATCAACAGGATTGAATCCAAAAAATCATTACAAAAAATCAGCCAAACGAGGAGCTGGTTTTTGAAAAAATAAACAAAATTGACACCCCATTGGCCCAACTAACTAAAAAAATAGAAGACCCAAATTAATAAAATCAAGATGAAAAAATAAATGTAGCAACAGACACCACAGAAATAAAAAGAATCATCAGAAATTACTACAAAGTGTTGTGTGCCAGCAAACAGGGAAATTTATCAGAAATGGATAGATTCCTGGACATGTGCAATCTACCTAAATTGAATCATGAAGACATAGAAAACCTAAATAGACCCATAACTGAGAAAGAAATTGAAACAGTAATAAAGGCCCTCCCAACAAAGAAAAGCCCAGGACCAGAAGGATTCACTGCTGTATTCTACCAGATATTTAGAGAAGAACGAACTCCATTTCTTCTCAAACTATTCAGAACAATTGAAAAAGAGGGAATCCTCCCAAATTCTTTCTATGAAGCCAGCATCACCTTAATTCCTAAGCCAGAAAAAGATGCAGCATTGAAAGAGAATTACAGACCAATATCCCTGATGAACATAGATGCAAAAATCCTCAATAAAATTCTCGCCAATAGAATACAACAACACATCAGAAAAATCATCCACCCAGACCAAGTGGGGTTTATCCCTGTTATGCAGGGATGGTTCAATGTTCGCAAATCAATCAATGTGATACACCACATTAACAGACTGCAGAAGAAAAACCATATGATTCTCTCAATAGATGCAGAGAAAGCATTTGATAAAATACAATACCCTTTCTTGATGAAAACCCTAAGCAAACTGAGTATAGAAGGAACATTCCTTAATACAATCAAACCAATTTACGAAAAACCCTTGTCCAGCATCCTATTGAATGGGGAAAACTTGGAAGCATTTCCACTGATATCTGGTACCACACAGGGATGCCCACTCTCACCACTACTATTCAACATAGTTCTGTAAGTTTTAGCCAGAGCCATCAGGTAAGAAAAAGAAATTAAAGGGATATAAATTGGGAAGGAAGAACTCAAACTATCCCTCTTTGCAGATGATATGATTCTTTATTTAGGGGATCCAAAGAACTCTACTAAGAGACTATTGGAACTCATAGAAGAGTTTGGAATAGTATTAGGATATAAAATCAATGCACAAAAATCAACAGCCTTTGTATACACAGGCAATGCCACAGATGAAAAAGAACTTCTAAGATCAATCCCATTCACAATAGCTACAAAAAGAAATACCTTGGAATAAACTTAACAAAGGACATTAAAGATCTTTATGATGAGAATTACAAAATCTTAAAGAAAGAAACAGAAGAGGATACCAAAAAATGGAAAAATCTTCCATGCTCATGGATTGGAAGAATCAACATCATCAAAATGTCCATAATCCCAAAAGCAATTTATAGATTCAATGTGATACCAATCAAGATACCAAAGACATTCTTCTCAGATATAGAAAAAATGGTGGTGAAATTCATATGGAGATGCAGGAGACCTCCAATAGCTAAAGCAATCTTGTACAACAAAAACAAAGCCGGAGGCATCACAATACCAGATTTCAGGACATACTACAGGGCAGTTGTTATCAAAACAGCATGGTACTGGTACAGAAACAGATGGATAGACCAATGGAACAGAATAGAAACACCAGAAATCAACCCAGACATCTACAGCCAACTTATATTTGATCAAGGATCTAAAACCAATTCCTGGAGCAAGGACAGTCTATTCAATAAATTGTGCTGGGAAAACTGGATTTCCACGTGCAGAAGCACGAAGCAAGACCCCTACCTTACATCTTATACAAAAATCCACTCGACATGGATTAAAGACCTAAATCTACGACCCGACACCATCAAATTATTAGAGAACATTGGAGAAACCCAGCAAGATATTGGCACCGGCAAAGACTTCCTGAAAAAGACCCCGGTGGCACAGGCATTCAAAGCCAAAATTAACTATTGGGATTGCATCAAATTGAGAAGTTTCTGTACTGGAAAAGAAACAGGAGAGTGAAGAGGCAACAGACAGAATGGGAAAAAATATTTGCAAACTATGCTACAGATAAATGATTAATAACCAGAATCTACAAAGAAATCAAGAAACTTCACAACAACAAAACAAACAACACACTTAAGAGATGGGCCAAGGACCTCAACAGACATTTTTCAAAAGAGGAAATCCAAATGGCCAACAGGCACATGAAAAAATGTTCAAGATCACTAGCAATCAGAGAAATGCAAATCAAAACCACAATGAGGTTTCACCTCACCCCGGTGAGAATGGCTCACATTCAGAAATCTACCAACAGCAGATGCTGGCGAGGATATGGGGAAAAAGGGACACTAACCCACTGTTGGTGGGAATGCAAACTGGTTAAGCCACTATGGAAGTCAGTCTGGAGATTCCTCAGAAACCTGAATATAACCCTACCATTCAACCCAGCCATCCCACTCCTTGGAATTTACCCAAAGGAAATTAAATTGGCAAACTAAAAAGCGGTCTGCACCTTAATGTTTATTGCAGCTCAATTTACAATAGCTAAGACCTGGAACCAACCCAAATGCCCATCAATAGTAGTCTGGGTAAAGAAATTATGGGATATGTACTCTACAGAATACTATACAGCAGTCAAAAACAATGAAATCCGGTCATTTGCAACAAAATGGAAGAATCTGGAAAACATTATGCTGAGTGAAATAAGCCAGTCCCAAAGGGACAAATATCGTATGTTCTCCTTGATTGGTGACAACTAACCGAGCACCAAAAGGAAACCTGTTGAAGTGAAATGGACACTATGAGAAATGGTGGCTTGATCAGCCCTTGCCCTGACTGCTGATGAACAACTTAATATTTTATCCCTTCTAGTATTTTTTTTTGTTCTACTTAATGCTATTGGTTGAATTCTGTAATTAATACACTGTTATTCTTAAGTGTTGAAACTTAATTGAAAAGTGATCCCTGTTAAATATAAGAGTGGGAATAAGAGACGAAGAGATGTACAATTTGGGACATGCTCAATGTCACTTGCCCCAAATGGTAGAGTTAGAAACTTACCAGGGTATTCTAATTCAATCCCATCAAGGTGGCATGTGCCAATGCCATCTCACTAATCCAAGTGATCAATTTCAGTTCACAATTGATCATAATGATAGGACTAAGAGTCAAAGGGATCACATAAAAAAGACTAGTGTCTGAAAATACTAACCAATAGAATAAAAAAAGGGAGAGAACGATCCAACATGGGAAGCAGGATACACAGCAGACTCATAGAGTGGTGGCACTCTGGCCTCAGAATCAGCCCTTAAGACATTCAGATCTGGCTGAAAAGCCCTTTAGAGTATTTCAGGCATGGAAAGCCAAGACACTCTGGCAAAAAAAAAAAATGACCTAAATGAAAGATCTCCACGAGTGAGATCCCTGTGGATAAAACAGGTCATCAAAGAAGGAGGTACCTTTTTCTGAAGGGAGGAGAGAACTTCCACTTTGACTATGACCTTATATAAATAAGATCAGAGTCAGTGAACTCAAAAGGCTTCCCTAGCCTTGGCATCTCATGACAAGCGCCTAGGGTGATTACTGATGCCATAAAGAAGAGTGTCAATTTGTTAAGTCAACAACAGGAGTCACTATGCACTTATTCCTCATGTAGGATCTCTGTCCTTAATGTGCTGTACATTGTGATTTAATGCTATAACTGGTACTGAAACAGTATTTTTCCCTTTGTGTGTCTATGTGGGTGCAAACTGTTGAAATCTTTACTTAATATATACTAAACTGATCTTCTATATATAAAGAGAATTGAAAATAATTCTTGATGTGAATAGAAGGGGAGAGGGAGTGGGAAAGGGGAGTGTTGTGGGTGGGAGGGAAGTTATGGGGGGGAAAAAGCCATTGTAATGCATAAGCTGTACTTTGGAAATTTATATTCATTAAATACAAGTTTAAAAATTTAGAATTCAATATTTAATGTGCTTCATAAAATAGCTGGTTTTTGTTCTTAACATGGGGAGAAAGACCAATGTTAATTTTTTGTTTTATTTGTCTTTGAACTTATTTGTAGATATTATTCATAAAACATGAGAGTATTATATTAGCAAACATTAGCTTTAGCTATATGAAATGACTTTTATTGGGCCATTATTTTACCTATAATAATGGCAACCAATATCTCTGATAATTATTTTTATAAACTTGTTCTACTATCATAAATTTAATATTTTCATCACAATTTGGAAATTACAACAATGTACCCATTAACTTCCAGAAATCCATTTGGTGAATAAGAAGTTTCTATTATTGTCTGGCTAGCTGATTAATCACATTTTTGTTCTCTGTAGTTTATATGATCCCAAACATCTATATGTTTACTATATTTGTATTTTAAAATTTTTGAAAAAGATTTATTTATTTGAAAGGCAGAGATACAAAGCTGGGGAAGAATGATCCTCCATCCACTGATTCACTCCCTAGATGGCTGCAACTGAAGTAGGCAGGGATACAGGTTAAAATGGATTAGTTTTGTGAGCTGGAAGACCGTGCCTTCTCCACGCCTTTGCTGTGCTCCTGTGTGACCTTATGGCCCTACCTGGCTGTACCTGGGTGCCCATCAGCCAATCAGGTTAATTAACCACTCCCCTTTGGAAGTGAGTTAAAAGCCTGGGACATGGTGTGTCCCACCCGTCTCTTCTTCCCTGGCCTCTTGACAGGAGGGGGCTTGCTGTAGCCCTGCGCCTCCAGGGCCCGTGGCCTTTGGGCAACCTGCCCTAGGCTTCCTGGCTTAGATGCTCCTCCAGGTGGCTGGTTCCTGGTGCTCGGTATGAACCCAGCTTTACCTCTCTCTTTTAGATAAAGCTCTCTCTCTCCCATGATTTCTCCCACTAAAAAAAAGCCTAAAATGTACCATGTTGCCTCATTTATTAATGCCAGTATTTAGAATTCTTCTCTAAATGTTAGGCAAGAACCCTCTCGGGCTTATTAATATTGGAGATTTATTAATAAGCATATGGTGATATCATATGGCACCCCAAATTCTGATAACGTATGTGGTACCCCAGATGGCACTTCTGGGGAACTCTAAGGGGCCACATTTTGATGTATATTTTAGGGGGTTATTTCCAATATCACAACTGCCAGGTATGAACCAGGCTGAAGCCAGGAGCCTTCTCTGGGCCTCCCATATGGGTGCAAGGGCCCAAGCATTTGGGACATCCTCCGCTGCTTTCCTATGCACATTAGCAGGGAGCTGGATTGGAAGTGTAGGAGCCAGGACTTGAACTGGCACCCATATGGGATGCCGGTGTTGCAGGCGGTAGCTTTACCTACTACCCGACAGGGCTGGCCCCTCTATGTGTTTTTTGTAGGATGATTGCTTTACTTTTCAAGAGTGAACCTATTTGATTTGCAAATTTGGGTCAAAATTAAATATGTCGGTAATAATTTGGGTACTTTTTTCCCCCTAAAGATCCATAGTACTTATGTTTCCTATATTTATTTGGGAAGTCCTTGTGGATGTCACTGTTTTCAGTCCAGTTCACGGGATTTATTGAGCTCCTTTATGAGCCAGAGTTAGGTCTTGAGATTACAGAGACTAAGATGTGAATATACACTGATACCACATATTGTAGCATTAAGGCTTAATAAGATTAGAACACATCAGTAAAAATCCCACAACCAGTAACAAATTCCAATAGTAATGAATTAATTCAACGAATATTATGAAACCCTGCCACATGCCAGGCATTTGGTTAAGCACTGTGTATGCAATAAGATATGGTGATGAGCAAGACATGTGCTCTTCCTGGCCTCCTGGAGCAAAGCACTAAAGTAATACATTTTTGGCATTAATTATAAAGTCCTTTATAATTGTCTCCAAATTGTTGCTCACCATTGCTGGGGGTGGAGGGTGGGGGTGGGGGTGTGGAGAGAAGGGTGTAGGGACTCTTTGAAATAGGAATCTAATGATTTCACTTTCCTTGCTTAAAAGTCTTGTGTAGCATTTTGTTCCATATGAGAAAAGGACAAATTCTTTAGTAAACCTTTGTACTTTACCTTAGATTAATTTTTCAGCCTTTACTCCTCATATTAGTGCCCTTGGCTGTTGCCAAGCAAGAGTACTTATTGATCCCAAACTTATCGTGTCCCTGTGCCTTTGCTCACATGGTTCTTTCTACCTGGAAGGTCCTGTCCCTCAAACTGCACACAGATGTCTGCCACACTGGTCCTTTCGTAACTTCTGCTCACTCATACTTTAGCTCTTTGAAGACCTCCCAAGGATAATGCGCTTTCTCTAGCACTTCATCCATGAATCTGTTCCACCCTTCATTATTGTTATTTGTGTGTCAGTTTTCTGGATTAGATGGCAATGTCTCAGAGGCTTCTAAATGGGATGTCTCATGTTTAAATTAACTGCAGTACTGAAACACCATTATATTGCCCAAGAGATTACTTTTGCTTATTGTCCCATCTTCCTAAGTATTTCTAAGATTGCATTACCAACATAGAACTACATTGAGAAACATTCAGGAAAAGTAGAATTGTATTCAATTCACAGTTAAGGGATCTAAAATTCAGCCCTATGAAATGTTGTGTTATAAGATAATTAAATTGGTGGGATTATGATTTTTATCAATATCATTTTTGTCCATTCATATCCATTCTATTATTTGTTCACATGGGAAATGTAAATTAGTACAGATATTGTGGAAACTAGTATGGCAGTTCATCAAAATACTAAGACTAGACTACCATATATCCAGAAATCACACTACTGGGTGTGATATCTATCTATCTATCTATCTATCTATCTATCTATCTATCTATCTTTCTATCTAATCTCCAGGGGAAATAAAAAACTCTGTTGAAGAAACATCTGCACTCCTGTATTTAGTATAGCACTATTTACAATAGTTAAGAAATGGAAACAACCTGAGTGTTCATCCATTGATGAATGGATAAAGAAAATGGATAAAGGAGATGTAAAGAAAAAAGCTGAAGTACTGTCATTTGCAACCATTAGAGGTTATTATGCCAGATAAAACTGGAGGTTATTATGTTAGACGAAATAAGCCAAGCACAGAAAGACAACTATCTCATAATCTCATATTTGGGGTCTAAAATACAGGTGATGTTCTAGAAGTTAAAAGTATAATGAAGGTGGATATTGGGCCTAGCAGTTAAACTGCCCACATCCCATATCAGAGTATGTGGGTTCAAGTCCTGGCTCTGGTTCTGAATTCTTCTTCCTGTTAATTTGGATCTTGAAGGCAGAGAGTGATGGACCTATGGTGTGTCTCTTGCCAAACATGTGGGAGATTTTAAAAAACATAATTTAAAAAGATTTATTTATTGAGGCTGACACTGCAGTGTAGTAGGCTAGGCCTCCACCTGCGGTACTGGCATCCCATATGGGAACTGATTCAGGTCCCGGCTGATCCTCTTATGATCCAGCTCTTTGCTTAGGGCCTGGGAAAGCAATGGTGGATGGCCTAAGTTGGACCCCTGCACACATGTGGGAGATCCGGAGGAAGCTTCTGGCTCTAGCTTCAGCCTGGCCCAGCCCTGACTGTTGCAGCCATTTGGGGAGTGAACCAGCTGATGGAAGACTTTTCTTAAAAAATCATAAAATCTTAAGATTGTATTAGTATTAATATTATACTATTAATAGTATAATATTAAGATTTTTCTTAATAAATCTTTAAAAAATTTATTTATCTATCTTAAAGGCAGAGTTGGGGGGGGGGGTGGGAAAGAGGAAGAGAGATCTTCCATCTGCTGGTTCATTTCCCAAGTGGCTACAACAGCTAGGACTGAGCAAGGCTGAAGTCAGGAGCCAGAAGCTTCTTCTGAGTTTCCCACATGAGTGGCAGGAACCCAAACACTTGGGCAATCTTCTGCTGTTTTCCCAGGTTTATTAGCAGAGAGCTGGATTAGAAGTGGAGCAGCCAGGACTCCAACCAGTGCCCGTATGGGATATGGGCATTGCGAGTGGTGCTTATCCTGCACAATGCTGGCCCCAGTGGGAGGTTTGAATTGATTTTCCATCTCCTGGCCTGCCCTGTCCTGGCCATTGTGGTCATTTGGGCAGTGAACCAGCAGACAGGATAGCTCTGTGTTTGTCTGTCTGTCTCTCTGCTTCTCAATAATAAAAAGTTTAGAACAATTATAATGGTGATTATCAAAAGCTGGAGAGGGAACAGAAAGGAGAGGAATGGCATAAGGTTGATCAATGGGTGCTAAGTTATAGTTAGGCAGGAATAAGAAACTGAGTTTCTGTTGCACAGTGGGTTGGCTATAGACAATGTGCTATGAATTTCTCTTTTGAAAAAGACAAATCAGAAGACAGTTTTTGGAATGTTTTTACCATAACATGTTAAATGTTTGAGAATACAGATGTATTTAAGGTATTTGTCCTGACTGGACATTATATAATGTATGTGTTGAAACATCACAAGGCACCCCAGAAACATGTACAATTTTTATGTGTCTCTTAAATATTTAAAAATAATAAAAAATTAAAATAAAAAATAAAATTACATAGAATCACTTTCTTATCTATAAAATTATAGCCATATCAGATGTGGAGCCCAAGCCATGGCTTCAATACTAGGCTGAGTAAATAGTGACTGAATAAATTAGGATTTCTCTATGTGGTCCTTCTTTCTAGGTTAACCAAGAGCAGTGGTAGTCATGGTGATGGTTTGTGCTCTGAGCCCCACCAGCTAGTGTTCCTGGTTGTTCTCTGGATCTTCTCTATGGCTCCCAAGGGCTTCTAATGTGGCCTTTGGCTTCCATTTACGTCACTGCCCTGTTTCTCTTGCTTTGAACGCTGGGTTTCTCTCTGTCAGTGTTTTCTGCCATAATTCTGGCAGTAGTGTCAGTGGCCCAGTGCTCAAAACTGGGCAGCATTCCCTAGGGTGTGAGATTTTAGGCCCCGGAAAGGCAACTTGAGCACTTGATGGGCCCCACCCTTGTGGGACTCACAGTGCTGTCTCCAGCAGAGGTCAGCCTGGGGTGATGTCCTTCTACTTTACGTTGAGTTTCCTATATTTTCCTGGAAATTTCCTACTCAGCTGGGGCTCTTGTTTGTTACCCTTGGTGACTTACTCTTAAACATTGTACCCACAATCCTCTTCATTATTAAGGACATAACATGTAAATTTTTTTATTTCAACAGAGATTTATTGAGCAAAATTATGTCTCAGGTTCTGTGGTAGACTGCAGGACATTCCATCCAATACTTTAAAAGCTGCAAAGTTGTCCCTCCTTAGTCCTTATTTACAGATGAGGGAACCTAGGATCTCTGTGTTAATTTGCACAAGCTAACAAACTGACTATGTGGCAGAGCTGGGATTGGAACCCAGGGCTTTCTGTCCCCAGAGCCTGTTTTCTTTCTCTTGCATCAGGCTGCTTCTCAGGATAGGTGCCTCTATGATCTAGAGTTGCTTAAGACATCAGAGGATTTTCCCTTTACCCTTTGAACAACAATGATAACCAACACCAGGCAGGTTATCAGCTTGTTCTTATGCAAGTATCCTTGCTAAGGACCCTTTGGTACTCTGGTGGCAAAACAGTGGTTGCCCACAGTGTCTGTGTACTGTTTTCAAAAGTGCTGCAGAAACATCTGTGAATATCACTCATACTTCCTTAACACTGACTTCCAGAAACTGATTCAGTGAATCACAGAGTATGAACATCAGTATTGCTTTCATTTCTGCTAGCTTTTTAAATCAGTTTAAATCATATAAGTTAATTAAGGTAATTATTTTACTTCCTCTTCCGTTTTTCCTGTCACCAGATCTTTGGCATCTTTCTGGATGCTTGCTGTCTTAGGGCTGGTACAAATGTCCTTGGACTGTAGGAGGCTGTGTTCAAACAGGACCAAGCCTTGTCTATTTCAGATTCCTGCCCTAGGTGTTCTGGCAGCTGGCTGGTCAATGACAAGCAGCAGATTCTCTGTGGCCCTTCTCATTCTGCATCCAAGAACCTGCTTTGCATCTGAATAGTTCATCTCCTGCTGATCATTGAGTAGCATTCACAGTCCGAGGTGCTGATTGCTGGGTTATAGCTTCCCATGCAGTGTGTCTGACTCTGGTCCCATTTCTTGTGTACAGGAAGCAAGTGGAGGAAATTGAGCAACACAGGAACTCCTAGGCTTTTCAGGGAAGATGCATGAGACATAAATGATGCAAGATTGACTTGTTCTGGTAAAGCAGAGAGTGGTATAGCATTTGTTTGGGATGGCTAATAAAAGCCTCAGATGTTGCAGGCCATGTGCACTCTTTATTGTATATTCATTTTTTTAAAATAGCCCTTTAAAAACTTGAATCCACCCCTAGTTTACAAAAGGGCAATAATCAATGGGCACCACCAGTTTGTCTGTGATCTGTGAACTCCTCTGTTTAAGGGGTTGTCATAGTTAATCCTAATTTAATAAAAGGACTGGCCAGAGATAAAATGAACATAAGTGGTGTGTGCAGGACAGACATGTGGCCTAGCAGTTAAGAATCATGTTTCCCATGTCTGAGTACCTGGATTGGGTTTTCAATTTTGGCTCCTGAACCCTGTGGAAGGCAGTAGGTGATGGCTCAACTAATTGGGTCTCTGCCACTCACCTGGGAGACTTGGATTAAATTCTCCAGCTCAGGCATTTGGAGAATGAAGTAGCTCTCTGTCTTTTTGCCTCTCAAGTAAATTAAAAACAAAACAATCAAGAAATTGGGTATAGTAACAGAACTGGTGTTAACTCTAGTTCCTCTTTGCATGTGAAATTAAGACTAATCAGCTAGGGGGATTATGGTTGAGACAGAATCAAATGTCACAAACCCTAGCAAAGGAGAAAAAATATAAACCAGAGGAGGGGGTCGAGGTGGGATGGCAGCCTGTGGGAAGGGTCAGCTGTCAGAGCAAATAGTCTGTAGTGTTGAAAACTGGAACTTGCAGTTAAAAACACATGACTCCAACCTTTTGCTGGTTCCCACAGTCTGTTGCTTAATCTTAGCAGGATTTGTTAGGAACCAGTATCTCTTGCAAAAAACATTTTTCTAAAGTCCAACAATTCCTTAATTTTCACTTCAATATTTTTCTGTTAAATTTAATCATTTAAGTTATTTTAAAACTAATTTTAAATGAACAAATAAAAATTGTGTATATTTATCAAGGAAAAAAGAGAGGCTTCAGAAAATTCACCAACCAAGAATGACCTTATCCTGAAGCTAGTTTTTGAGAGTTTGCTAGGAGCCTATTCCTGCCAATGACACAAGAGTCAATAACATCTATAAGATCTGGAGGAAACTGTAAATGCCAATATAAAGCAGCTTACTGTGCATATTTGACTACAGAACTCATAACTACAGATTTAGGGGAAAGAAAGACTATGTTTTACAACTCAATTTTCTAAATGACTTAGACATCCTTAGGGGCTTCTTATTTTCTCTGTTTTCATGAACCCTCTAAGGACTAACGTTAAAAATTACAATTATTCTTTCCAGATGTTGGAGTTTTGATTACAAGTAGAATAGGAGCAACTAAGTGGTGGTGGAGCTGGCGTTGCCTAGTGGAAAACATGCAGACACACCACAAAGACCTGCCAAGTCTCTTGCAGGCTTTTATTTGTATCGATATGTTTTGGCTCTGTCAGCCCTGCTTGAGGTTGTGGGGCTGATTAGAATGACCAGGCAAGAGAACTCTGCTGTATTCCTCCTCTTCAACCATGATTCTCAGTATTGAGCAGACTACAGATAGAGTCAATTCTACATTTAGGCAAGGAGTTGAAAAAATATATTTTAAGATGTTACGAGTCTAAGAATTGCTTAGTTCAGAAAGTAAATGAAAAATTGGAAGGAAATTCATAATATTCAAATGAATAGTTCCCTCTAAAATTGTCAATTGGAGATTATAGCCTCATGATAAAATCCATGATATCATGGAATCATGGTTGAATCATGTCAACTAAACATTCATCTTGTGCTTTTAAAATTTACCTCAAATTCTGTTTAAGAATATTCTTTTGGGGGCTGGTGCTGTGGTGCAGCAGGTTAACGCCCTGGCCTGAAGTGCTGGCATCCCATATGGGCGCTGGTTCTAGTCCCTACTGCTCCACTTCCAATCAAGCTCTCTGCTATGGCCTGGGAAAGCAATAGAAGACGGTCCAAGTCCTTGGGCCTCTACACCCATGTGGGAGACCTGGAGGAAGCTCCTGGCTCCTGGCTTCGGATTGGCACAGCTCTGGCTGTTGCGGCCATCTGGGGAGTGAACCATTGGATGGAAGACCTCTCTCTTTCTCTCTTTCTCTCTCTCTGTCTCTGTCTCTCCTCTCTCTGTGTAACTTACTTTCAAATAAATAAATGAATCTTTAAAAAATATTCTTTTGTTTATTCCAGGGGTAACTTCATAGTTTGCTTCTCCATTATTTTTTTAATCTTCCAAATTTCCCCTGCTGTACTAATTTTTATTCTTACCAATAATGTGCAAGCATTCTTGATTAAGCATCTAAATCTAAGACATGAAACTACTAGAAGAAAACAAGGGAAATCACCAACAGGCATCTGAGAAACATTCAACAACATTAGTCAACAGGGAAATACAAATCAAAACTACAGTGAAACATCACCTCATTACGTTGCAATGGCTGTTAGTAAAAGATAGCAGGTATTGGCAAGGAACTGCATTCACTTTTTTCCAGTTCCTGCCCAGCATTTGTTACTCTCTGTCTTTTGGATTTTACCCATTCAGACAGGGGTGAGGTGATATCTCATTCTGGTTTTGATTTGCATTTCCCTGATGGTTAGTGTTGTTGAGCATTTTTCATGTTTGTTGACCATTTGTATTTCTTCTTTTGAGAACTATCTGTTAAGTCCTTTGATCATTTCTTCCCTGGATTTGTAATTTTTTAAAAAAACTTATTTGACAGGTAGAATTACAGAGAGACAGAGGGAGGGAGAGATAGAGAGAAAGGACTTCCATCTACTGTCTCACTCCCCAAATGGGTGCTACGGCTGGAACCCACATGGATGCAGAGGCCCAAGCACTTGAAACATCTTCCACTGCTTTCCCAAGCCATAAGCAGAGAGCTGGATTGGAAGAAGAGCAGCCCGGACATGAACTGGCACCCACATGGGATACTGGTGCACAGTTATAGAGAGAGTTGGGGAGAGAGAAAGACACAGAGAGATATCTTCCATCTGGTGTCTCATTTCCCAAATAGCTGTAATAGCCTGGGCTTGGCCAGACTGAAGCTAGGAGCCCAGAGCTCCATCTAGGTCTCCAACATGGGTTGCAGGGCCCCAGATATGGTGGCCCTCTTCTGCTGCTTTACCAGGCTTATTAGCAGTGAGCTAAATTGGAAGCAGAACAGCAGGGACTCAAACTGGTGCTCCAATATGGAATGCCTCTATTGCAAGTTGCAACTTAAACTTTGGAGCCACGTTGTGGACCCCTGTTTTAATTACAATAGCTTTGTAGCATGCTTTGAAATCAGATATTGTGGGGGCCAGTGCCATGGCCCACTTGGTTAATCCTCCACCTGTGGCACTGTCATCCCATGTGGGCGCTGGGTTCTAGTGCTGGTTGCTCCTCTTCCAGTCCAGCTCTCTGCTGTGGCCCAGGAGGGCAGTGGAGGATGGCCCAAGTGCTTTGGCCCTGAACCTGCATGGGAGACCAGGAAGAAGCACCTGGCACCTGGCTCCTGGCTTTGGATCGGCATAACTCTGGCCATAGCGGCCATTTGAGGAGTGAACCAACGGAAGGAAGGAAGACCTTTCTCTCTGTCTCTCTCTCTCACTGTCTAACTCTGTCTGTCAAATAAACAAATAAAAACATTATTAAAAAAAAAGAAATCAGATATTGTGATACCTCCAGATTGGTTACTTTGCTCAGGATTACTTTGATTATTTTAGATCTTTTGTGATTCTATATAAATTTTAGGATTTTTTAAAAAGAAGATTTATTTATTTATTTGAAAGTCAGAGTTACACAGAGAGAGAAGGAGAGGCAGAGAAAGAGATCTTCCATCCACTGTTCACTCCCTAGTTGGCTGCAATGGTCAGAGCTGTGCCAATCTGAAGTCAGGAGCCAGGAGCTTCCTCCAGGTCTCCCACATGGGTGTAGAGGCCCAAGGACTTGGGCCATCTTTTATTGCTTTCCCAGGCCATAGCAGAGAGCTTGATCGGAAGTGGAGCAGCTGGGTCTTGAACCAGTGCCCATATGGGATGCCAGCACTGCAGGCAGCAGCTTTACCCTCTATGCCACAGCGCTGGACCCTTAGGATTGTTTTTTACAACTCTGTAAAGAATGTCATTAATATTTTGATAGGGATTGCATTGAGTCTGTAGATTCCTTGAGGTAGTGTAGATATTTTAGTGATATTGATTCTTTCCAACCTATGAGCTATAAATATCCTGCTTCCAATCTGTGAGCAATGAATATCTTTCAATTATTTTTGTGTGTCTTTGATGATTTCTTTCATAAATGTTTTATAATTTTCATTATAGAGATAATTTGCTTCTTCATTAATTTTTTTCCTAAAAAATTTCTTGTGGCTATTATGAATGGGATTTCCCTATTGATCTCTCAGTTAGTTTATCATTAATGTATAAAAAAGCTACTTTTTTGTATGTTTATTTTATAACATTATTTTTGTATGTTTATTTTGTAGCATCTGTTATTTTGCAACCTAACTGAAGTGGTTATTAGTTCCAATGGGTTTTTGTTGAAGTGTTAGTTTTTCTATGCACAACATCATGTCATCTGCAAACATGGATCTTTTGACTTCTTTCTTTAATTTTAATGCCCTGCATTTGTTCCTCCTCCCTAATTGCTCTTGCTGACACTTTCAATACTGTACTTAATAAGAGTGACAGAAGTGGACATTCTTGTTGTGTCTGTCACCGATCTGAAGGGAATTTCTGTCAGCTTTTTCCCTGGTTGGTAGAATATCAGCTGTTGGTTGGTCATATAGCCTTTATATAACTTCTGTAAAGTCATCTACCTAATTTGTGGAAAATTGTGGAAGTTTTTTCTTTCTTATTATAAGAGGATATGGAATCTTGCTTTCTCCAGATCTATTGAGATGAGCATGTAGTTTTTGTTCTTCATTCTTTTCATGTGATTAATGATATTTATTGATTTATGAATGTTGAGTGACTAGTGCATCTCTGGGATAAATACCACTACATTGAGATGTACTATCTTTTTGATGTGGTTTTTGATTTGGTTTGCCTACTGGTTTGGTTTGCCTATTTGGTTTGTTGAAAATTTTTGCATCCATGTTCAAGGATGTAGGTCTGCGATTTTCTTTTCCTATTGTATCTTTGTTTGGTTTTGATATCAGAGTGATGTTGGCCTTATAAAAGAATTTGGAATCCTGTTCAATATTTTGGAATTTAGAACAGTTCCATACTGTTCAATATTTTGGAATATCTTAAAATGTACTGGAGTTGCTTCATCTTTAAATATTTTGTAGAATTCAATAGTAATGCTATCAGGTCCTGGATTTTTTCTTGATGGGAGATTTTTAATTATTGTTAGAATCTCATTGCTTGTTATGAATCTGTTTAGATTTTTCTATATCTTCTTGATTTGGCTTTGGTGGGATACACACACACACATGCACACACAGGAATTTATCCATTTCTTCAACATTTTTTAATTTGATAGCAAATGTCTCCTGTCTCATCTCTAATTTTATTTATTTGAGATTTTTCTCTTTTTTGCCTTGTTAATCTGGCTAAAGCTTTGTCTCTTTTCTCAAATAAACAGCTTTTTGTTTTGTTTTGTTGATCTTGCCCATATTTTTACTTTCAATTTCATTCATTTCTGCTTTTATCTTTTTTATTTTTCACCTCCTGCTAATTTTGGGTTTGGTTTGTTCTTGCTTTTCTAAGTCCAATAGATGCATTTTTTTATTTATTTATTTTTGACAGGCAGAGTGGACAGTGAGAGAGAGAGAGAGAGACACAGAGAAAGGTCTTCCTTTGCCGTTGGTTCACCCTCCAATGGCCGCCGCGGTAGCGCGCTGCGGCCGGCGCACCGCGCTGTTCCGATGGCAGGAGCCAGGTGCTTCTCCTGGTCTCCCATGGGGTGCAGAGCCCAAACACTTGGGCCATCCTCCACTGCACTCCCTGGCCACAGCAGAGAGCTGGCCTGGAAGAGGGGCAACCGGGACAGGATCAGTGCCCCGACCGGGACTAGAACCCGGTGTGCCGGCGCCGCAAGGCGGAGGATTAGCCTGTTGAGCCACGGCGCCGGCCTTGCATTTTTTTTTTTTTGACAGACAGAGTGGACAGTGAGAGAGAGAGACAGAGAGAAATGTTTTCCTTTTCTGTTGGCTCACCTCCCCAGTGGCCGCTGTGGCTGGAGTGCTGCAGCCGGCGCACCACACTGATCCGAAGCCAGGAGCCAGGTGCTTCTCCTGGTTTCCTATGTGGGTGCAGGGCCCAAGGACTTAGGCTATCCTCCACTGCACTCCTGGGCCACAGCAGAGAGCTGGACTGGAAGAGGAGAAACCGGGACAGAATCCAGCGCCCTGACAGGGACTAGAACCCTGGGTGCCGGCGCCGCAGGCGAAGGATTAGCCTACTGATCCGCGGCCCCGGCCCAATAGATGCATTTTTAAGTCATTTATTTGAGACCCTTCTTTTAGGTAAGCACTTAATGCTATAAACTTCCCTCCTAAAATTGCTTTTGCTATATTCCACAGGTTTTGATACATTGTGTTTTCACTTATTTCAAGAAAGTTTTTTATTTTCTTTTCAATTTATCCAATAACCCATTTGTAATTTGGTAGTATGTTGTTTAATTTCCATGTATTTGTAAATATTCTGCTGTTCTTCTGATTGTTGACTTCCAGTTTTATTCCTTTGTGGTTTGATTTCAGTCTTTTTAAATTTGCTGAGACTTGTTTTGTGTCTTAATATATGGTCTATCCTGGAGAATGTTCCATGTGCTAATGAGAAGAATGTGTATTCTGTAGCTGTTGGGTAAAATGTTTTGTAAATGTCTGTTAGGCTCATTTGCTCAATAATGTGTTTCAGTTACAAAGTATCTTTGCGGATTCTCAACTGAGTAATCTGTCCATTGGTGACAATAGGATATTGAAGTCCTCCACTCTTATTGTATTGGAGTTTATCTCTCACTTAAGGTCTAATAGTATTGGCTGTATATATGTGTGTGTGGTCTTGTGTGGGTGCATTTATATTTTTGATGATTGTTATACATTCTTGCTGAATAGATACTTTTATCAATATATGATGTCCTTCCTTGTCTCTTTTTATAGTTTTTTATTTAAAGTCTGTTTTATCTGATACTAGTATAGCTACTCCTGCTCATTTTTGATTTCCAATTGCCTGCTATATCTTTTTCTTGCTCTTCATTTTCAATGGATCTTTACTCATGTGGTGAGTTTCATATAGGTAGCATATTGTGGAGTTTTGGTTTTTCACCATTTAGCCAACCTAAATTTTGGCTGGGGAAATTAATCCATTTACATTCAAGATTTGTATTGACAGGTAAGAATTAACACTCAGCATTTCATTGATTGGTTACTGATTGTACCTGCTTGTTAGAGAATTTGGTAGTGTCATGTGTTTTCATGATGTTTACTTCAATTGTAGGACTGCCTTCAGAATTTCTTATAAGGCTGGTCTTGTGGTAATTCTCTCAATTTTTGTTTATCTGGGAATTACCCTATTTATTCTTCACTTTTAAATAATAGCTTTGCTGGATATAATATTTTTGGTTGGATTTTTTTTTCTTTTAAAAGCTTGAGTATATCATCCCACCCACTTTAGGGCTGTAGGGTTTCTGCTGAGAAGTGTGCTGTTAGTTTAATTTGAACTTGAGGTTTTCTCTTATTATGTTTAAGATTCTCTCCCTTTTCTTAACTTCTGTCAATTTTGCTACTACATGCCTACAAGAAAATCTTTTTTGGTTGAGTCTGTTTGGGATCCTTTGTACTTCTTGTATCTGAAGGTCTTTCTCTTTAAAGACTTGGGGATTTTTCAACTATTATTTCATTTAGTAGGTTCTCAACCTCTTTTCCCTTTTCTCCTTCAGGAATCCCTATAATATGATTATATGATTGCTTAATGGTATCAGTATTTCATATATACTTTCTTCATTCTTTTTAATTCTTTTCTATTTATTTTTGTCCAATTGGGTTATTTCAAAAGTCTTGGACTCTAGATCAGAAATTCTTTCCCCCACTTGGTGTGTTCTGCTGTTGAAGTTCTCAATTGTATTTTTATTGTCATTGATTCAAGATTTCATCTCCAACATTTATGTTTGATTCTTCTTGTTCTCTATATTCTTGATGAGTTTTTCATTCATATTACCTACTGATTTCCTCATTTCTTTGTCTATCTGTATTGTCTTGCACTGCAATGAGTTTTTCTATAATACTTGTTTTAAGTTATCTTTCTGGAATATCCTAGATTTCCTTCAAATCGGAATCTATCTCTGGAGAACTTCTGTCTTATTTTGGAGATGTCATGCTACCTTGCTTCTTCATGTTTCCTGTGTCCCTACGTTGCTATTTGTTCATGTGGTATAATAGTCCCTTCTTTCTTATGCAGTAGGTTTTATTAGAAAAAAAATTATTATTTAGATGGATTGTGGGGTATCAGTGGGCTTGTTGCTTTGGCTTTGGTTCTAGGTGAGCCCAGAAGTATAACTTCTGAGTTATTTCATTTGCTTTAACCAATGTCAGCTGTGTCTATTAGTTACACTGTGGTTTAGTCTGCAGTAGTTCATAGGGGTAGAAGTTTGACTTTGAGGTAAACATGGGCTTTATAGGATATGTATCATCAGTCCCCAGAATTCAGTGTCAGTTATACTAAGGATTGTGAGAGCTAGTGCCTCGTTCTAAGTGATGAGGTACACAAGATGGGCTGTCCCCTTGTTTCACTAGAAAGTCTGAGTGATGTGGAACCAGTAGCTGTGGCTTGAGGACTAAATGATATTGATGGGCCAATCTCCAGTTCCTGCTGGGAAAGTACCGCTGGTTCTGGGCATTAAAATACCAAAAGTCCCCAACCTGGAAGTTATCAACTGAAGCCTATTCCATTACTACAGGGTGACTATCAGATATACAGAAAATGTTGCACTGGTAAGTATGGGGCTAGAGAGGTGGAATGCAGGCAGGTTCTTCCGTAGGTCCCCCAGGTAGATTTGAGTGGGTTTGAGGAAATTAGTACTGATTATTAAGCTACTTGTATTGCAGGATACAGTGAAATTATTAGTCAGATTTCCCTGGATGAGAGACAGGTGTTGGAGAGCGTGGTAGCCACCTGCCTGATACAGTCTGATGCAGATGGAGTCTCCAGATGCTGCGAGTGTGATTTACTCCAAAGATTGCACTAGGAACATCAACAGTCCTGTTCCAATATGGAACTGCCCCCACCTCTTATATGGCTTGCAAGGGTGATACTGAGATTTGGGCCTAGGGCTTTCAGCACCTTGAGCCAGGAGATCCAGAGGGAACTTCTTCAGGTTGGGATGGATATTTTGTTGAATGCTTCTGGTGCTAGCCCCAAGATGCCCAGGGGAACCCCCTGGATCACATAGACTAAGTCTGTACAGCTCTGGGGCTTATGCCTGTAACTCCCGCAGTTACAGGATGTGCAGGCTGTCTGCTCTCCACCCAGTAAGTTTCCCTGACTCAGGCTCTTGTCACTTCTGATAGTAGTGGAGCAGCTGCAGGACTCTACACAGCCAGTTGAATTTGGTGCTTTGGTGGAGAAGGGAAGGAAAGCAATGTGGCTTCCTTTTTGGAGCAAAGTAGTTGCTTAGACCCAGTAGTTGTTCAGTCAGTTCCCCAGACTGAAGTTGAAGTCAATGGTGGAGTATGGAATTCTCCCTCAGTTAATGCTGCCAGTGATGGGACACATGACAACTTCCTCTTACCTTAACATGGGAAGATGGTGACTTCCAGCCAGCAACCAGCTGCATAGATGCAGGGTGCGGCTAGTTGTGTGAGTGGCCAAGGTGTTGCATCTATCCTCTTTCCTTGCTATCCCACAGAGTCTGTTATTTTCTGTAAGTTCTCAACTGAAAATCTCTCTCTCAGTCAGACCCTTGGGGACATGGTCCTCCTTTGTTTTTCTGGGATCTCCCTGCAGCTGAGGTTAGGGCAGCTTCATCATCTAGAGTCTTCCACAGCCAAGTAATTTTTCCATATTACCTAGTAGCTCTCGTTTATCTTTTGATGATAATGAATTTAACTGATGTTGATGATTTCACTGCATCACTGATTGATACCTTAGGCTAAGTCATGTGGGATGGCAATTAGTAACTTGATATCTACATAATGGGCAATTATCTTAAGTTTCATTTTAAGAAAAAATTTATTTCCTCTTCTTCACTTCATCAAAGTGGAAAACACACATGGACATTTTGTAGGCACTATGGGATGTGAAAAAAAACAAAAAACAGAATATCCTAAAAAATACTGGCAACCTAGTGTACTATGGAGTATCAATTTTTTTTACCCTCACGAACACCTCAATGACTGGGAGTTGCAACTTCCTGTGCTTCCTGGTATGGTAACAGAGTATCTACCACATATTATTATCTTAGGAAAAGATCAATATTCAAAATTTGAAGTACAGTTTCTGCTGAATATGTATCCCTTTTGCATTACTGTAAAGTCAAAAAAATTAAGCAAAGCATTGCTAGATAGGGGTTATCTGTATATTCATAAACGAAACCTAATTGCCTTGTCTTGTGTCTCTGAGTATTTATTTTTAAAATCACGTGAGTGGAGGGGCCAGCGCCGTGGCTCACTTGGTTAATCCTCCGCCTGCGGTGCCAGCATCCCATATGGGCACCAGGTTCTAGTCCCGGCTGCTCCTCATCAAGTTCAGCTGTCTGCTGTGGCCCAGGAAGGCAGCGGGGGATGACGTAAGTGCTTGGGCCCTGCACCCGCATGGGAGACCAGGAAGAAGCACCTGGCTACTGGCTTCAGATCAGCGCAGCGCTGGCCATAGCGGCCATTTGGGGAGTGAACCAATGGAAGGAAGACTTTTCTCTCTGTCTCTGTCTCTATCTCACTGTCTACATCTCTACCTGTCAAATAAAAGAAATCACATAAGTGGAGTCAATAACTGATATTCTGTTGTATTAATAAAATTTACTACTATCTTGAATAACCCAAAGAATGTACAATATTTTAACAACTATGCTGTCAAAAGCAGCACCTATGTTTATTTGGCTATCTGATTCTCAGATAGAACTAAATCTTTTACAGACTTTCCAAAATAAGCATGAACCAAAAGAAATCACCTCAGGCTCAGCAAAAGCATGAGACTTCCAGCCCATAGATAATTGTTTTGGAAATTTTTGTTTCTAAAGAGGAGGGGGCAAAAGGCGAATGCCACCAACCATAACTAATTAAAAACAGTTGGTGAATGCTCAATGAGCTGATTTTGGCAAAAAGAAATGAGTTGCAACACTTGAGATGATTGGTGTGGAACTCAGAATAAAATCCAAGGAAGTCAGTATTTCTCTATTTTGTGGGCATTTTACTTCAGCCAGACAACTGCAGGGAGGAAGGTAGTATCTGTTCTGTTGGTGACTGGCAGATAATCAGCCTTGTAAGGCAACAGTGTTCTCTGAAAAACAAATCAAAACGAAAAATTAACCCCAAAACACTGGTGCTCAAAGATATTACTACAAGAACTACCATTTTCCCCCGGAGAGGACTCTACTTTTTTTTAAATCTGCACATTTCACTGAAATGTGATAATGGTGCTGGTAAAGACCAGGGATAAGGGAATTGGGAGGAAAGGAACAGGGTGGTAAGAGAAAAAGTCATTAAATCTTTCTAGAGAGCACTTTGTTAACACCATCAAAATCCTGAATGTGCACATGTTATGACAGGGATTTCATTGTAGTAGGATCTGCAATGGAGATGGGAGCCAGACAGTGGAACAGGAAACAGCCATGCAATGAGCAATACCGCATACTTCATTTTACAAACCTTCACACCAAGCTTTCAGGTAGCTTGTAGCCACCACTGATTTGTTCTGAGATCTTTGCTTCTATCTTTTCATGATGTCTTGAAAGCAATTCCTGTTCTTTAGGGCATTTATATGAGTGTTTTTATAAAACATATTTTATTTTGAGGCAATCTCAAATGTACAGAAAAGTTGAAGGAAGAGTACAAAGAATTACCACCACCCCCGAAATTGTTTGAAAGCAAATGGTCTTCATAACGCCTTATCATCACTGGACACTTTAGAGTGCATTTTCTCCGAATGAGGATTTTCTCCTAATGAATGACAATCAAACCATCTATATGAGGAAATTAACACTGACATATTTCTACCATCTAGTTCTGAAACACTATTTAAAAGTTTCATGAGTTATCTGGAAAATGCCCTTTTGAATTAAAAGGATGCATATCCAAGCCACATGTTACATTTCGTTATCACGGGTGACATTTTAGTTTCCTTCAATTTTTCCGTATTCGTCCCTTGACTTTCCTGTCCAGGAAGAATATAATATAGTTTCACATTGTGGAACATTCTCAGTGTGGCTTTTTCTTATTTACTTGATAGAAGAAGATCTATCTATCTATCTATCTACCTATCTATCATCTATCTATCGAGAGCACTCCCATCTTATGGTTAATTCCCCAATGCCCAAAACAGCAAGGGATATACCAGGCCAAAACCAAGAGTGGGCAACTCAATTCAGAACTCCAGCAGGAGTGGCCGGGATCTAATTACTTGAGGCATTATCTGCTGCCTCCCAGTGTGCACATTAGGAGGAAGCTGGAAATGGGAGCAGAGGCTATAACTGAACTCCAATGTTTGGATGTGGGATGCAGAAATCTCAACCTGGGCCTTTAACCTGCCCCATTCTTTTGTTTTATTTTTATTTGCTTTTAAAAAGATTTCTTTTTATTTGTTTGAAAGGTAGTGTAACAGAGAGAGGGAAAGACAGAGAGAGAGAATCTTATGTCCACTGTTTTACTCCCCAAATGACCATGACAGTCAGGGCTGGGCCAGGCTAAAGTCGAGAGCCAGGAACTCCATCAGGGTATCTGATGTGAGTGACAGGCGTCCAAATAATTGGGGTATCTTTTTCTGCCTTCCCAGGCACCTTAGTTAAGAGCTGGATCAGAAATGGAGCAGCCAAGATCAAAAACTGGGCAATGCAAATGGCAGCATAACCCACTGTGCCACAAGTAGGTCTCTGTCTGTCTGTCTCTCTCTCTCTCTCTCTCTCTCTCTCTTTCTCTGTTAAATTGGTTAGATTCAGTTGATTCATCTGAGACAGGAATCTTTTTGTCATTGTATCCCATCATGATTTTCACTTGTTCTGAAAATGATGATAGTTTGATCATTTGATTAAGAAGGTAGGTATTCTGATAGCTTTTCCTTTTTAAAATTTATATAAGGTGAACAAATTTCATGTATTTCATAGATACAATTTAGGAGCATAGTGATAATTCCAATCCTATGCTCCCTTCTGCCCATGCTCCTACTCCCCCTTTTTTCCCTTTCTTATTCTTTTATTTATTTTTCACAATGGCATGCTTTCAGTTTATTTTATAATCATTGCATTAACTCTCCACTAAGTAAAGAATTAAACAGATAGTAAGAAGAAAAAAAAAACTGTTCCTCAACAGTGGAGATAAGGGCTTTAAACAATAATACTCAAAATATCAATTTTGTTCATATACATTACATTTTTTGTACTCTATTACCGTAGATCAGGGAAAATATATGATATTTGTCTTTTTGAGACTGGCTTACTTCACTAAGTATAATGTTTTCCAGTTGCATCTATTTGGTTGCAAATGACAGGATTTCATTCTTTTCTTTCTTTTTTTTATTTTTATTTTTTTAATTTATTTGACAGGTAGAGTTATAGACAGTGAGAGAGAGAGACAGAGAGAAAGGCCTTCCTTCCGTTGGTTCACTTCCCAAATGGCTGCCACAGCTGGAGCTGCACCAATGCGAAGCCAGGAGCCAGGTGCTTCCTCCTGGCCTCCCATGTGGGTGCAGGGCCCAAGCACTTGGGCCATCCTCCACTGCCTTCCTGGGCCACAGCAGAGAGCTGGACTGCAAGAGGAGCAGCTGGGACTAGAACTCAGGGCCAAAAGGGATGCTGGCACCGCAGGTGGAGGATTAACCAAGTGAGTCATGGCACCGGCCCCATCTTTTCTTTTCTTCTTTCTTTCTTTCTTTCTTTCTTTTTTTCTTTCTTTCTTTCTTTCTTTCTTTCTTTCTTTCTTTCTTTCTTTCTTTCTTTCTTTCTTTCTTTCTTTCTTTCTCTCTCCATTCCTCCCTTCCTTCCTTCCTTCCTTCCTTCCTTCCTTCCTTCCTTCCTTCCTTCCTTCCTTTTGGCATTAATTATATATTTTTAAATTTTTTTTTAAACTTTTATTTAATGAATATAAATTTCCAAAGTACAGCTTATGGATTACAATGGCTTCCCCCCCAACAAACTTCCCTCCCATCCGCAACCCTCCCCTTTCCCACTCCCTCTCCCCTTCCATTCACATCAAGATTCATTTTCAATTCTCTTTATATACAGAAGATCAGTTTAGTATATATTAAATAAAGATTTTAACAGTTTGCACCCACATAGCAACACAAAGTGAAAAATACTGTTTGAGTACTAGTTATAGCATTAAATCACAATGTACAGCACATTAAGGACAGAGATCCTACATGATATTTTAAAAAAATTGATTAATTTTCTATGCAATTTCCAATTTAAAACCAAGTTTTTTTTTTCATTTTCAATTATCTTTATATACAGAAGAACGATTCAGTATATACTAAGTAAGGATTTCATCAGTTTGCACCCACACAGAAACACAAAGTGTAAAAACACTGTTTTAGTACTAGTCATAGCATTACTTCACATCGGACAACACATTAAGGATAGATCCCACATGAGATATAAGTACACAGTGACTCCTGTTGCTGACTTAACAATTTGACACTCCTGTTCATGGCGTCAGTAATCTCCCTAGGCTCTAGTCATGAGTTGTCAAGGCTATGGAAGCCTTTAGGGTTCGCTGACTTTGATCTTATTCCGACAGGGTCATAGTCAAAGTGGAAGTTCTCTCCTCCCTTCAGAGAAAGGTACCTCCTTCTTTGATGGCCCCGTTCTTTCCACTGGGATCTCACTCGCAGAGATCTTTCATTTAGGTCTTCTTTTTTTTTTCCCCAGAGTGTCATGGCTTTCCATGCCTAAAATACTCTCATGGGCTCTTCAGCCAGATCCGAATGCCTTAAGGGCTGATTCTGAGGCCAGAGTGCTATTTAGGACATCTGCCATTCTATGAGTCTGCTGTGTATCCCGCTTCCCATGTTGGATCATTCTCTCCCTTTTTGATTCTATCATAGTATTAGCAAACACTAGTCTTGTTTGTGTGATTCCCTTTGACTCTTAGACCTATCAGTGTGATCAATTGTGAACTGAAATTGATCACTTTGACTAGTGAGATGGCATTGGTACATGCCACCTTGATGGGATTGTATTGGAATCCCCTGGCATGATTCTAACTCCACCATTTGGGTCAATTCTTTCTTTCTTTCCTTCTTTCTTTCTTTCTTTCCTTCCTTCCTTCCTTCCTTCCTTCCTTCCTTCCTTCCTTCCTTCCTTCTTTCTTTCTTTCTTTCTTTCTTTCTTTCTTTCTTTCTTTCTTTCTTTCTTTCTTTCTTTCTTTCTCTTTCTTTCTTTCTCTTTCTTTCTTTCTTTCTTCCTTTCTTCCTTTCTTTCTTATTTCTTTCCTTCTTTCCTTCCTTTTTTCCTCCCTCCCTCCCTCCCTTCCTTCCTTCCTTCCTTCCTTCCTTCCTTCCTTCCTTCCTTCCTTCCTTTCTTTTTTTGGCTGATTAGTATTGCGTGGCTGCTTCTTTTAATCATAATCAGTTACTCTTTGTAATTCATAAAGGTTTTGAGGAAATGTACTTTGAAACAAGCTAGATATTCTATTCCTCATAAAACGTATTACCTACTAATTTATTTATATTAGTATGGTCTCATGAATTCCTGGTTATTCAAAGGATTATAGTCCATTTCTATAATTATTTCAAAGCTCAAGTTGTCCCTCCCTTTTGATTGAAGAGTCCCTTTCTAGCTGCTTCCATGTCTTTTTGGCACATCCCATTATTCCTTGAGGGTTTCTTGTACTTTATGCACAAAAAGAGGTCCCAGACTCACTCTTTTCTTCCACCAGCTTAGAATTGCCCACTTCTTCCAACGTGGTGGTGTAACTGGTAAATCACTGCCCATGATGCCGGCATCCCATATGGGTGCTCATGTGCTGGTTTCACCAGTTCCACGCTAACTCCCTGCTAATGACACAAGAAAAACAGTGCAAGCCTCTACTACCCACATAGAAGACCCAATGAAGCTCCTGGTTGTGGCTGGGCCCCACTCTGGTAGCTGTGGCCATTTGAGGAGTGAATCAGTGGATGGTAGAGTTCTCTCCCTATCTCTCCCTCTCTGTAAATCTGACTTTCAAATAAATGAAGACATCTTTTTAAAAAAGAATGCATTGCCCATTTCTACAGGTGAAAATCTTGGTTCCTTGTGAGTTCATTGCTACCTTAGTGTTGCTGCTCCAAAGCCCTTTGAGTGGACAGATACGAGGAATATTACATACATATTTATACATTTACCTCCCAATTTTTTCTGTATCTGTCTGCATGTGTATGTTGAAGCTCTGAGTTCACAGAGATATCTCCAATTCTAATCCAACATCTCAAGGATTATCCTAGTTTTTTTCTTTTTGCATACATATAATTTCCCTATCCATATTTCTATATTTATTTTTCTCATCAGCTGTGAGAGAGCTAGTTTCTAATATCTTCCATGTATTTACCTATTGGCTCAACTTTCTGTATGGGACAAATCTCTAACTGCCCACACTACTTCTACTGAAGAAGCTGTACTCACTGTGCTTAGCTTTGATATGTGGATGCTCTCCTCATCCCACTTTGGCTTTGACATCCCATAATGAATTTTACCCTTCTGTGTTTGAATGTTCTCACAAAAACTCATGTTAAATTTAATCCTCACTTTGAGGAATTAAGAGATGGGGATGGGGCCAATATTGTGGCATAATAGGTTAAGCTGCAGCCTGCAACATTAGCATTCTGTATGACCACTGGTTTGAGTCCCAGCTGCTCCATTTCCAATCCAACTCTCTGCTAACACACCCAGGAAAGCAACTGAAGAAAGCATGACTGCCTGGGCCCCTGCAACCTCGTGGGACACCTGGATGGAGTTCCTGACCCCTGACTTTGGCTTGTCCCAGCCCCAATCATGGTGGCCATTAGGAAGTGAACCAGCAGATGGAAGGGCTCTCTCCCTCAATCCTCAGTCTCTCTTGCTCTCTGTAACTTTTTAAATAAACAAACAAACAAACAAAAATAAATAAATAAATAGATCTTTGTTTTTAAATAAGAAGAGGTGGGATGAGGTGAGACCTTTAGGAAGTGATTTGGTTACGAGAGAGCTCTGCCCTCATGAATGAGTTAATACATTTATCATAGAGCAATCAATCTGCATATGGATAATAAGCACCCCTTTCCATAGCCTTGGCAACTCATGACAAGAGCCTAGGGTGATTATTGACGACATAAACAAGAGTGTCAATTTACTAAGTCAACAATAGGAGTCACTGTGCACTTACTCCCCATGTAGGATCTCTGTCCTTCATGTGTTGTACTATGCAAATTAACTCTATGACTAGTACTCAAACAGTATTTTACACTTTGTGTTTCGGTGTGGGTGCAAACTGTTGAAATCTTTACTTAATTTATACTAAATTGATCTTCTGTATATAAAGAGAATTGAAAATGAATCTTGATGTGAATGGAATCGGAGAGGGAGCGGGGGAAGTGAGGGTTGCTGGTGGGAGGGAAGTTATGGGGGGAAAAAGCCATTGTAATCCATAAGCTGTACTTTGGAAATTTATATTTATTACATAAAAGTTAAAAAAAATAATAATCACCCCAACACAGAAAAGTAGAGAAAATGAATGAGTAGTTGTCTCTTGACCCTGCTTTGAGTCCCATGGCTCCCTTTGATTTCTGTTGGACAGGAGACTATTTCAGGCAGTATTAATGTTTGCAGTTAGGAGATGGCTCCAGTAGTGCTCAGGATCTGCTATATTGTCAGTGTTCTTTAAGATGAGGGTGAAATTCCTCTGGTGACTAGTATGTCAGGTAATATCAAAGACTCCCTGCCATTGTTCCACCACAAGCAAATTAATCTATACCCTAGACAATAAATAATTAAACTGGGATATTTAGGGAGTAGAAAGGATTTTAGAATATCAAAGTGATAAAAATATTCATATAGGGAAAATAATTATTATACTATATGCAATTATGTTATTAAGTGAATTATAGAGATTTTATTATTGTTGGATTTGAAATGCCTAGGCATTGCTGCTGTGATTTTGGTTTTAATCTAAAATGTATTAACATATTGTAGTACTTGGGGCCGGTGCTGTGGCACAGTGGGTTAATGCCCTGGCCTGCAGCTCTGGCATCCCATATGGGCGCCGATTCTAGTCCCAGCTGCTCCTCTTCCGATCCAACTCTCTGCTATGGCCTGGGAAAGCAGTAGAAGATGGCCCAAATCCTTGGGCCCCTGCACCCACGTGGGAGACCCAGAAAAACTCCTGGCTTCGGATCGGCACAGCTCCAGCCGTTGTGGCCACCTGGGGAGTGAACCAGCGGTTGGAATACCTCTCTCTGTCTCTACCTCTCTCTGTAACTCTGTCTTTCAAATAAATAAAAATAAATCTTAAAAAAAAACCATATTGTAGTACCTACCATAATGTTGTACACACAAAGAACTTTTAAAGTTTTTTAAGTTTTGACAAACGTGTATTAGAGAGTCAATGACTCTTCAAATAGTTTAATGAAAGTTGAAACATGAAAATAAGTGCTGGAAACTTGCTTATTGTCAATGAGAATTCACTTTTAAAAAAGATTGAATCCTATCATGCAGCAAAATGGATGGAACTGGAGAACATTATGCTGAGTGAAATAAGCTAGTCATGGAGACAATACTGCATGTTCTCACTTATATGTGGGAGCTAAAATAAAAATAAAAACACAACAACTCAATCTGACATAGAATGTTGATTACTAGAGGCTTGAAGGGATAGGAAGGATAAAAGGTTTTGTATTAAAAAAAAAGAGAAGCTGGGTGTGGCCCATTAATTGTGACAAAGATACTAATATGAAATGTTAGTAGGGAAAATAGGGTGAAGGGTATATGAACACTCTTTGTATTACTACCTCACAATTTTTAAAAAGTAAAAAAAAACCCACTGAATATATTGTTATTTGAATAAAATCTCAAAGTTCTTTTAAGTGTAAGGTTAGGCCACACATTACAAATGTGAATTAGAAGTTAAAATGGTTACGAAGAAATAAAAATATTTTATAAATACTAAGTAAACTCTTCATAGAAAAAGTGGAGTTTTCCAGGTAGACAATTTGGTTGCCAAACAGCAACAATTTAGAATAGAAATATTATAAATAACCAAATAATTATCTAAGAGTATGTAAGTATTATAATTGTAGTGAAATACTGACAGAAATGTTAATGTTTAAGACACTCCCTTCCCACAGTAGTACCTGGGTACAAGTCCCAGCTATGACTCCTGATGCCAGATTCTTACTAATGCAGACTAGGGTAAGTAGCAGTGTTGGCTCAAGTAATTGGGAGCCTATCACCCAAGTGTGACACTTGGATTGGGTCCCCAACTCCCAGGTGTTGCTTGAGGAGTAAAATCAGGAATGGAAGCATTCTTTCTCTCTCTTTCTCCTTGCAAAACATAAATTTTAAAAAAGTTTTGAAAAAATCATCAGAGAAAGGAAAGCCACTGGGTGGTTCCTGGGGGTCAGGGAGTTCAGTACCCAGGATTTACTCTTCAGAGCCAACAGTGAGACATGTGAACAGAATTGTTGCCTGTCTGTTTGTCTTTGCATTCTGATTCTTCAGGGTACTCTAGTGGCCACATTTGTTTATGTTGTGAGTTAGTGACTAAGAATTCAATGTTGTATGGAAAGTAAAACAATAGAAACAACAATTACATAGAAGAAAGCATTTGCATTAATGTTCTACCAGCTTCTTGCAGGAAACCTCTAGTCTGTTGACCAAAGGAGGATTCTTCTCCTCTGTCTTTCCTGACTTTCTAACCAACCAGACTATTGCATGCATTTTGATGTAGACAGTCATCCATCCTTCTTAGTACTTTAAGCAGCATGGATAGTGGAGGCAAAGTTAAAAATGGGAGGGAAAAAAGAGGGATTTGGGGGGAGACAAATCCACTCATCTTTTTTTTTTTTTAATCAGAGATGGCATTTCTTAGGATCAGATTTTCTTTTCCCCAATGTCATCTGCGCACACACACACACACACTGTATTATAATGTGAAACAACTAAGTTCATTTATCTTTAGCCTTTAGGGTAAGCCTTTCTGGTTTTGACTTGTGAAAGGATAGAAAAAGCTAGTCATTAGGATTCTATACTTTACCTCTTAGTGATGCAAGAGGCAATTGTAAACAGTATGAACAGATCTTATTAAGACCAAGATATGTATTTAGCTACTAAACATCCATATATACATTTTACTCTGCTTATGCATATCCGGGACTGTGTGCACTCACACATCACAGGGAGTTTATTATGTGACAAGCACTATTAGACATTTTAAACTCTGAAATATCTATTAAGTTATTACAATGTAGCCTATTGAGTCATTACAGGCTTGTTGTGAGAATCACATGAGATAATATAGGTAATGCCAGGGTAGGTATTTGACTTAGAGGTTAAGACGCTGGTTAAGATGCCATGTCCCATATTGGAGGATTTGAATTTGTTGCTTTACTCTAGTCCTCAGTTTTCTGCTACTGTAGACCCTGGAAGACAGCTGTGATGGCCTAAGCGGTTGGGTTCTGGTCACCCTCATGGGAGACCTGAATAGTGGCTCCTGGCTCTCAGCTTTAGCCCAGAAAAGTATAGGCCAGCCATTGCAGGCATTTGGGAACTGTACAGGCACATCAGAGCTCTCCATCTGTCTGTTTTTCTCTGGGCCTCTCAAATAATAAAATAAAAATAAACATAGTATTAGGAACATTAAATTCTCTCAATGACCCCATTAGTCTCAACAAAGTTAAAGTGACCCAGCCAATGGCACTGAACTTGGAGTAGCCAAGATGGTGTTCTAATCCACAACTGACCTCACAAACCTTAACCCTGCTGCTACTGTATGATCATAAAATGTGCATTTGATAGATAATTGTCAGCCAGACACTTAATGGCAGAATCCTGGGCCAGAAATTCCAGGCAATAGTGTATCATTTTGAAACAAGATATATTCTAAGTATAATTCATGGTTACTGGGAGGAGTATATTTGTATACCTCTTCTGGTGTTGAAGTACAATGCTTTGCAAATTCCTTAATTCCCTCTTCACAAACTGTGTGCTATAAAGCAGTTGCTTCCCACAGACAAGGTAGCTCCAAGTCTACATGGGTAGATTAAATTTGGGGAGACATGATATCCCAAGCGGTGCATAATGCGATAATGTGACATGTATTTAGGAATTATGATCTTGTGATGATAACTTCTCTAAGTCTTCCTAGGTTGAATCCTTTGAAGATTTTCTTAGTCTGCTAGAATGGTATGTCACAAAGCAGAAATATGAGTAAAATTTAATATTCAAAGAGATGTCAGGGCTGTGGTTCTTAGTTCCAATATTTATTCATGATATTTTTTGATGCAGATAGAGATCAGGTGAAATTGTGGAGTTTAAGAATAAAGATATGTAGACTAGGGGCTGGCGCTGTGGCATAGTGGATAAGGCCGCTGCCTGCAGTACTGGCATCCCATATGGGCACTGGTTCAAGTTCCAGCTTCTTCACTTCCAGTCCAGCTCTCTGCTATGGCCTGGGAAAGCAGTGGGAGATGGCCCAAGTCTTTGGGCCCCTGTACCTGCGTGGGAGACCCAGAAGAAGCTCCTGGCACCTGTGTTTTTGTTCAGCACAGCTCTGGCCGGTTTGGCCAATTGGGGAATGAACCATTGGATGGAAGCCTTCTCTCTCTCTCTCTCTCTCTCTCTCTCTCTCTCTCTCTCTGCCTCTGCTTCTCTGTTTAACTTCTGTGTAACTTCTCTATGTAACTCTGACTTTTAAAAAAGATATGTAGGCCAAAGGGTAGAAGTTTAGAGAGTTGAACCCTAGTAATGTTGGACTAGAAAGGATTTTCATCAGAGGAATGAATACTAAAGAGGCAAGCAATTAATGTTGGAATAGAACTACTGATTATACTGAATTGTATCTTCAAAGGAAATGTATTTTTAAAAATGTTTATGTGTCTCTGTGTGTGTCTCTCTCTCTCTCTCTCTCTCTCTCTCTCTCTCTCTCTCTGTGTGTGTGTGTGTGTGACAGAGGCAGATGAAGAACAGAATAGAGTGGAAATTAGATCCTCTGATTATATCTTGTTTTAGAGAACTAAACCATTGAAAAACACTGTTTTGGTTAATTTTTCTTAGTGTCTTTTTGGACTTGGCATTTTCCGTAACATTATGGTGAAGCATGGTTACTTCTTCAACTATTACTTACCTCAAAAATTATTACTTACCTCTACCTATGCTTAGGAGATTCTGCCAAAGTTTCCATTTATTCTAGGAGCTTGAATCATTTGAACTAAATTCTCTCATTAATCAGACCTAATAATTTTCAAACTAAGAGAGAAATAAAATTAAAAGACAACTAAAAGAAACAGTAATGGATAAGAAAATTTCCCTGGTTTTCTATTTTCATGTTACTATGAAAAACATGGAACTTCCCTTCCTTATATTTGTAATTAAAAACAAACAAAAATCCCCAAATGCTTGATTTTATATTTTAATTGCTTTGGAGGCACAAGGAGACTCAAAATAAGGAGAAATTTTAAGTGAATTCAAGGAAAAAAGAATTTTGCCATTTCTAGGAAAAAAGACTTTAAAACAGTATTAAAATACTTTAAACAGTTTATAAATGCTTCTGAGAACACCAAATAATTCTTACAAAACAAAATTTTAATTATTTGTATATAAACAAATCAGAAACATATGAATTGAATTTCACACAAAGTACACATGATTTAAAAAATTAAATGTAAAAAAGTACTTGGAAAAACTTATTTGGGGTTTGGTAAAACACAAAGCATGTTTTGGGTTTGGTAGAGCCACAGATATTTGAAAAATATCTTGAAATAATCACCAAACCCAAAGTGTTCCTAAGTTAGTCCAGTCCATAGAAACCTTGCATTGTGATGGTGTCTGATGATTGATAATTTATTTTCTTTTATGAAAGAAAAAATCCACTTATGAGAAATTCAAGGGAGATCAAGTTTGCTTTTTCCAGTGAGTTGCTAGAATTCGAAAACCCAATAATTTAACAGGCATGTTGTTTGCTTGTTTTTAAAAACGCTCAGCAGCACTATTATTATAGTTGAGTTATAATATTCAAAAATTGAATCCTCTCCAATCACTGCTCCTGTTTCCTGTTAAAGTTTGAAGAGAACTGGAGAGCTTATCTCACCTCTCTTGATCTTTCTCCTCCTTTTTCCTCTCTTTTAAAAAACACTTCATTGTTATTCTTGAGTATGTCTCAACAATAATATCCTTGATAGCGTGTTGAGAGTTTCAAAGTAGGCAAAGTTTAATCCTAGTCCTTTTCCATTCTAGCACATGTATTCATCCTCTCGTAAGTCTTAGCTTCTTTCACATGCCCAGTTTTCTTTGGTTTTTCCTACCCTATAGAATATCAACCACATAGACTTATTTACATCTGCCACTATGAAGTCCCCTAAATATCTTCTCCTCAAAGTTTACATTGTGGCAAACCAATATCACATTGAAGAGACAGCTGTTGAAAGTGTTTTCTGGAGGCAGGTATTTAGCCTAGCAGTTAAGACTTGTGTGTTCCACAGAACTTTAGTTGGATAGGATAATTTCAATACTTTTAACAATTAAAAATTTTTATTAATACAAAGAGAACAGATTTTATGTAATCCATATGTATAGTTCCAAGGAAACAATACCGCATCCCTCACTCCTCTGATCCCCTTTAATCCACCACCCTCCTACCCTCCCTCCATCAGTTTTTGCAAAGCCATAGTTTTAATCCATTAATAATTAATTTTAATCCATATTCATAGGTGTAATTCACCACTAATCATAGTATGTAACAAGTAAAAAGTAGGAAGACCACAGTTCCATGGGAGTATAAACAAGGACTAAAAATGACAATCATATCCCAAAATGACCATTCCATTCCTAAACATTTTTGTTGCATTCTATATTCACTGGCACATATCAGAGCAAACATATGATATTTGTCTGAGACTGGCTTATTTCACTAAGTATAATAATTTCCAGCTGCATTAATTTGGTTGCAAAATTCAGGACTTCATTCTTTTTTATGGCTGAATATTATTCCGTTGTGCATATATACATCAAATATTCTTGATCCAGTTATTGGTTGATGGGCAACTGATTTGATTCCATATCATAGCTATTATGACTTAAGCTGCAATAAACATGGGGGTATTTATAACTCTTATGCTTATTTCTCTATGCTTATTTTATAACTCATATGCTTATTTCATTTCATTTGGATGGATTCCCAGGACTGGATGGCTGGGTCATATGGTAGATCTAATTTCATATCTCTGAAGAATCTCCATATCTTCTTCCAAATTGATTGTACTAGTTTACATACCCACCAACCGAGGATTAGGGTACCTTCTTCCCCACATCCGCGCCAGCATGCATTGTTTTTTGGTTTTGGGATGGTAGTCATTCTAACTGGGGTGAGATGAAGTCTCATTAGTGCTTTTGATTTGCATTTCCCTGCTGGCCATTTGGATTTCATCTTTTGAAAATTCCCCCTTTGTGTTCTTTGCCTACTTCTTGACTAGCTTGTTTTGTTGTTGTTGTATTTCTTGAGCTCTTACTAGACCCTGGAAATTGATCCTTTATCAGTTGCATTATTTGCAAATATTTTCTCCCATTCTATTGGTTGCCTCTTCAATTTGTTGAGTGTTTCCTTTGCAGTGCAGTAGCTTCTTATCTTGATGTAATCCCATTTGTCTATTTTTGTTTACCTGTGCTTTTGGGGTCTTTTCCAAGAAGTCTTTGCATATGCCAATGTCATACAGAGTTTCCCAAATGTTCTCTAGTAATTTGATGGCATCAGTTCGTAGATTTAGGTCTTTAATCGATTTTGAGTGGACTTTTGTATAAGGTGTAAGGTTGGGGTTATGTTCATCTTTCCACATCTGTAGATCCAATTTTCCCAGCACTACTTGTTGAAGACACTGTTCTTTCTCCAGAGATTGAGTTCAGGTCATTTGTCAAAGGTAAGTATATATGTAGGTTAATTTTTGGGGTTTCTGTTCTGTTCCATTGGTCTGCATATTTATTTTTGTGCCAGTACCAGGATGTTTTGATTATAACTGGCCTGTAGTATATCTTGTAGTCTGCTACCGTGATGCTTTGTTTTTGTTGTTTAAAATTGCTTTAGCAATTTGGGATCTCTTGTATTTCCATATGAACTTCAGCATCTCTTTTTTCTAGATCTGAGAAGAATGTCATTGGTATTTTGACTGTGATTGCATTGAATCTATAAATTGCATTCAGTACTATGGACATTTTAATGACATTAATTCTCCCAATCCATGACCATGCAATATTTTTCCATTTTTTTGTCTTCTTCCATTTCTTTCTTTAATGCTTTGTAATTTTCAATGTAGAGATTTTTGACATTTTTGGTTAAATTTATTCCGAGGTATTAATTTTTTTATAGCTTTAGTGAATGGGAGTGATCTTACTAGTTCTTTCACAGCTATTATATTGTCTGTATGTACAAAAGCTATTTACTTTTGTGTTTTGATTTTATATCCTGCAATGTTACCAAACTCTCTTATGAGTTCCAATAGTCTCTTAATGAAGTCTTTTCATTCCCCTGTATATAGAATCATGTCAGCTGAAAACAGGAAAAACTTGACTTCCTCTTTTTCAATAGGTATCCATCTGGTTTGCTCTTCTTGACTAATGACTCTGACTAAAACCTGCAGTTCTATATAGAATAATAGTGGTGAAAATGGGTATCCTTGTCTGGTTACAGATCATAGTGAAAATGTTCCAATTTTTCCCATTTAATATGATGCTAGCTGTGGGATTGTCATAATTTGCCTTGATTGTGTTGGGAAATGATCCTTCTATACCCAATTTGCTTAAAGCCTATATCATGAAAGAATGTTGTATTTTAATCAATGTAATGTTTAATCAATTTAATGTTTTCTCTGCATCTGAGATAACCATATAATTTTATTCTTTAATCTGTTAATGTGATGTGCCACATTTATTGACTTGATTATGTTGAACCATCCCTGCATACCAGAGATAAATCCTATGTCTTCCTGACTCAATTTTGGTAGGTTGTATGTGTCCAGGAATCTAGACATTTCTTGTAGGCTTCCCAATTTCTTGGCATACAATTCTTTGTAGTAATTCCTGATGATTCATTTTATTTCTGTGGTATCTGATATTACATTTTCTTTTTCATCTCTAATTTAATTGATTTGGGTATTCTCCCTCTTTTTTTATTCATTTGGTTAGTTGGGCCAGTGGTGTATCAATTTTGTTTATTTTTTCAAAAAACCAGCTCTTCATTTCACTGATCTTTGTATTTTTGTTTCAATTTTGTTTATTTCTTTTCTAATTTTAATTACTTATTTCTCCTACTAATTTTGGGTTTGCTTTCTTGTTTTTCTAGGTCCTTGATTTGCCTTGATAGCTTATTTGTTTGTGACCTTTCCAATTTCTTCACGGAGGCACCAATTGCTATAAGCCCCCCTCTTAACACTGCTCTTATTGTATTCCATACGTTTTATTGTGATGTATTGTCAACTTCATTCATTTCCAGAAACTTTTTGATTTTTCTTTTTATTTCTTCTATGACTCAGTGTTCATTCAAGAGCATGTTGTTCAGTCTCTATGTGTTCACATATGATTTAGAGATTCTTAGGTTTTTGATTTCCAGCTTCATTCCATTATGATCAGAGAAGATGCATGGTATGAATTTGATTTTTTTTTTAATTGTTGAGACTTGCTTTATGGCCTAGCATGTGGTCTATCCTAGAGAAAGTTCCATGCACTGAGCAGACTGTGTATTCTGCAACTGTGGTGTGAAAAGTTCTGTAGATATCAGCTAGGTCCCTTTGGTCCAATGTCCCTCAGCTCTTTTTGTTGTTGTTGTTGTTGTTGATTTGCTGTCTAGTTGATCTGTCCATTGATGAAAGTGGGGTATTGAATTCCCCATTACTATTGTATGCAGTCTATGTCTCCTTTTAGATCCATTAAAATTTGTTTTAAATAGCCAGGTACCCTGGCATTGGGTGCTTATGCATTTACTATAGTCAGAACTTCCTGTTGAGTAGCTCCCTTAATCATTATATAATGCCCTCTTGTCTCATTTAACATTTTTTGGGGGTTAAAGTTTATTTTGTCTTATATTAGGATGTCTACACTTGTTCATTTCCCCTTTCCATTAGCATGAAATATCTTTTTCTATCCTCTCAGCTTCAGTTTGTATGTATCTTTGTTGACAATGTGTGTTTTTTTGTAGGCAGTAAATTGGTGGATCTTACTGTTAATCCATTCAACTAGTCTGTACTTTTTAACTGGAGAATAGAATTGAAGTCATACATTTCCAGATTATTATTGATAAGTAAAAACTTGCTTCTCCTGATTTTTCCATAAATATTACTTTTGTTTGCTTTTGTTTTCCTTTGTACTTATACTGGGAGATTTTCTGCCTTCACATTCTTTCATAATGATGACTATTTTTATGTGTTTAGTACATCCTTAACAATAATTTTTAATGCTGGACAAGTGGTGACAAATTCTTTCAATTTCTGTCTGCTTTGGAAGAATTTTATTGCACCTTCATTTAAAAATGAGAGCTCTGCTGGGTACAATAATCAGGGTTGACAGTTTTTTAATGTTAAGATTTGGACTATGTCACTCTATTCTCTCCTGTAGGGTTTCTAATGAGATTTTGCAGTTAGTTAATTGGGCATCTTCTGAAGGTAATCTGGTATCTCTCTAATGCATTTTAGAATTTTATCTTTATGTTTTACTTTTGAAATTTTGACTACAATGTGTCATGGTGAAAATCTTTTCTGATTTTGTCTAAGAGGAGTTCTTGTGCTTCCTGTAATTAGATGTTTCTTTCTTTCTCCAAATTAGGGAAATTTTCTGTTATTATTTAACTGAATAGGCCTTCTCATCCATTTTCTCTTCCCACACCTTCGGGAACTAATAAGGCATGTATGTTTGGTTATTTGATAGTATCACATAAATCTCAAATATGATTTTCAGTTTTTACTATTTTTCTTCTTCTTCTTTTATCTATTAGGGATACTTCCAAGGATTTTCTTCTAGCCTGGATATTCTTTTCTCTGCCTCACGAAGTCTGTTGTTGTGGCTTTCTTCTGAATTTTCTATTTGACATATTGCATTCTTCATTTCTAATATTTCAGTTTTATTGTCTTCAATATCTCTATCTCTTGCAAATTTTTCATCCATATTGTGTGTGGATTTCTTTTTATGAGTTTATATATTTGTGTTTCTGAGTAGACTTTATTTTTTATTTTTTATTTCATAAATGTGAATTTACAAAGTGCAACTTTTGTATTGTTGTGGCTTCCCCCCAACCTCTCTCCCTCCTGTGGCCCTCCCCTTTCCCTCTCCCATCCCGCCCTTTATCGAGTTTCATTTTCAATTACCTTCCTATACTGAAGATCAACTTAGTATATACTAAGCAAGGATTTCAACAGGCTGCATTCACACAACTGCACAAGGTATAGGGTATTGTTCGACTAGTAGTGTTTTAAAGTTTCATAGTAAAACACATTAAGGACAGAGATCCTACGTGGGGAGCATGTACCCAGTGACTCCCGTTGTTGATTTAACAATTGGCACTCTTATTTGTGACGTCAGCAATCACCCGAGACTCTTGCTATGAGCTGTCTAGGCTATGGAAGTCCCTTGAGTTCACCGACTCTGAACTTGTTTAGTCAAGGCCGTGTCACAGTGGAGGTTCCTTCCTCCCTTCAGAGAAAGGCGCCTCTCTCCTTGATGGTCTGTTCCTTCTGCTGGGGTCTTGTTCACCAGGATCTTTCATTTAGATTGTTTTTTGCCACCGTGTCATGGCTTTCCATGCCTGTGAGACTCTCATGGACCTTTTAGCCAGATCCGAACGTCCCAAGGGTTGATTCTGAGGCAGGAGTGCTGTTTTGGGCATTTGCCATTCTATGAGTCTGATGTGTGTCCTGCTTCCCCTGCAGGATCGTTCTCTCCCTTTTAATTCTATCCTTCATTATTTGCTTACACTGGTCTTATTTGTGAAATCTCTTCAACACATACCCTATCTTTTTGATCAGTTGTGTATTTATACTTATCACTTTACCAAGTGCACTGGCATTGGTACCTGCCTCCTTGGTAAGATTGATTTGAAATTCCCTGGCACATTTCTAGTTCCACCATTGGAGGTAAGTCCAAGTGAGCATGTGCCAAGCTATATATCTCCTCCCTCTCTTATTCCCATCTGAGTAGACTTAAGATCATTCTTTTGAATTCATTTACAGGCATTTCATCAATTTCTTTGTCTCCACAATCTAATATTGAAGTGTTATTTTATTCTTTTTGGGGAGTCAAAGTGCCTTCATTGTTCTTTTTTCTTGTATATCTGTGTTTATTTTTAGGCATTTGTAGAAACACTTGCTGGTTTTCTCCTCTGATGGATTTTATCTTTGAACTATGCCTCCATGGCTTAGTGAGAGTCTGCTCCTGTTGTGCATATCCAGAGGCATGCTTTGGGTGGGGCCAGGGAGCTCTGGTCAGTGCTCAAGGGTGGAGCAAGAGCCCAGGGTGACACCCAAGTTGGATGTGGTATATCTCCTCTATTGTCAGCAGTGGGGAGTATATGATCATCTATTTTTGTAATACCAGCCTCACTTCCTTTCTTCCAAAGGTGATCAATGCCTGGTGTTAGCCCACAGTGGATACAACCCCCAACCCATGCAGATGCATAAACCCCATAAAGGATTTGTGCAGTCTTCAGTGAGAACAGGGGTCCTTCTGCAATGACCAACCACCGACAATCATGAAACTGAGTCTCCTTGGCCAGACACAGTGATTGTCCAGAGACCCAGCTACTCCTCATGCCTTATCATGCAGTCATAGAATTTCTGCAGTCGTAGTGCACAATCTCCTAGTCATGGGTGCAGGGGATCCACTCTCAGCCCTTCGTAACTGCCCCATCCATGTAGAGAACAGAGGCATTCCCAGAGCCAGCTGCCTGTTGGTACTCCACCTTGGCAGTTTGAGCCCCAGAGCCTGTGATAGGTTGGGGGGATGGAAGTACCTCATAGTCCTAAGTAGGTGCCCAGCCCCCCGCCAATACTCCAGGCCAGACTCAAAGTCAGTGGGTAACACAGAATTTCTCTCTAATAAAATCCCCTAGTTGCATATGTAGGAACTGTCACAGCCATTACTGGCATTAATATGGAGCTTTGGTCTCGCTTGTCAATGCATGCCCTTGGGTGAGGAAGAGAAAGAAATATGCTTTTCTTTCATGGAGACCTGCTAGGCAAGGCTCAAAGTCAGTGTGGTCCGCAAGGTTCTCCCTCTGGCATGGCACCCGTGACAGGGCTGCTGCAGTCTGCTCCCACCTCGCTCTTACAAGCTGACATCTCCTCCAGCCCCTGGCTGTGGGGTCACAGGTCGTGTCCCCAGTCACTGCTGCACGTTTGTACCGTACACGCTGCTCTATGCATCTCCTTTCTGTGGAATTTCCACTGCAAACTTCTTTCCAATGCTCCCCTGAGAATGGCCCTCCTCTGCTTTTCTTCTGTTCTCTTCCCCTTGTCAAAATCAGCATGTCTTTTTCCCTATTCAGCCATCTTGGAATCTAGTCTAAACAATTTGTGACAATTCATGCAAGGCATTGAATATTTTTCATTTTGTCTTCATAACAGCTTTTTAAAAAAGAATGTTAAGTTTGTCTCTGCCCCAACTCCTCATGATTACAGCTGAAAGGAGCCAGGGAAGGGGTGAAAATAGTGTGTTCCAGCACAATCTTAGCTGTTCATTCCTGTGAGTCAGCAGGACTAAGGAGCAGAGAAGCAGGGAGCAGATGGGGTCTGGGGAGAATCTGAAGGCCCATGAAGCTTAGAGGAACAGTTCTCCATTCATTTATTACAGGGCAATACATCATCAACAATGTTATAAATATATAAAAGAAAAAGTTTGTTGTTAATAGCTATATTTCATAAATTTGACAGATTGGCATTTAGCAAGTTTATCTGTAGGCAACACAACTTCATGATGCTGTGACACAGGCTCCAGGATGTGGGTTCTTACACAGATTGATACTGTTATTTCTTCATTTAACATTCTGAGCCAAATGCCACTGCTGTTGCTCTTTGGTTTTGAGGACCCAGGCTCTGCCATCCTAAGGTGTTGGCCTGTTGAAATTATCAAGAAATGTCCAAACCACAATCACTCTATCCACATTACAGTCAGTGAGGACAAAAAAGGCACACTTATTTGAAGGGCAAGAGTCAAAATTTGCAAATGTCAAAATGTCACTTTATTGGTTTATTTGAGGGAGTGGTTCTCATCTACTAGTTCACTCCCCAGATGCCTACAATTATACAATGGCTGGGGTTTGGGGACCCAGAGCCTGGACTGAAACTCAATCCAAGTCTGTCACATAGGTGACAGATATCCAACTACTTGAGTCATCACTACTTCCTACCAAAGTCTGCATAGGCAGGAAGCTTAAATTGGCAGCCGGGGCTGGGAGTCAAGCTCAGGAACTCTGGCATGGAATGTGGGCATTATAATTGACATCTTACTCTCTAGCCCAAATGCCCACCTCTGCATATATCACTTTTATTAATACATTGTTGGAAGACTTAATCACAAGACTGTAGCTAGGTTTAAGAGAAGCTGAGAAATTTAGTTTCTATCCTGGATGGCTATGGGACTGGCTAAAGTGTACACATTTTATGAGTATGAAATACAAGGAAATTACTTTGGAAGACACCATGTGGCCACTACCACTGTTGATCAATATCAAACTTATTACAACTTGATTAATATTATATTGGTCTTTCTTCATTGTGGCAATCCTTTATGGACAGCCCACACTAACGAATACAGAAACACAACTAATCTTTGCCTCAATATGCTTAAAGTTACTATGTGAAGGTGAGCGCAAAAAGGTAAGGGTCAAACAAGGTGCATGGGTTAGAATCCCTGGAAAATGCATTCTTAGCTGAGGCTTAGCATGTGGGAAGTTTACTGGAAAGTGTGCTCTTACAAGCCTGTGGGAAAATAAGGGAGAGACAGGAAGAGTTCACCTGTTACCTTAAAGTCACTGCAGGAATCCTGGGGCAGGGGACCCTTGAGATTTTTCTCCTTTCAGTTTCCCTGGGGAAGAGATTCTTCTGGGCCAAAGGCAATTTCCCTGAGAGATCTTACTGACAGGCAATGTCTCAGTCATGAATGGGAAGTGGGACAACGTATGTCACACAGTGACACTAAGACTCAATGGTGGCACAGTGTTGGGACACTTTGGGGAATGAAAAGAAAATGATGTGTATGTGGGGGGATTCTGTGAAAAGCTCCACAACAGAAGTGATGCTTGAACTGTTTGCGGGATGAAGGAGAATTCATCAGGTAGAACCGAAGAATGCTTTTCCAGGTAGAGGGAGACACATAAGCAGAGTCTGACACCTCAAAGAGTGTATGTCACTCACTGTGGCTGGGAAAGTAGGTCCAAGAGGAAGGGGGATGCTGAGGTGAAGACAAGGGGTGAAGCTGGAGAAGTGACAAGAACTATTTGAGGAGTTCCAAATGGCATGTCCAGAGGTTTTGCATTTTATTCTAATGGCCATGAAAGCCTTGAAGCAGAGCAGGTCCTTGATAAATCTGTCTTACAGAGAATGCTCAGTCTGCTGGATGGATTGGAGAGCTACAAGTATGGAAGCAGAGTTAAGTTAGGAGACAATGGCATTCGACTGTGTTCTTTTTTAAAAAATGCTTATTTATTTATTTGAAAGAGTTACAAAGAGAAAGGAGAGAGAGGGAGAGAGAGAGAGAGAGAGAGAGAGAGAGAGAGAGAGAGAGAGGAAATCTTCTATCTGCTGTTTCACTCCCCAATGGCATGGTCTGCGCCAGGTTGAAGACAGGAGCCAGGAGCTTCTTCTGGGTCTCCCACATGGGTGGCAAGAGCCCAAGTACCAAAACATCCTCTGCTATTGTCCCAGGCCATTGACACATTATATGAAGCTGGATTGGAAGTGGAGCAGCTGGGTCTTGAACTGAAAGCCATATGGGATGCTGGTGCTGCAGATGGTGGCTTAACCTGCTGTGCCACAGTGCTGGCCTCATCTGTGTTCTTCTCTAGATTTTGAGTGTCTTGAAATCAGGGACTTTGATATGTAGATCTAGATCTAGATGCAGATTTAGATGATGCTTCTGAAATTGCTTCATTCTTTTATCTGCTTAAAGGTAGTAGAGCTATCTATAAATTGTTTAGTTCCAGTATTTTTTGGATCAATTTTTTCCACAATCACAGTCACTTGTTCAATTTGTGAATTTATATTGTGAATGAAATCAGAGAAAAAGAAAGCATGGAGAAATCACATTTGCTATTTCACTTTGCAAGGAAGATGGTACCTGCTTTCTACAGACTCTTTTCAACACCCTTTCCTACCACATGGCATTGTTTACTTTGTCCTTTACCCATTGCTTCTGCCTTAAGTCCATCCAGCATTTTGCTGCTGTAAATTCACTTCTTAACTTTCCCTGAGTACTTGGTTCTTCCCTCTGCTACATGATATGTCAATTGGAGAACCCAAAGCACTAACAGAGCAGTAGAACTAAACTTTTGAGTGAGCCATAACTTAAAAAAACTAGTATGCTTTGTTAGGATTCTAAAACAGTTAAACAAGTTTGCCTAAATCAGTGCATTTGTATTAGTTTTATGGAAATTATAAATAAGATTACCTCAAAATAGACCATAAAGTAAAATTCACTCATATGAGGAACCTTCAAAAAGTTTATGGACAATGCATATTACAAAAAAAAAAAAACGTTTGCATGGATTTTAATTATTCTTTGCACCAAAATGAACTTAGCTTTTCATTCAGATTTTTTGCTGAGTACCTTGAAGGACCCTTATACTTTATTATTTTTCTCTTCCACATTCACGTTGCACCGTGATTGCCTATTATTTGTCTCTCTTTGCAAGTTATAAGCCATTTGTGGGCTGAGGTCTTGTCAAATTTTTTTTTCCCAGTGTCTCTCTCCTCTGGGACAAATCAACATTTGAGCAATATACATGTAAATTCCCCAGAAAGTTAGTAATAATAGGAAACACTAGTGCTATGCCGTTTTAATTACTATAGCTTTGCAGTTCGCTTTGAAATCCAGTGTTATGATGCCTCCAAATTGAAATTTCCTGTTCAGGATCACTTTGGCTATTCTGGCTAGAATAGAAAAATTTTTAAATTAATTTATAGATAAGAAATAGATAGAAATATCTATTTCTTTTGTGAGACCATGTGAATTTTAGAATTGCTTTTTATAATCCTGTAATGAATGTCATTAGTATTTTGATAGGTACTGCATTGAATCTGTAGATTGCCTTAGGTAGTATAGACATCATAATGATCTTGATTCTTCTGATCCATGAGCTAGGAATATCTTTCCATTTCTTTGTGTCCTTGATGATTTCTTTCACTAGTCTTTGATAATTTTCCTTTTAGAAATCTTTCACTTATTTGGTTAAATTCATTTCTAAAATTTATTCCAAAAACTTGATTTGATACTCCTAGATATTTGTGAATGGATTTCTCTCTTGATTTCTCTTTCTATGAATTCATTATTATCATATAAAAAAGCTACTGTGTTTTATATGTTTATTTTGTAGCCTACAACATTCCTGAATTTGTTTAATCAGTTCTAACAGCTTTTTGGTGGCGAGTTTAGATTTTCTGTACAACATCATGTCATCTACAAACATGGGTAATGGACTTCCTCTTTTTCAACTTAATGCCCTTTATTTCTTTCTTCTCCCTAATTGCTATTGCTGAAATTTACAGTCTATACTGAATAAGAGTGATAAAAATAGACATCATTGTCTTTTAACAGATCTGAAAGAAAATGCTTTCAATTTTTCCCCATATTGACTGCTGGTTTGTGATAGATAGCCTTTATAATTTTGAGGACTATTGCTCCTTTACCTAATTTGTGGAGGGTTTTATCATGAAGAGATTTTGAATCTTATTAAATTCTTTCTCTGTCTCTATTGAGATGGCCACATGGTTTTTGTTCTTCATTCTATTGATGTGATTTGTAACATTTATTGATTTGGGAAGGTTAAATCACCCTTGCATTTCTGGGATAAATCCCACATGATTGTGACATGATTTTTCTTATGCGTTTTTGAATTTAATTTGCTATTATTTTGTTGGGAACCTTTGCATCTGTGTTCATTAAGGATGTGGGTCTGTAGTTTTCTTTTTGTGTTGTGTCTTTGTTTGGTTTTGGTTTCAAAGTAATACTGGCCTCATAAAAAGAATTTGAAAGAGTTCCATCTTGTTCAATATTTGGGGATAGTTTGAAGAGTATTGGAATTAATTCCTCTTTGAATGCTTTGTAGAATTCAGCAGTGAACCAATCAGGTTCTGGACATTTACTTGATGGAAGAATTTTGATTATTGCTTCAATATCCTTGATTGTTGAGAAATAGCAAACAACTTCAATAGACAGTTCTCAAAAGAAGAAATAAAAATCACCAGCAAACATGAAAAAGTGCTCAATATCACTAGCCACCAGGGAAATGTAAACCAAAACCCCAATGAGATACAACCTCACCCCTAGCAGAATGGCTAAAATACAAAACACAAAGAGTAACAAATGCTGGCAAAAATGTGGATTAAGGGGAACACACATACAGTTGGTGGGAATGTAAATTAGTGCAGCCACTGTGGAAAACAGTATGGAGATTTCTTAACAAACTAGAAATAGACTTGCCACATAACCCAGCAATCCCACTACTGGGTGTATACCCAGAAGACTTGAACACAATGTATCAAAGAGATACCTGCACCATCATGTTTTTAGCAGTACTGTTCACAATGGCCAAAATTGGGAATCAACCAAGGTGTCCATCATCAGATGAATGGATAAGAAAAATGTGGTATGTATACATACTGGAATACTATTCACCTATAAAAAGAATAAAATTCTGCCATTTGCAGCAAAATGGACGCAACAGAAGAATATCATACTGAGTGAAATAAACCAGATTCAGAAAGACAAATGCTGCATGTTCTCCCTTATATGTGGGAGCTAAAATTTAAGAAACAAACAGAAAAAAGAAAAAGGAAAAAAAATATCTGTGTGTTTCAGTATTCATGCAAATACAGTGTCTTTTTTTAAAGATCTATTTATTTATCTGAAAGGCAGAGTTATAAAGAGGCAGAGGCAGAGAGACAGGGAGATCTTCCACCTGCTGGCTCATTCCGCAAATGGCCACAATGACCAGAGCTGTGCCAACCCAAAGCCAGGAGCCAGGAGTTTATTTTGTGTCTCCCTTGTAGGTGCAGGGGTGCAAGGACTTGGGTCATCTTCCAATGCTTTCCCAGGCCATAGCAGAGAGCTGGATTGGAAGTGGAGCAGCTGGGTCTTGAACCGGTGCCCATATGGGAATGCTGGCACTACAGGGGGTGGCTTTACCCGCTATACCACATTGCCGGCCCTGTAAATATAGTTTTGCTAAACTTTGTTTTATACCTTTGTGAAATCAGTGGTTATCAATATTATACTGCTATAGTTTTAATTATCTGTGATTACCTGAAAATTTACTATATATGGGTGAAATGGTCATTTTTTCAATCAATTATTATTTATAGCTGTTGTCTATATTCCCACTAAACTAGTACCTTTTTGCCTTTTACTTGTTAAACTTCTTTTTCAGTGAAGTATTAAGCCTTTCTACTGTAATGTAAACTTAAAATATGTTATCTCAAGAACTGAGAAAGAAAGAAAGGGAAAAGGAAGGAGGGTGTGTGAGAGAGAGAGATGGAGTAAGGGTGGGAGGAAGGGAATATCATTGTGTTCTTGGAATTATATTTACAAAGCACACTGATACTTAAACTAATTAAAATGTGAAAAAAAGTTAAAAAAGAAAAAAAATTGTTTCTGTAGCATAAAATATAGAATACCTTTGGTTTTATTTGTAATGTAGCAGATTTTTTTCTAAAAATAAAGCAAAACATTGTGTTGTTTAAAAATATATAGGAAATTCTTGTTTGAATGCTATCTCTGAGCCAGGTGCTAAGTACTTTAAATAAATTTTTAATTTAAATTTCACAATAAATATATGACATGGAAACTCTTACTAACTATATTTTAATTTATAACCAAAGAATATAAAGCATTGAAAAGTTTAGTAAGTTGCCCAAAGTCACACAGCATAATAGACAGTGGAGTCAGAATATAAAACTCAGGATTCTGTTGCAGCAGTCCTGGCTCTTAGCTTCCATTCTATTAAAACTTAGTTTTCGGCCGGCGCCGTGGCTCAGTAGGCTAATCCTCCGCCTTGCGGCGCCAGCACACGGGGTTCTAGTCCCGGTCAGGGCACCGATCCTGTCCCGGTTGCCCCTCTTCCAGGCCAGCTCTCTGCTGTGGCCCGGGAGTGCAGTGGAGGATGGCCCAAGTGCTTGGGCCCTGCACCCCATGGGAGACCAGGAGAAGCACCTGGCTCCTGCCATCGGAACAGCGCGGTGCGCAGGCCGTAGCGCGCCTACCGCGGCGGCCATTGGAGGGTGAACCAACGGCAAAAGGAAGACCTTTCTCTCTGTCTCCCTCTACTGTCCACTCTGCCTGTCCCCCCTCCCCCCCCAAAAAAAAACAACACCTTAGTTTTCAAAATTTATTTTTATTATATTTTTGAAAGGTAGAGAGAGACAACGAATTTTTCTTGTACTGTTCACTCCGCAAATGCTGCAAACGATGGGCCTGAGCCAGGGTGAAGTCAGGAGCCAGAAATTCCATCTGGGTCTTCCACACGGGTGACAGGGTCCTAAAGACTTGAATCGTCATCTGTTGCCTCATAGGGTACACCTTAGCAGGAAGCTGGAGTCAGCAGTGGAGCTGAGACTTGAATCTGGGCACTCAGATATGGGATGTGGGCTAGAACAAATGCCCATTCCTAAACCCTATTTCATGAGTGAGTGTTTCTGTTTCTGGTGCTTAGCATCTGTTTGTTCATTCTCTTTTTAGGTTGCTGAACTTGCTACAAAGAGAGAATATCTTTTTGTGTACTTAGCATTGTTTTCTTAAGGATAAGGTTTTCTATGTTGAAATGGCTGAATTTTATATTTAACTCAATTATTTATATGCTGTTCTTATTTTGGAATTAACCCTGAGTTTTTTTTTTTCTTTGTTTCTGAGCATTTGCATTAATTACCATTAATGTGCCATTGTTTTAAAGGTTCCTTTCATTGTTTTATTATTTGTTTATTTGAAAGTCAATGTTAGAGAGAGAAAGAATCTTCCATTTGCTAGTTCCATCCCCAAATGGCTGCAATGGCCAGGGCTGGAACACAATTACTTGAGCAATTATTGCTACCTTTCAGGATATGCCTAGCAGGAAGTTGGAGTCAGGAGCCAGAAATGGGAATCAGACTCCAGCACTCCTATATAAGATGTGGGCATCCAACTGTAAAACTAAGCACCTTTTCCCTAAACTGTCTTTTAATTTCTTTTTTCCATAAAGCTTTTGCAATTCTCTTAGACATGCTCATAATACCTATATGCACATGGAAGAGGATGTGGATGGATACAACCCATGTTAGCATTGATTACCTTATATAAAATACTGTTATCCTACATTTATTCCCTAGGTACACTGGATAAGTATTATTTATGTAATTAAAAATTAATAACAATCTCAAAATGAAAAGGGAAGTAAAGGTGGACAAGTGGAGGCAGAGTGTCATGAGGTATTTTCATAAGTTGTGTCATGAATTGAAAAAGAGAAATGGGACAATAGCTGTAGGGAGATTTGGAGCCCAAGAAGGAAGACCTCACAGCGTGTCTGAACACTCTGAGTTGATTGAACAGATGGAGAGATATTGATGCCCTATTGTGGGGAGAACTGGAGAACAACATTTGGGAGAAGATTTTGATATTCTTGATTATCACAGGGGTCTGAAGACAACTCAGGACACTGTGTTGTGAAATCACCTTCCTATACACCAAAGAGTGGCAGGACTTGAGAGTCAAGGGCTTCAGGATAAGAGAGGGCTCTGCCTTTCTCCTTTGTCCTGCATTGACTCTCACTCACCCATTTTTCTAGAAGTGCGGCTGTGCTAGTATCTGTTAGCCTTTATCATTGTTGAATATTACCACATTTTCCACAGTCCTATATTTCAATTCCATAGTTTTGTTTTCTGCCGTCTTATTTTTGTACTCTGCTGGCACGAGTAAATAGCTTTTACAAGCGTGCATGGATTTCATATATTTTTGTTTGCTTCTTTTGGAAATTTTTGTTAAGATATTCTGTTATTGGGAATCTTTATAGCTCTTCGGGGCTGAGAAATTTCTTATTAACAATGGGCCTCTTTTTTTCTCTCTCTCTCCTCTCCCACAGAAAGGTGAGTAGAGTAGTTCTTTCCATTTCCTCATGCTGTTGATGGGAACATTATGAGAACAAAACAAAATAGAGATGAACTACCTATTATTCTGCTTCTTGAATAACTTTCAGATTTGTGATATACCATGAGCTCAGCTTAGACATTTAATAATAAAGTTCAAATCCTCTCAAAAGCAGATTAATAGTTTGAAACTTTTGTCTGAAAAACATTGCTATATTCAATTAGCAAAGGTGGTGTTTTTTGCAAATCTAAAGTCTGAACAAGAATACTACATAGGAAAGTGATGGTCTACAGCCATTTCTTTTATCATGTGTACTCCAGTTTAAGGACTACTCAGTGGCCAGGCATGTAACCACCTTGTTAAGAATGAAGGGTTAGGCAGGTGGTGTGGCACAGAGAGTTAAGCACCACTTACCATATCAGCGCACAGGTTTAGTGCTGGCTGCTCTGTTTCTGATGTGCTTCCCTTCTAGTGCACCTGGGAAGGCAGTGGAAGATGGCCCACATTCATGGGCACCTGCAATCATGTTGGAGAACAGCATGGGGCTGCTGGTTCCTGGCTTCTGCCTGGCACAGCCTCTGCTGTTACAGCCATTTGGGGAGTGAACCAGAGGATGGGATATTCATTCTCTGTCTCTGTCTCTGTCTCTGTCTCTGTGTCTTGCCTCTCCCTGTTAACTCTGCTTTTCAAACACATAAATAAATCTTTAAAAATGCCTATTCATAGAAATGTTTCAAATCTATGCCTCAAAGTGGAATGATGTTAAGGACTAGGGGATATTTAATCTGGCGTCAAGAAGAATCAAAGGGGATATCCTTGATTTCGTAAGAACTTTTGAAGAGCTATTATTTATGGCAGGGATGAAATGATCTTTCAAAATTACTGAATGAAAGTTATAGGGATATTAGATTATGGCTAAGTGTGAAGATACATTTTCTAATATTTGGAGCTATTTCTGAGGATCTTTAGAGAACTCCATGGGAGATTTTTTCATAGGAAATAAACAACACACCAGGAGGTGTATTACTCAAGAGTATTAAGAGAATTGGCATTGCAGTTTTACCAGATCAATTAAAACACTATTTTTTCTCATTACAGAGCATTTTGTAGATTTTATAAGCATGGAGATTCTGAGAAGAAAATACAGATCACATAAAATCTTGCTAAGCAGAGATAAACAACTGTAATATTTTGGTATACAGAGTTCCACATGTGGTTGTTCAAGCTTTTGCCTGCTCAGAAGTAACTGGCCAAGGGAGTGAGCAGGGTTCTGAGTGTGTTGGTTTGTAAATCCGGGATCACACGACACATAATTTCTTTCTTTATTCATTCTTCTATCTATTTTTATTTCATTCTAATTTATTTGAAAGGCCAACAGAGATAGCTACCATGGTCTGGTTTACTCCCCAAATATGTACAATGTTTAGGATTTGGGCCAAATTTGGAGCCAAGAACTCAATCCAGTTCTCACACAGGGGTGGTGGGAGCCATCGTTGCTACCGTCCAGGGTCTGCTCTAGCAGGAAGCTAGAGTCAGGGGCTGGAGCTAGTCAGTGAACTAGGCACCCGATATGGGATGCTTAAATGTCTAACTCTGAATGCAGTTACTTAGCTTTCTTTCTTTTTAAAGATTTATTTATTTTATTTGAAAGAGTTACAGAGAGGCAGAAGCAGAAAGATAAAGAGAGGTCTTCCATCCACTGGTTCACTCCCCAGATGGCCACAGCCACAGGAGCTGTGAAGCCAGGAGCCAGGAGCTTCTTCCAGATCTCCCACATGGGTGCAGGGGCCCAAGGACTTGGGCCATCTTCTGCTGCTTTCCCAGGCCACAGCAGAGAGCCGGATCAGAAGTGGAGCAGTTGGGACTAGAAGCAGCACCCAAATGGGATGCCGACACTGCAGGCAGTGGCTTTACCCGCTATGCTGCAGTGCAGGCCCCTTAGCTTACTTTAAAAAAGAAAAAGATTTATTTATTTGAAAGAATCATACACACACACACACACACACAGAAAGAGAGAGAGAGAGAGAGAGAGAGAGAGAGAGAGACTCATAACAGCTGAATAGCTAGATTTGGGCCAGGCTGAAGCAATAATCCGGGAACTCCATTCTGGTCTCCCACAGGGGTAGCAGAGTTCAAATCACTTGGGTCATCCTTCACTGCCTTTCCAAGTGCAGCAGCAGGAAGCTGGATCGGAAGCGCAGTGGCTGGGACTTTAACTGGTGCTCTGATGTGAGATGCTGATGTTGCAAATGACAGCTTGATCTTCTGCACTATGGCGCCAGCCTCTTGATTTACTTTGCCACCACAGTACAAGCACTTTCTCACATGAACACTGAATTCTTTGCTTTTAAAACTTTTCCATTCAATTATTGTTTAATGCTGTTGTCTATATTCCCACTAAACTAGGATCTTTTTGCTTTTTACTTGTTAAATTTCTTATTTGATGAAGGCTTAAGCCTTTTTACTGTAATGTAAATTTAAAAGATCTTAAAAACTAAAAAGTGTAAATTTAAATGATCTCAAAAACTAAAAAAAATGGAAGTAAAGAGAGGGAGGCAGGGAAGGAGGGAGGAAGGGAATATCATTATGTTCTTAGAATTGTGTCTACAAACTATATTGAATCTGTTAAAAACTATTTAAAAATTAAAATTAGAAAGTAAGAAAAATAAAAGAAAAATATTTGTGAATGACATAATAGAACATAGTTTTGGGGTACAGTATTATGCTTTGATTCATGTGTACATTGTATAATGATCAAGTCAGGATAATTAGTATATTCATACCTTAAACATTTATAATTTCTCTGTGGTGAGAATGTTAAAAAATCCTCTCTATAGCTGTTTTGAAATATGCAATGCATTATTGTTAACTGTTGTCCCTTTACTATGCAATAGAGTATCACAACTTATTTTTGCTATTTAACTGAAGAATTTTGTCCATGGATCAACCTCTCCCTATCTTTCCTCTACCTTCTATAGCTTCTGGTAATCATGTTTCCCTTCTACTTTTATGAGATCAAAATTTCAAAATTCTATATGTGAGTGAAATCATTCAGCATTCACTTTCTGTATCTGACATTTCACTTCACATAATGTCTTTCAGGCTCATGAAGGTTATTGTAAATGACAAAATTTCATTCTTTTTTTAATGGCTGAATACTATTACACTGTGTCTATACACCACATTTTCCTTATCCGTTCATCCATGTATGGAATTAAATTGCCTCCACACAGTGGCTGTTGTGGATAGTGCTGCTATAAATGTGGGAGTGCACATGTTTCTTTGACAGACTGATCTTGTTACCCTTGGCTATCTACTCAGTAGTGAGACTGCTGGAATTGTAGTTCTACTTTTCATTTTTTTAAGGAACCTCCACACCATTTTTAATAATGATTGTACTAATTTACTTTCCCACAGAAGTATGTAAGGATTTTTTTGGTCACATCCTATCCAACACTTGCCATATTTTGCCTTTTTGACAGAAGTGTGAGGTGGCAACTCATTGTAATTTTGGTTTGCATTTCACTAATGGATTATGGTATTGAACATTTTTTCATTTATCTGCCAGCCATTTGTAATGTCATTTTTGAGAAGTGTCTATTCAGATTTTTGAGGGGGGGCAAGATGGCGGAATAGGCAGGCAGCACACTATCAGTCCGGAGAGAGAGACAGGTTAATATAAGTGGAGATACTGCAGGGTCAAGGAAGAGTAGGGGATGAAACAGCAGAGGAAACTCTTCCGGAACTAGTGATTCACAGTGGACCTGCGTGGAGAGCGTGGGAGCCCAAGTTCGGGACACCAGCAGCAGACTCAACGCACCAGCGCTGGAACGCGAGGTGAGCCGAACCACAATAGCCCGAGACACCAGCGGACAAACGGAAAGTGGAGACTAGAGGGAACGAGGCTTGAAACTTCGTGGGGAAAAGTTCACCAGGCTAACTAGAAGAGAGAGAGGAAAAAATAAAAAAAAAAGCGACCGATACGGACACAAGTTTCTCTCTCTCTGCTCACCTCTCAAAGGCGAGCAAGACAGAGCAGGCGCCATTTTGGACATACGTCATAAGCAGGGCGACCTCAGGTCTGTGCCAGCCCTGAGCCTAGCAGAAAAACCGGACTCTGGGGGGAGGGGTGAAATAACAGGAGATTAGCATCTAACTTGGCAACCCAGTGGGAGATTGCAGGAGAATTGGAGCCCACACTGAGGGCAGCAGAGATTCCCTGTGTGGTCCGTGGGAAAGAGCTTCTGATCTCTGGCTCCTGAGGGTATATCATTTGCCTGCTAACTACCTCCAATTACATTCAGCTGTGCGGAATTACTTCCCTTTTGAATCAAAAAAGAGAGAGATTTACCACACCTAACCTGGGAGTCTCATCTTTGACACACCCTCAGCCCTGAGGAACCAAACACAGCTCTTAGTCCACATTCATCTCAAGCCTCTAAGGCACCACTGAAAACAGACAGTCCACTTAATATAGAGCCATAGTGTAACAAGAAAAAACACCACAGTGAAGAAACCAAATATCTCCAACATGCCAAACAACAAACGCAAAAACCGAGGTAACAAGAACAAGGAAGACACTATGACACCCCCAAATGAAAAAGACACCCCAATTCAAGATTATGAAGATGAGGAGATTGAAGAAATGCAAGAAGCAGATATCAAAAAATTGATAAGAACATTAAGAAGTTCTCAAAAACAAATTCTTGAACTGCAGAAATCCTTCATGGACAAGATAGAAAATCTCTCTCGTGAAAATGAAATATTAAGGAGGAATCAAAATGAATTGAAACAACTAGTGGAACAAGAAATGGTGATAGTGATGAGAAATCATAATGAAATGAAGAATTCAATAGATCAAATGACAAACACATTAGAGAGTCTTAAAAACAGAATGGACGAAGCAGAAGAGAGAATATCAGACTTAGAAGACAGAGAACAGGAAAGGAAACAATCAAATCAAAGAAAAGAAGAAGAAATCAGAAATCTAAAAAATACTGTCAGGAATCTACAGGATACTCTTAAAAAACCCAACATTCGGGTTCTAGGAGTACCTGAAGGCATGGAGAGAGAGAAAGGATTAGAAGGCCTTTTTAGTGAGATACTAGCAGAAAATTTCCCAGGTTTGGAGAAAGACAGAGACATCCTAATACAGGAAGCTCATAGAACCCCTAATAAACATGACCAAAAGAGATCCTCACCACGACACGTCATAATCAAACTCACCACAGTGAAACACAAAGAAAAGATCCTAAAATGTGCAAGAGAGAAACGCCAGATTACTCTCAGAGGATCTCCAATTAGACTCACAGCTGACTTCTCTTCAGAAACCCTGCAAGCTAGGAGAGAATGGCGAGACATAGCCCAGGTGCTAAGAGAGAAAAACTGCCAGCCCAGAATATTATATCCTGCAAAGCTCTCATTTATGAATGAAGGTGAAACAAAGACCTTTCACAGCAAACAGAAATTGAAAGAATTTGTCGCCACTCGTCCAGCCCTGCAAAAGATGCTTAAAGATGTGTTACATACAGAAACACAGAAACACGGTCACCAATATGAAAGAAGGTAAAGGTAGGAAACCTCACACCAAAAGATCACAGGAATCTCAAACCATATATTAGAAAGTATCTTTGGCTAATGGCAGGGCAAAGTTACTCCTTCTCAATAGTCACATTGAATGTTAATGGCTTGAACTGTCCAGTTAAAAGACACCGATTGGCTGATTGGGTTAAGGAACAAAACCCATCCTTTTGCTGCTTACAAGAGACCCATCTATCCAACAATGATCCATACAAGCTGAGAGTGAAAGGCTGGAAAAAGATATACCACGCCAACAGAAATGAAAAGAGAGAGGGTGTAGCCATCTTAATATCGGACAACATAAACTTTACCACAAACACTGTTAGGAGAGGTTTTTAGCCTGTTTTAAGATCAGATTGTTTGCTTTTTGCTATTGAGTGATTGAGTTCCTCAGAAATTCAGCCAAGACAATTCAAGAGGGGAAATAACAAGCTCTTTAAAAATGGCACTGGAACAACTGTACCCACACTCAAAAGAATGAACTTGGGCCCTCTCCTCCCATCCTGTTAAAAAATCAACCCCAAATGCAACTTAGATCCAAATGCGAAAGTCAAAACCATAAAACTCAAGAAGAAAACATAGTAGTAAATCTTGAAGACCTTGAGTTAAGCAATGGTTTCCTAAATATAACACTAAGCACGAGTCACAAAAGAAAAATATATAAATTGAACTTCATAAAAATAAAAAGGTTTCTATAATTTTAAAGAGGCTCAAGTAAGATAAGCTGAGTATTCCATAAGCCGGATGCACCATTATTTCTCTGAACAGTAGATGTTTAAGCATACTGACATTGTTAGTTTCACTCCTAAAGTGTGCTATGAGCACTATTGTGTAGTTTTGGATTTTCATATGATAAATTCTCTGGTGTGGACATGAAGGATCAGGGTATAAATAATTGGGTGATGTTTTGATCTGTACTAGGTGACCTAAAATTTTCCTTTTAGTCATGAGATTCTTTAAAATCTTGGACTGCAGAAGGCCACATTGTCAAAGATTGCACAGCTAGTTGGGAGCAGAATTATGTCTAATGGTATTTTCCATGGATTAATGCAATTCTCCATGACAATATAAAATTCATAAGCAAAACAAATGTACTTTTCTTCTAGTTCCTATTGTTACTCTTGAGATAAGACTAAAGGTATTATTAAATAATTTATGCACTTTTGATGATTTTACTTCCTTCTTATCCTGATTTTTTTTCTCACTAACTACATCTAGACAAGTTGTGAGCTCTTTTAAGTAATGATCAATTTATATAAATACTTAAATTATATCTAACAATCTAAGTTACTGATTTTTTTAGCTTTTCATAATTTAATCTTGAAATATCTATGTGGGAAATCATAAAATTTACAAGGAATAAGTTGTAAATTCTTCCCAATACTTATTTCTTATTTTCCTTTCATTGCATTTATTTATGGTTTTTATTTATATTTATTCCATTTTATTGTCTAAGCCACCTAGAATAATGCTGAACCACAGTCATCATGGTGGGAATCTGTATTGTGTCAGTAATTAGTGAGGATGCTTTCAGTGCTGTAATGCAGCCTTTTCTAAACTACAGCTATGGACACTGGTTCCCACAGAGGGGAACAGAGTGTTCAGGTATCAGAGAAGCTTAGGAAATAGCACACTAAGTTCCCTGGCAGGAGAGTCACAGAATAAAACATTAGCATAATGAGACTGCTGAGAAATCCTCCAGAAAGAAGGAACCTGTTTAGTTAATAACCTTATTTGTTCTGGGTTAGACTATTTGCTCTAAACATACCTGTGGACATCTCCTCCCTTAATGCCAGTTGGAGGAACTTTGTCTCCTGTTTCACCTTGAGTACTGTGTTTACTGTTGGCTTCTGAGAAACCTTTTTTTTTTTTTTGTAAAGGGAGTTGAGTGGTTTTTTTTTTTTTTTCATTTTTCATTCAGGAATTGATAATTTTATTTTATCAAATGCCTTTCAAGTTTTATTGAAATATCATATGCTTTTTCTTCTTTAATTCTTCAAAGCAATGTGCTGTCAACGGCAAATCATTCCTGCACTTAATGCAGAGGTTATGAAGATGAGGTTTGTCATCTCTTCAGAGTCCATGTTCCATTGCTAGGCCTGCCACTCATCATCCTTGGGAACACTGACAACTTAACTGCGCCTGTCTGCTTCCTTGATTATAAAAATGGAGTGAGGTAGTTGTTAACTGTCAAAGTGCTATGAAGTGCCAATACTGTTAATGATGGTAGCTGTTAAAAGCCTCATGACTTTTAGGATGGGACACATTTTGAGACTATTTTTATGATTTTATTTCTTGGAATCAGTCTATGTTTTCTCAGCCTTTTCCGTGGTGATTTTGATAATTCTTTAATAATGAAGATTTATTTACTTAAAAGGCAAAATGACAGAGGAGTGGAGGAGGGAAAAAAAGAGAGACAGCCAGGGTTGGGCCAGGTAGAAGCCAGGAGGAGTCAGGAACTCCATATGGGTCTCTCACGTGCGTGGCAGGAATCCAGGCATCCGGGTCATCATTCACTTCTTCCTGCATTAGCAGGAAGCTGGATTGAAAGCATGGAGTAGCCAGGACTTGAACCCAGCACTCACTTATGGGATGAGAGCATTCCAAGTGGCAGCCTATCACTCTGTACCACAGAACTGCCCCCTTCCTTGATAGTGATTTGGTTTTTTTAGAATGTTATTACTTTATCTCAATTTCCAATCTCTTCTGTACCTGGTGTATAAGAGGGATCCTCATGAAAAATGCATATTGTTGAAAAAGCTGCATGAGTTTCAGTTTTATTTTTGCACCAAAATAACTTATCTTTTAATTCCATTTCTTATGAACTTTCTGAGGTACTATCATACTTATTTTTAATTTCATATATTATTTTCTTTCTATTTGTTGTTATTACTCAGAAATGTGAGATATCTCAAAATAGCTTTGTAATTTCTAGAAATGTGACATTTCTAGTTCATCCATTTTTTGCTTCTATCTCTACAAATTCCTTATTTTGATTCCTTTTGGACTAATTATTCTTTTATTAGCTCTTTTAGAAAAATGTTGAGTTAACTTGCATTTGATAGTTCTTATTTTCGGATAAATACAATTGGATTTAATTTTTAATTGAATATTTTTTTGCTGCACTTACAGCTGAAATTTTATAGCAATATCATCATCTTTCATTAAAAAAATTCTACAATTTCAGTATAGATTTCCATTCAACCTGAATTATTTGGAGGAGGATCCTTAAACAAGTAGATAGCTGGATGGTGGGGGTGTGGAGGGTGCCTGTTACTAAAATCTAGTTTTGCTGTAATGTGGCCAGTGGACATTGCCTGTTTACTTTTTGGAGTTTATTATGATTTCCTTTCCAGTTCACTCTATCATTTATTTTTAAATGCAATTCCATGCTATTTGAAAAGAATGGGTGTTTGTCAGGTGCAAACTACTATATAGTAATAAATCAAGCTTATCGAGTTATTCAAATCCTCTGCTGCCTTTCCTTTTCTTTACTGACCTGAGAAATAATGATAGTTGTTTTTCTCAGAACTTGACTTTTCTAGTAAATGATAAGTGTTCTACCCTTTTGATTTGTGTCTTTAATATAATATTATAGGGAAGTTGGAGTCTAGATCATGTTTAAGTTTGAAGGCCATGAGGAGTTAGTTTTCATTTGAAGCAAATAGGGTGATTGGGGAGTGAGAAGAATTATGGAAACCGAAAACATTTTGAGTTATTAAATTGATGGAAAGGAAGTACAGAATTATAATGGAGTATTGAATACACTATTGATACTGTCTTCATTATCTTTATGCGTTCCTCAAGCATTTGTGAGGCAAGTTGTGTGCTATGAAGTGAGTGTGCAAAGATGAGTGAGATCTCTTGCCAGCGCTCCATAGGGTTGCAGAATTATCCTTTATTTCATGAGCATAAATTCATGGGCACAGTGTTCACTAGACCATGTGACCATGGTCCCTCACCAGCAAAGAGCTTGCAAGGCAATGGAACCGTGCCAGAGGTCTTTATGGCTGGCTTGTTCAGCAACGGTAGAGGCTCAGTTGCTGCTCAATTGCTTAAAAAAAAAAATTGGCACCTCTTGCTGCCCCCACTTACCCCCCTTGCCCTACCAGTCAAGGTTTTGCTGCACAGTTAAATTATATTCTGTTTATGTAGGGGAACCAGGTTCTGTGATTCTGACTCATGAATAACAGGCTTAGAAAATAAGCCAAAATATAGAACTGATAAGAATCTAAAATGAAAGTCAAGGTAGGACAACATAATTGGTTGTGGGATATGTATATTACTCTTATAATACATTGTAATATATTACATTATGAGCTAGTAAAGTTAATAAGTGCTAGGAAAGTTAGCAATTGTTAGCAACATTAGACATATATGTGTATATGTGCACACATATAAACTCACATTATACTCATATGTGTGATACAGAATATTAAAATTTACTTATAAATTCAAACAGGATTTTCTAGTTTTTAGCCCAGTAGTAAATCACTGGTGAAAATTTTGGAAAGCAACGCTGTCTAAAAACCAAGCATGAGTCTCAGGAATTTGGTTAATGTTGACTCATGGAAAAATTCTGTGATAAAATTGAAAGGTCTGGAAAAAACATTGGAACAGTGTAAGGAAGAATGTAAAAATTCACAGATTTATTTAATAAAGAAATTTTATGATTTTGGTTGTTATAGAACAAAGGCCACATTATAGAGTAATGATTACTGGAGCAGCTTAATCCTGGAAGAAATTCTCAAGAAGTTAGGAATGGAAGAAAGACACTCATTTGTACACCTCTTGAAATACGACTAAAATGTCAAGACATATGAATCATTGTACTTTTGATAATGTAGCAGATAATATTTTGCACCCACATGCACCAGTGTGTCTATATAACTGTTAAAATATGTAATTTTGAAATAATCAGATGTACAAAGAAACCAGTGTGTCAATAGCATTCTAATATTGAGCCTTTTACAACTTTCAAAATGTTTGGAAAATAAAATATTTGAGTATTTAAAATCAGCTTATAGAAAACTTGCAAATATCAGTTTCCACAGCAATTATTCTTGAGTTTACACTAATAGTCAACAGTTTAATTTATCACTTAATCAATGTAGGCTCAGCCAGTTGAGAACACAGATAAGCCTTAGGATTGGTATTATCTTAGAATTGTGTTAAGTAAATTTGAAGTACAGTTTTGATGAATTACTTAATATTTCAGACCCAATTATAAATATTTGTTTTTGAAATACAGGCAATTAAAATCTCTGTTAATCTCAATTTGCTAAGTGTAATTACATTTGTACAATTGAGGGACATACTGGTATTAAATTTATACTAGATTTCATAGGAAATGAAATAACAGGTGTTTTTATTTTCCAGGGATAGTTCAGTGGATTCCATTTGAGCCAATTAACTACTAGAATTCAGATAGGGTAGATTTTGCTCAACATTTGATAGTTTTTGCTTTAGGCTATTGCTGATTTTCAACATCCTAGAACTGCCCCAGTCTTCCCTCAGGTATATACACTTTTCACATACCTCTAATCCTATGCTTCCTTGAAACATTAATAGCTAGCTGAATTGTTTACTAAGGGTTGTTCTAAGAACCCCGGGGTTGGGGGTGGGGATGGGAGCGAAGATTAAAATCTTTATGTTCTCTAATATAAGGGAAAAAGCAGATAGACACCAAGTCTGATTAGGCAGGAAACACCAGGGTTTCTTACGCAATCCTGAAATGCTAATTGTCTTCTACCTTGTCAACCAGCCGCTATGACCTTCAAAACAACCCGAAAGCCTCAGGTTTGTGGACAGCACAGGTGAGATGACATTTTGTGCTTCCAGGGGCTCCCCCACCGCCAGGCACATTAGTTTCGTCCTTGCTACCGCTTTCCTGATGCCTGGCTGGGGAGGTGTCTGTGTTCTTGTCCTCACCTCCATTTCCTCCACGTGCAGTGGCTGAAATAGATCTGCGCCTGCAAGGTCTGTATTCAAGAACTCACATTTTTGGCTCTTAGGAATGTACACCCTTAGTTAACTAGTCTCTTCTGTTAGTTCTAAAGGAAATGTGGATATCTCTCAAGCCAGCAGCTGGTGACTAGCTTTAATTAGACAGCAGGTTAATACTTGATTTATTTTTTTTTTAATAAAGGAGTAAATGGAGTTGAGGTTTGCTGACTTTGTAGCCAAGACATGGAAGAGTGCTCTGGGCAGGAAAGAACTATCTCACTAACGATTTGTAGCTACTTCCTGTGCCGGACTTGGTGCCTGTGTGGGGATATGCCCTACCACTGTGCTTGCAGTTGTGCACAGGACTGAAGTTTTAAATATCTGCTGTTGTAATAACAATCAAAATTGTCAAATTCCTTTTTGAAAACAAGAAAGAAATCTTCTTTATTTTAGGTAAACATGTTTTTGAACAACAAATGGAGGTACTTATTAATTTAATTAATGACCTCTATGTTGTATTTATGTAGCAATCTCTTTGTTTCTACTGTGCTCAACATGTTAGTGGCTTTCCTCTTATCTTCAATTCTCCCACTGTTATCTTACTATTTTTTATGGCTTTGAATATTGTCTACATTTCAACTATCTTGAATTGTTTGTATCAAGCCTTTCACTGATCCTCTGGGCTCAGAAATCCAGCTTCCCACCTGATATTTCCAACTGTGATATCTCTTCTTGGACATTTTACAACACTCAAAACAGGACTCTTGATATTCTTGTATCCTGGTCTGAAACGTACCTTTCCAATCTCAATACATGGCACCATGTTCTGTCCAGTTTAAAATATAGAAACCTAGAAATTATTTTTGTTTTCTCTTTCCTTCACCTCTCATACAGTCTTGTCATTACTACTCCCAAAATATATTTTGTGTACATTCATCCATTTTATCACTTTTGCTTAGACCTTAGTCTATTATCTTCCATCTGATTTTCTGCAGAGACTCCAATATCAGTAGGTGTGTTTGGAGGCCTGCTTTGCATTTAAATGCCAGATTTTAACAACACTTTCTTCCTTTCATCACATAATTGAATTAAATTATGCCTCTAGAAAATAGAAAGAAAATTAACAATGCACCTTATTACTTCAGGGAAGTTGGAGGCAACAAGATACCACTTATTCGGCACCTGCCTACTCTCTGGATCAATCTTATTCTTCCCTGACCACAGGACCAGTGTTGTTGGAAAGTTCTCAACCCACTCGCCTTCACAGTTAATCATGCAGGCTCTTCCATAACCTGTCTGAGCCCCTTCACTTTCCTGCTCACTGATCCTAGGGAGATGGTAGGAAACATTTAACACTGGCTCTTGGGTTACTACTCCCTTGGGAGTCTGAACCTCCTGCATAAATTTTCGTGCTACAGGAGGAATAAATTTGCTCTTTGTTCCATCTTTAGAACTAGAAAATTATCTATAATCAAGCAAACAAGCTACCTAGCCTTTCTGATTTCAATTTTGCTCATGTGAGTCATTTTTTTTTCACAAAGCAGACAGAATCATGAGTTTTAAAAAACTTTCAAAATGGGAATATATGTACCAAAGGGCACAAAAACCCTAAGTTTATAATTTGATAAATTATCACAGAGTACTCACTGTCTGGTTAAAGGGATAGAATGTAGCCATTAGAAAGTTATGATGATGAAAATGGCCACTCTCCTGGCAGGGAAGCTAAATTTCAAAAGGCATAGAGTAGTGGGCAGAAAATAAAAAATAGGGGTGTGAGTTCTAGGTTTGTAACTTGACTCCCTTTCCAATATTTCTCACAACTTAGAACAAATAAAAATCATAGTATTTACAGCAGGGTAAATGAGCAGCTAGCTGTCCGGCAGAAGTAACCTGCCCCCTATTCTAGCTGACAGAGATCCCTGGCAATTGACCAAGGAGGGGTCAGTGTTTTGCCATACCTTCCTGACACCCCAGCATTCCATGGCACAGCATCAAAGAAGCTCTGGCCCAACCTATGGCTTTTTGTTAGGGCACACATATCTTGACTTATGTTATCTTAAGTTTCCTTCTCTATAAAAGAACAAAACATATTCAGTAATAGTTGTAAAATTCCTAAAGGAAGCGTCTTTAAAATGCTGAAGTATATGTAATATTTTATAATAATGTTATTAAAGTTCACTGGTGCCTTGACATTTACAACTCACAGATGATAATAGGGATTGCTTAAGAAATTAAACGTGTGTTACATTTGTGGTGGTAACCTGTGAACACCACTGCCATATTGGATTTTGGTTTGGTTTGGTTTATCCTTGATATTCTATGTCAGGTGAGCCAGCAGAGGCTTTCAATAAGGTCCTTGTCTGAGCCTCACAGTGAAATCTATTAGGGAATAGCCTGAACTTGGGACTCACAAAGATCTGGGTGTGAATCCCAGACCGATTCTGCTACTATCAGTAGCTTTTAAGAAGTTACTGACCCACTATGTGTCAGTTTCTTCTGCTTTGAAGTGAGGCCAATGATAGTACCTTGTTCTTAACATGGATATGAGGATTATGGTAGTTCCTGTGAATAGCTAAAATGTGTGTTGCACATGAAATCAGAAAGGTGATAGCTACCATAATTACACACCTCAGCACCATTCCTGGTCAGTACTAACAGCTCACATTCTTTTTTTTTTTCTTTTTAAATATGTATGTATTTATTTATATGAAAGACATAGTTACTGAGTGGTAGGGGCAAAGAGAGAGAGACAGAGAGAAAAGGGAGAGAGAGAGAGAGAGAGAGAGAGAGAGAGAGAGAGGAGAGAGAGAGAAAGAGAAATCTTTTCCATTTGCTAGTTCATTCCCTAAATGGCCACAATGGCAAGGGCTGGGCCAGGGTGAAGCCAGGAGCCAGGAGCTCATCTGGGTCTCCCATGTGGGTGGCAGGGGCTCAAGCACTTTGGCCATCTTCTGCTGCTTTCCAGGTGCTTTAGCAGAGAAGTGTATTGGAAATGGAGCAGCCAGGACTTGAACCAGCCCCCATGTGGGATGCTGGCATCACAGGTGGCATCTTAACCTGCTATGTCATGATGCCAGCCCCTGTTTTGCTTTTGTTGTCCTTTTGTTGTTGTTATTTTTTTCTTATGCAATGTAATCAAGACAGCACAACTTAGTGGAAGCATTTTCTTTCTGAATTCATAAAACACCTGTAATGCTTGGTAAGGTATCCCAGATACTGACTGGTAGAAGACTAAATGATTCAGAACTTTCTGCAAGGCCCTTAATGGATCCCACACTCCATTTACAGTATTTTTTGAATGTAATTAAAAAAATTAGAGTGATAAAGTTATAGTTAAACATCCTTGGAACTTTTCTGATTGTATTGGGCTATCTATTGGCATGAAGGTTCTCAGTGCCATCTCCTTGTAGTTTGGAGATATGGTGTCTATTGATGATCACGTCTTTAACAGATGGCACAAATGGGCAGCATTCTGCCCTAGCGCTGCTGAGGACACCAATAAGGGAGCCCTAAAAGTATTCAGTGATATTCACCTTATCCAAGCACACTACTTTTCCTATGTAAATACCTAAAGAGGTTTAGCCCTCTCCCCTGCCACATCCCCCAGTTTTCATTTCAAGTGTGTAGAAAGTGGAGTTAATCATATAACTTAGTTCATCTTATTTTTATCACTTGTCAGAGTTCATACTTTATTCTATTTTATTTTATGCTATTTTATAGGTTTTATTTAATAACTTCTGTCCACCCTTGATTACCTTTCTCATTCCTTTCACTAATCCACTGTAGTCATCATTTCACAAATTTGGTAGGTGTCCTTGAAAATGGATTCTTTTTAAAAAAAGTTTTATTTAGTAAATATAATTTTCCAAAGTATAGTTTATGGATTACAATGGCTTTCTCCCCCCATAACTTCCCTCCCACCTGCACCCCTCCCATCTCCCGCTCCCTCTCCCATTCCATTCACATCAAGATTCATTTTCAATTATCTTTATATACAGAAGATCAATTTAGTATATATTAGTAAGGATTTCATCAGTTTGCACCCACACAGAACATAAAATGTAAAATACTGTTTCAGTACTAGTTATAGCATTAATTCACATTGGACAACACATTAAGGACAGAGATCCTACATAAGGAGTAAGTGCACAGTGACTCCTGTTGTTGACTTAACAAATTGACACTCTTGTTTATGGCGTCAGTAATCTCCCTAGGTTCTTGTCATGAGTTGCCAAGGCTATGGCAGCCTTTTGAGTTCGTGGACGTCAATCTTATCAAGGTAATAGTCAAAGTGGAAGTTCATTCCTCCCTTCAGAGAAAGGTACCTCCTTCTTTGATGGCTCATTCTTTGTACTGGGATCTCACTCACAGAGATCTTTCATTTAGGTGTTTTTTTTTTTTTTCAGAGTGTCTTGGATTTCCATGCCTAAAATACTCATTTCCATGCCTAAAATACTCTTACGGGATCTTCAGCCATATCTGAATGCCTTAAGGGCTGATTCTGAGGCCAGAGTGCTGCTTAGTACATCTGCCATTCTACGAGTCTGCTGTGTATCCCACTTCCCATGTTGGATCTTTCTCTCCCTTTTTGATTCTATCAGTTAGTATTAACAGACACTACTCTTGTTTGTGTGATCCCTTTGATTCTTAGACCTATCAGTGTGATCAGTTGTGAACTGAAATTGATCACTTTGACTAGTGAGATGGCATTGGTACATGCAATCTTGATGGGATTGTATTGGAATCTGCTGGCACATTTCTAACTCCACCATTTGGGGCAAGTCAGCTTGAGCATGTCCCAAATTGTACATCTCTTCCCTCTCTTATTCCACTCCTATATTTAACAGGGATCACTTTTCAGTTTAAAATATAGTTTTGTGCATGTTTTTATTTTGATTTATATAATGGTTGTGGTAACATTAATTCTGTTAATTTCTTATTTTTTAGCTCAATCATGTTCTTAAGATTTATTTATATTGTTCTATGTACACTGATTATTCTATAATATGCACCCGCAACATTATCAAATCTTCAAACTATTAAATTTATTGGCACCTAAATTGACACCCGTTGTTTATAACACAAACAGTTCCACAGTTTATATCTTCATACATGTTCATGTACAGGCCTGTTTGAAATTTTTTTCTGGGAAAGGTAGTGGGAGTGGGATCGTTGGGTCCAAAGGCAAAGCATAATTTTGGCATATTGCTTTCTAGAATTTCTTCTCCTGTCCACCAACAGCATTCAGAATGAAGTGGAAGGGGACTGGCATTGTGGCACAATGGCTTAAGCTGCTGTCTGCAGTGCTGGCATCCCATATAAATGCTGGTTCAAGTCCTAGCCGCTCCACTTCCAGGCTAGCTTCCTGCTAATGTGACTAAGAAAGCAAGGGATGATAGCCCAATGGTTTGGTCCATTGCCATCCATGTGGGTGACCCAGGTGAAGCTCCTGGATCCTGGCTTTGGCCTGGCTCAGCCCCAGTCTTTGTAGCTATTTGGAGAGTGAACCAGTAGATGGAAGATTTATCTCGCTGTCTCTCTCTCTGTCTCTGTAACTCTGCTTTTCAAATAATTAAGTAAAATAATAATAATAAAAAGAATAGGAATTCATCAGAGAACACAGTAGGAGCATTAATGACAGAGGGAGCAGGTTGTGCAGGTGCCCAGAGAATCCTACAACTAGAGTGTAATCTCTGGGGCCTGTGTCGTGGTGCAGGGCAGTTTGCCTTTCAAATCAATCAATCAATCGATCTATAGAATGTAAGCTCCAAAAGGAAGGGAATTTTCATCTTTGTTCACTGCTGTATCATAAGTACTGCACAACAATGTAAGAATGCCTCAAAATTATTTGTTGAGTAAATGAATTTTCACTTTTAATGATGTCTCCTCACAGGAACCTATGAATCTCTGTTTGTGTAACATTATAGAAATTTTGGAAATAATAATTATTTTTTTCACTGTTGTTCTCTCTGCTTTGAATATTCATTCTACCTTTTAGTTATGTTTCATATTTCTAAGATCTTTTGATTAATATTTTTTTCATTTCAGGAAGGGAAAGAGGGAATAAGGGAGTGACTTATTGTGATCTGACTTTTTTGAAACAGTATTTTATTCTTTTTTTTTAAAGATTTTATTTATTTATTTGAGAGGTAGAGTTACAGACAGTGAAAGAGACAAGGAGAGGTCTTCCTTCCATTGGTTCACTCCCCAAATGGCCACAATAGCCAGAGCTGTGCCGATCTGAAGCCAGGAGCCAGGTGCTTTTTCCCAGTCTCCCGTGTGGGTGCAGGGACCCAAGGACATGGGCCATCTTCTACTGCTATCCCAGGCCATAGCAGAGAGCTGGACTGGAAGAGGGGCAGCCGGGACTAGAACCGGCACCCATATGGGATGCCGGTGCTGCAGGCAGAGGATTAACCTACTGTAACATGGTGCGGACCCCAGTATTTTATTCTTTTATGTGCACATTTATACTGTAATATTGATTAAAACATAACAGGAATTTATCTTTGTAAACATATATTTTCTTCATGAACATTTATCTTGTTATTTTTTGGCAGATAGTTTCAGCCTAACAATGCTGCATATTTATATATTTTAAATTTTTAAAACTTATATTTAAAAAAATCTGTATTGATATCAAACTCTTGATTTTCCAAGATGGTTGAGTTTTTTTTTTCTTTAAGATTTTTTATTTACTTGATAGGTAGAGTTATAGAAAGAAAGAGAAAGATTTAGACAAAGAGAGATCTTTCATCTGCTAGTTCACTTCCCAAATGGTCTCAATGACCGGGGCTGGGGAGGGCAAAACCAGGAGCCTGGAACCTCACCTGGGTATCTCAAGTATTTGGCAGGGGTCCAAGAACTTGGGTAATCATCCACTGCTTTTGGGGTGCATTAGCAGGGAGCTGGATCAGAAGCAGAATATCTGAGACTAGACCCTGCTCTCATATGGATGCTAATGTTCAGGTAGTGGCTTAACCTGCTGTGCCACAATGCTGGCCCCTAAGCTGCTATTTTTTTAAAGCTGAAATAAAAAGAACATTTTATTGGAATCATACATATTTTCAAAATCTACTTGATAATCAGCGACTGATCATCAGATGGAAACTTTTTACTTCTTACTCCTTTTAATAAGGAAAATGATAGTAAGACTCAAGCATGTATCTGGAATCTTCTGCCAATTCAGAGTATTTCCATACTCCTTCCCTGCAGACCTGGTGTGTGGAGATTAGGATCCTTCAGTGCCAGACTGCTGTTCTTTATGGCTGGCCGCCTGCAGCTGCTGAGAAGGACCGTGATTTAGGGGTTCCTCCCAAACAGCGGTTTTGGAACTCTGCTTTTGGCCCTTCTGAATCATTTGTTCTACTTCCCCGGGTTTTGGAATGATGTTGGTAGATCCCCAGACCTTTGTTTTCTGGAAGATAGCTAGGATGTAAGTTTCAGCTTTCATAAAATTATCTTAAGCCTCATAAAAATACCAAGGATGAATTTTTAGTGCTATGAATCATAAAACCAGTCATCAATGCTTTTAGAGAGAATATGATGATAGGATAAAATAATAGCACATTCGCAGTTAAGTCTGTTAATGCTTCTAATAGTTTTTGGTTTTAAAATAAAGGGAATTCATTGTCACTTCTAATCCATAGATGGTTAATTCACCTTGACAGCTTGAGCTTCCCCTACCCCTTCGCGGTGCACGTGTTCATGTACACACACATACCTGTAAAATCTGTTTGAATTTAGATGCCTGGGGACCACTGGGAGAATCATAAAAAAATTTCACTTTATAAACACATTTTTTTCCATTGGATTTTAAAATGAAATATTTCTAAGGGTTGATCTATGGATTTCAGCTTTTTTGTTCAAACAAGTATTCAGTCCAATGTTTAGTTAGTTTGTTTATTTATTTATTTATTTGACAGGCAGAGTTAGACAGTGAGAGAGAGAGAGAGAGAGAGAGACAGAGACAAAGGTCTTCCTTTTTCCATTGGTTCACCCCCAAGTGGCTGTTATGGCCGGCGTGCTGCGCCGATCCAAAGCCAGAAGCCAGGTGCTTCCTCCTGGTCTCCCATGCAGGTGCAGGGCCTAAGCATTTGGGCCATCCTCCACTGCACTCCTGGGCCACAGCAGAGAGCTGGACTGGAAGAGGAGCAACCAGGACAGAATCCGGCGCCCCGACCGGGACTAGAACCCCGGATGCCGGCGCTGGAGGCAGAGTATTAGCCTAGTGAGCCGCGGTGCCGGCCCAGTTCAATATTTAAAAATTTTCTCTGTATTATTATTTAGAAACTTTGCTTTTGCTCTCCAATGCTGTTAAAGATCTCTTACTATTTAATCACATTGTCATTGGGCTCTAAGAAAAAAACATTTTGAAAATACTTACTATAGTAGAAAGAGTCATGTTTTACACTGGAAAAAAATTAGAACTAAGTCTACATAGAACAGCATCACTTATTGTTGTATAAACTCTTAATCCTTCAAATTTGTAATTTTAAGAAATGCTATTTGTTTTTATTATTAAAATTAAGAAGTACATAAAGTACATATATTTAGAATTGAGTTTTCTATAGAAATTTTTCCATTGCTTAACTTTACTCTTAGAAGCACTTAGTTTATCTTTCAAATAACCTTAAGAATTGATGTTATGTGATAACTAAGAAACATTTAGGCATAATATATTTTCCTATTTTTTTATTTATACACAGTGAGCAAAATTTCATGTTTTGTATATACAGATTTAGGAATACAGTGATACTGCCCACCCTACCCTCCTTCTGCCCAAGCTCTCACTCTCCATCCTACTTCCTTTTTTATTCTTTCTTTTAATTTTTATGATGAAATACTGTCAGGTTTTTTGTTGTTGTTGTTTATTGAGTTTATTATTTTCTAAGCTAAGAATTCAACAAATAGTAAGAGGGAAAAAATATCATTCCTCAAGTGTAGAGACAAGGGATATAAACAACAATCAAATCTTAAATTGTCAATTTCACTCATATATATTAGTTATTACAAATGAGGGAAAACCATATGATGTTTGTCTTTTGGGGACTGGCTTATTTCACTAGGTATAATGGTTTCCAGTTGCATCCATTTCATTGCAAAAGATAGGATTTAATTATTTTTATGACTAAGTACTATTCCATAGTGTATATATATATATCACGTTTTCTTTACCTTGCATCATTTGAGAGACATCTGGGCTAATTCCATATCTTAGCTTTGTGAATTGAGCGGCAGTAAACATGAGGGGACAGATAATGCATTTGTATGTGATTTCATTTTGTTTGTTAAAACTCATCAGAGGAGATAACCAACAAGTGTTTCCACAGATCCTTAAAGTACAAGTACATGCAACAAGAAGAAGGAAGATACCAAGAATCCCAAAAAGGAGCACAACACTTCAATATCAGAATGAGAAGATGAAGAGATTGATGAAATGCCTGCAAAGGAATTCAAAGGAATGATCATAAAATTTCTCAGAAATGCAAAGAAACAAATTGATTAGATTAAAATCCTTACATGGCAACAGACTCTGTGAGGCAAAAGAAATAATATATAAGCTGAAGGGAAAATCATTGGAAATGTCTCAGACAAAAAATGAAAATAAAAATAAAAATAAAAAGTTACAAAAACTGAAAATTGTCTTGGAGATTTATGGGATTACTATCAAACAACCAAACATATGTGCCTGAGGAGTTCCTGAAAGCATGGAAAGAGAGAGTGGACTATAAGGTCTATTCACCAAAATAACAGCAGAAAACGTCCCTAATTTGGAGAAAGAAGGGGACATTCAAGCACAGGAAGCACATAGGATTCCTAATAGACATGATCAGAAAAGACCTACATGACAACACATTATAGTTAAACTTTCAACAGTAAAAATAAAGAAAAAATTGTAAAATGTGCACAAGAGAAATTCCAGATTACCTTCAGAGGATCCCCAATTAGATTAACAGATAATTTTTCATCATAAACCCTATAAGCTAGAAGACGATGGAGAGACACAGTACAAGTCCGAAAAGGAAAAAAAAAAAAAAAAAAAAAAACCTGTCAAGCCAGAATACTGTAGCCAGCAAAGCTGTCAATTATAAATGAAAGTGAAGTAAAGACCTTCCAAAAACAAACAGAAACTGAATTGAATTTGCCACCACTTGTTTAGCCTTACAAATGATTCTTAAGAATGTACTACACATAGAAACAGTGATAGTCATTATTATGAAAGAATGTGAAAACAGAAAATCTCCCAGTAAAAGTATAAAGGAAATAAAAAATGAACACTAGAAATATATATGGAAAAATGGTAAGGCCTGATTGTTTTTTATCAATAATAATCAAAAATTTAAATGGCACAAATTCTCCAATTAAAAGATATAGGCTGGCTGCATGGTTTAAAAAGACCCATCTATTTACTACCTAAAAGAAGCACACCTTACCAACCAAGATACACACAGACTGAAAGTGAAAGGATTGGAAAAGATATTCCATACTACTAGAAAGCAAAACTGAGCAGGTGTGGCTATCCTAATAAGCAACCAATAGACATTAACACAAAAACTGTTAAATGAGACAAAGAAGGGCATTATGTAATGCTTAAGGGCTCAATTCAACAGAAAGATGTGACTATAATAAATGTATATGTACTCAATGCCAGGGGCCTGCCTGTTTGAAACAAATGTTCATGGATCTAAATGGAGACATAGACTCTAATGCAACAGTAACAAAGGACTTCAACACCCCACTTTCTTCAATGGGCAGATCAACTAGACTGAAAATCAACAAGAAACAATAGAACTAATCGATGCTATAGACCAAATGGACCTGTTATTTACAGAACATTTCATCCCACAGCTGAAGAACACACATTTTTTCATCAGTGCATGGAACTTTCTCCAGGACAGGAGATATATTAGGCCATAAAGCAAGTCTCAGCATATGAAAAAAATCAAAATCATACCATATATCTTTTCTGACCACAATGGAATGAAGCTGGGAATTAACAACTTAAGAACTTCTAGAAAATATGCAAACACATGGAAACTATAAAACATGCTCCTGAATGAACAGTGGGTCATAGACAAAATCAAAAGAGAAATATTCCCCAAAAATGAACAAAGCTGACAATACAACATATCAAAACTTATGAGATATAGCCAAAATGGTGTTAAGAGGGAAGTTTAAAGCAATTAGTGCTTACATCAAGAAATTGGAAAGTCATCAAATAAATGAGCTATCAATGCATCTCAAGGTCCTAGATAATAACAAACCAAATTAAAAATTAATAAGAAAAAGTAAAAAATAAAATTAGAGCATAAATAATGAAAATTGAAAAAAAATACAATTACAGTTCAGTGAAATGAAGACAATGTCTTCAACAAATGGTGCTGGGAAAATTAGATCTCTGAGTGCAGAAGTGTGAAAAAAAGCCACTACTTTACACCTTATACAAAAATCAACTCAAAATGGATCAACGATCTAAATCAATTTATGACCTGGTACCATCAAATTACTAGAGGAAGACATCAAGACATTGATATGGGCGAAGACTTCTTGGAAAAGACCCTAGAAGCATAGGCAATAAAATAAAAAATAGACAAGTGGGATGATGTCAAGCTAAGAAGCTTAACTTCTGCACTGCAAAGAAAACACTCAGCAAAGTGAAGAGGCAACAGACAGAATGGGAGCAATTTAAAAAATATGTAACTGATCAAGGATTAATATCCAGAATCAATAAAAACTCAAGAAACTCAGCAACAACAAAACAAACAATCCAGTTAAGAAATGGGCAAAAAGTATATAAACAGGCATTTTTCAAAAGAGGAAATTCAAATGGCCAACAGATGCATAAATAAATGCTTGGGATCATTATCTATCAGGGAAATGCAAATAATAACCACAGTGAGGTTTCATCTCACCCAAGTTAGAATGGCTCTCATACAGAAATCAAAAACCAATAAATGCTGGTGAGGATGTAGGGAAAAATATACCGTAATCTGCTGTTGGTGAGAGTGTAATCTATTATAGCTATTAAGGAAGACAGTATAGAGAGTCCTTGGAAATCTGAAAGTAGGGGTAATATATGTAAGTGTATATGTGTGTACATGTGTGTGTGGTTGTTGTATTATATTACCTATTGTTGTGATTAAAGTGGCACCACACATTTATTGAACATGTTCTATAATAAGTGTGAAATTTATTTACTTCTTGCGGCAACCCCATGAGATATGTTGAAGTAAAATTCAAGATATTTAGCCTATAAGCATGGGCTGTGTTCCACTGGGATAAATTCAGACCATGAATCTGAAGCAGAGCCATGAGAACCCTGGTAATCCAAAGCTTAAATTTTTTAGCTGCAGCACTGTGGGTTATAGAAGTGACCCCAGGGTAGGGGCCTATGTGGAGGTTGTGTGTGTATGGGTGCTTGAGTAGCCAGATATTTATTGGCATGAAAATACTTAAATATTTTTAAAATTGCTTTTATTTTTTAGGTAACATTTTCAATTAGCATTATAGTTAAAAGCATAATTCCTCACTAATTAAAGAGTTCCCCACTAATTAAACAAAAAGCAGTAACACTTACTGTTCAGCAGTAACACAGGCAAGGTCCACATACAGTTATCAAAGGAAACGCTGCACCAGGCACAATAGCCAAAATATTTCAAAGTTTTAAGAGCCAGAGCTCCCACGCTGGTGCAGACCAGGAACTATCAGCACTTAGAAGAAGTATGTTATTATTCCTCATTTTCCTATCAAAAAGATGCAGGCACAGAGAGACCAAATACAGTGGCTACTTGATATTCATGGGGAGTTAGTTCCAGGAGCCCCAGTTTCCAAAGGGGTTTAAGTGCTTTGTTCAAAATGGTATAGGATTTTCTTGCACATTCTGCTGAATGCTTTAAATCACTTCTGGATGATTTGTGATAATTACCACAATATAAATGCTATGTGAATAGTCGTTATACTATATTGTTTAGGGAATAATGATTTTAAAAAGCCTGTACATGTTCAATACTGACATCATTTTATTTCTCCTGTATTTCCAGGCTGGAGACCCAACTGTAATTTCCTTAAGGTTACAACAAATATGTGGCAAAGCTGGAGCTGAAATAGGAACATTGGTGCCAGGACCTGTGCTGTTAATCAGCATATGGATATGACTTCATAGAGAAATACTTTGATTATCTGCCACAATGAAAAATGTATGGATTTGAGTGGAATGGAGCTCAGTGGGCTTGAGGCCTCTGATTTCCTCTTTCTCCTTCTTGGATGACATCACAAGTAAGAGAGCTGTTGAAGGGACTTCTGTAAACCATGAAACAGAGAATTTCAATAGAACATGTCAATGCATACATATTTTTTAATTTGTGAAAGAATGGAATACTATGTATTTATTTTTATGGAAATGGACTGGTTTAAAAAGAAATGAGGAAAAGTTATAAAAGTTATAATGAACTTGTAATGTGAGAAATGTTATGAACATATAATAAAATATAAATATGCATAATGTAAAGTTTTAATATATAAAGTATACAAAATTATGATGTGATAACATTATGAATACATTATTGAGTGTATATCATAAATGGGAAACATTGTACAATAATTGTGCTCTAAGTTTTGGCAGAATCTCATTCTTAATATTCATGGTGAGACATGTTTTAGCTTTGATTCCGCACTGGCTTTATTAAGCATGCGTTTGGCTGCTGGCATGAGGTTAAGAAGCACATGAAGGCAATGTACTGTCCTAATGTGTGGATTCGTTAGTTGTGAGAGAACAGGACTGCATCCCATGTTTAGCACAGTGTCAACTTATGGGTGCTCTGTACATATTGACGCAGATACAAGTGATTAAAGATTTGGAATGAGCACAGAGGAAGAAGAGTTAACCTTCCTGGAGACAGGGAATGGACAGATTCTTTTTTTGAGGACAGCTCCATACTTATGTATTTCCTTTCTCTATAATCATTTTAATTTTGTTAGAGCAATGACAGTTTCTTTGGATATCTTTGCTGTGCACTCCGTCAGCAGAATTTGATTATGAATGTGGGCTCTGAATCATTACTGCCTGAGTTTGCTCTCAAGCTCCCACTTAGTATTTACTTTGAGACTCTGGAAATCTTTACTTATGGGAATTTTAAAATAGTTACAGAATCATTAAAATTGTAGCAGTATGTAATCCTCATCAATTTGACAAATATTTAAAGCAAAACACTGTATTTGCAGCAAACTGATGCACACAAGCGTTTCTTTCTTTTTCACTAAGCCTCTCTTACCTCAATTTCCTCATCTGTAGTATTGGGCTAATAATCATACTTGCTTGATGGCACTGTCCTGAGAATAAAACATTATGAATGAATATATGTAAGCTACTTATAATATTGTTTCAACCCATAGTGAGGGCTGCAAATTGCTTCTTACTTCTGTTAAGTCCAGTCACGCTGTTGATAAGGTATACTGAAGAAAACAGAGAATGTCAAGAGTTTTCAAAGTGGACAATATTACATGAAAGCTGTTGCTTAATGGATGATTAGGAAAAAAGAGACTGAGCTCATTTAATTGGATCTTGTCATTTGTGATTTGTTAATTACAGTGTGGGAGACCAAGACAGAACAGCAAAAGGCGGGGCTGGCTTCCTGACTGATGATTAAGGCCCAGCTTTGTTACAATTAGTGGGGATAATTAGACAATGGCTCTGCTGAGTGAGGGGATCAAATGAGCCACTGAATCAGAACCATCGGATTGAATGATATTAGTTGATTTCCATTCATTAATTTTAATGAATTCTTTTCACTGAACTAGAGATGGAACAGCGTGCAGGCATTGGTTTTAAAGTTGAGCGGATGCTGCAGCCGAGCAATACTGGAACCAGTACTCTGCAGAAATCTGAACACACCCATCAGTCCCAGCTGCCCCTGCCAGAGCTGCTACCTTTTGTTCACGACCGGTTGTTTCCAGTGATGCCTTACTTCACAAAAATTGCATCACTTACTCTGTAGGGCAATCTTTTTTTTTAATTATTTTATTTATTTGAAAGAGTTACAGAGAGAGGAGCAATCTTTGAAGGTATTTTTTGGGGTTGGCATTGTGGTGCAGTGGTTTGTAAAGCTGCCTGCTGTGATGCTGGCATTCTATGTGAGCCCTGATTCCAGCCCTGGCTGCTCCACTTCCAATCCAGCTCCTTGCTAATGTGCCTGGGAAAACTGCAGATGATGCCCCAAGTGCTTGGGCCCCTGCCATCCACCTGGAAGACTTGGATGGAATTCTAGGCTCCTGACTTCTGCCTGGCCAAGCCTTGCCTTTGTGGTCATTTGGTGAATGAACCAGTTGATGAGAGATCTCTCTCATAATTCTATCTGTTCACGTTCAATTGCTTTGCATGCATCATAAAATTTATTCTTTAAAATTTTATCCAGTTTAAAAATAATCTACCTTAACATGAGAAAACTGAAGCTTACAGTTTACATAGCAGTACTAATGTTCAAACCCAGTTCTTTATTTTTAAAAATTGTATTTGAAAGGCAGAAATGCGAGAGAGATATAGATGTCCCAAGTAGTCCCTTAACTATTGCAGCAAAGACCTGCCCTCAAACCCAGATTTTTATCATTTTAGTATGCTTAATAACCATTGTATATATTTTTAAAAGATGTGTTTATTAATTTGAAAGTTTTTGTTACACAGAGAGAGAAGGAGAGGCAGAGAGAGAGAGAGAGGTCTTCCATCCACTGGTTCATTCCCCAATTGGCCAGAATGGTCAGAGCTCTGCTAATCTGAAGCTGAGCTGCTCCAAAGCCAAGAGCAGGAGCTTCTTCTGGGTATGCCAGGTGGGTGCAGGGGCCCAAGCACTTGGGCCATCTTCTACTGCTTTCCCAGGCCATAGCAGAGACATGGATGGGAAGTAGAGCAGCTGGGAGTTGAACCAGTGATCATATGGGGTGGTAGTATAGCAGGCAGCGGCTTTACCAGCTATGCCACAGCACCAGCCCCAACCATTGTATATTACATGTTACATCACACTATATGTAGTATATTATAGTCTATCTCATGGTATCCCATGTGATAGGAGCAGTTTCTGTGCCCAAAGACCTCACGTTCTCCCTTCTTCTCTCTCTTTTTTTAAATATTTTTAACAGGCAGAGTTAGACAGTGAGAGAGAGAGAGAGAGACAGAGAGAAAGGTGTTTCTTCCGCTGGTTCACCCCTCCCCCCCCCCCCAAATGGCCGCTATGGCCAGCACCCTGCTCCGATCCAAAGCCAGGGGCCAGGTGCTTCCTCCTGGTCTCTCATGCGGGTGCAGGGCCCAAGCACTTGGGCCATCCTCTACTGCCTTCCTGGGCCCCAGCAGAGAGCTGGACTGGAAGACAAGCAACTGGGACAGAACTGGCGCCCCAACCAGGACTAGAACCCTGGGTGCCGGCGCTGCAGGTGGAGCATTAGCCAAGTGAGCCATGGTGCTGGCCCCTTCTTCTCTGTCTTTTTTTTTTAAACTTTTATTTAATGAATATAAATTTCCAATGTACAGCTTATGGATTACAGTGGCTTCTGCCTCCCATAACTTCCCTCCCACCCTCAACCCTCCCCTCTCCCACTCCCTCTCCCCTTCCATTCACATCAAGATTCATTTTCAATTCTCTTTATATACAGAAGATCAATTTAGTATAAAGATTTCAACAGTTTGCACCCACATAGAAACACAAAGTGAAACATACTGTTTGAGTACTAGTTATAGCATTAAATCAAAATGTACAGCACATTAAGGACAGAGATCCCACATGAGGAGCAAGTGCACAGTGACTCCTGTTGTTGACCCAACAAATTGACACTCTAGTTTATGGTGCCAGTAACCACGCTAGGCTGTCGTCATGAATTGCCAAGGCTATGGAAGCCTTCCAAGTTCGCCGACTCTGATCCTATTTAGACAAGGTCATAAAAGACAGGGTGAGAATAGTAACCAATAATCCTAAGAGTGGCATTTACCAGGTCTGAACAATTATACAGCCTTAAGTGGGGAAGAGGACCATCAGTACACACAGGTTGGGAGTAGAGCCATTGGTGGTAGAGTAGAGGTTATGATTACAAAGGAATGAGGCCCAAGTGCGCTAGACAGCATCTAGAACAAAGGACAGAGTCATTATTAGAGGAGCTAAGAAAGGTGCTGTCTAAGCTACAATTAAGTTTTCTGATTGAGAGGCAACTAGAACCTGACAGAAGGGGCTTGATAATAATCTGGTGGGCTTTAGGCCTTGTAAGTTAAGAGGCCCAGACCTATCTATCTCTTCACATGGGGTACATCCTAAGGGAGGTGTGAACCTCCTAGGGGAAGGCACTCTGTTGACTTTCATTACTTGGCTGGCCTGGGAGGAGAGCTGGCCAGGTAAAGGCAGGTGGCATCTCTAACAAGAAATTTACAGTTCCGCTTGCAATGTTGCTGACCCTACTTGACCATCCCCTCAGCTGCAGTGGTCACTTTGGAAATTGGGCTGAGTGAAGGGCTTTTCAGCTTAGAGCCAATAAGATCTGTGGCTCTGACTTGGGCATCCTTCGACTCCAGGCCAGGTCCATTTCCAGTGATCCAACTCTTGGCAGAGCTGCCAGGGCTGACTTCTGCTGAAGCCCAGGCTTACCACATTGAAAGCCACTGCAGTGGACTGGCCTGTTGGGTCTCCTTGAGGGCAGATCACTGTACAGATCAGCCAGTACTGATGGTCCTCTTCCCCACTTAAGGCTGTATAATTGTTCAAACCTGGTAAATGCCACTCTTAGGATTATTGGTTACTATCCTCACTCTGTCTTTTATGACCTTGTCTAAATAGGATCAGAGTCGGCAAACTTGGAAGGCTTCCACAGCCTTGGCAATTCATGACGACAGCCTAGCGTGGTTACTGGCACCATAAACTAGAGTGTCAATTTGTTGGGTCAACAAGAGGAGTCACTGTGCACTTGCTCCTCATGTGGGATCTCTGTCCTTAATGTGCTGTACATTTTGATTTAATGCTATAACTGGTACTCAAACAGTATGTTTCACTTTGTGTTTCTATGTGGGTGCAAACTGTTGAAATCTTTATACTAAATTGATCTTCTGTATATAAAGAGAATTGAAAATGAATCTTGATGTGAATGGAAGGGGAGAGGGAGCGGGAGAGGGGAGGGTTGAGGGTGGGAGGGAAGTTATGGGAGGCGGAAGCCACTGTAATCCATAAGCTGTACATTGGAAATTTATATTCATTAAATAAAAGTTAAAAAAAATAAAAAAAATGATGTAAAAAAATAAAACTATTCTGAATAGTTTGAGAAGAATTGGAGTTAGTTCTTCTTTAAATGTCTGGTAGAATTCAACAGTGAATCCAACTGGTCCTGAGCTTTTCTTTTTTGGGAGGGCCTTTATTACTGTTTCAATTTCTGTTTCAGTTATGGGTCTTTTTAGGTTTTCTATGTCTTCCTGGTTCAATATAGGTAGGTTGTATGTGTCCAGGAATCTATCCCTTTCTGATAGATTTCCCTGTTTGCTGGCATACAACTTTTTGCAGTAATTTCTGATGATTCTTTTTATTTCAGTGGTGTCTGTTGTTACATTGCCTTTTTCATCTCTGATTGTATTGATTTGGGTCTTTTCTCTTCTTTTTTAGTTAGTTGGGCCAATGTTTTCCATTATGTACCATGGATGTGGCTAAATCCTAAAATCACCTGAAGATGTAGTGTGATTATGAGCTCATCCTCCCTTCCTTCTTCCCATTTTTTATTTGGATTATGCTTAGCATGCCAGTTTTATCAAAAGTCTCTTGCCCACTTGAATTTTGGCTAAATAATCTGATGGCAAACTCACTCCGAACCAATCTTAGAATTATTGCATCCAGGATGAACAAATACTTATCAACAGAAAAGATGAACAAACCAATGTTAGAAGTAGCAAGCAACGTGTATCCTTCCTTCCCTAGCTACTCTTCACTTTAAGTTTTGCAGTATCCTGGGTTTGTGCTGATAGTAAATGAAAGTGTATTAGTATATTAGTGTTCTAGACCATCAGACAACTATATAGAATTTATTATGATTATTTTCTTTTTGTTTCATTAGATTTTTTAAGGAGTCTTTGGGTAGTCTTCCCAGTTAAACTGTGCATAAGAGGCTCTGTGTGGCAGTTGTAACATTGAGATGTCATTGTACATACATCAGGGACAGTGAGACGCTAACAACATGATTTAAGTTAGAAGGTCCGAAACAAAAGCTGGCATTCAAAGGATGAAGTCAAGGAAGTTTTATGACTTTGATTCATTTTCTAACACCTACTCTTGTGAAATTCTCTCTCTAGAACAAAAATGTTTCGACTAAATTGAGATTACTTATAATTTTATGTATCATTTCACTATGGTTTGTATTAGTTATTGTTCATCGATACACTAAAAATACTCTGGCAAAAATGTTTTATGAGATCTGTCAGGTTGCTCAAAATCTCCAAAGCATACCTACTTATAGATGTACATGTATTTATTTATTGAAGACATTTAATTGGTGTGCCTGCCCTTAGTATCATAGTGAGCAGAGAGAATGAAATGAGTAATCAAATTCATAATGCAAGATAGAGAATTGTGGCTTCAGAATAAAGAAAAGTTATTTCTCTAGGAGTTCAGAGATAGTTTTCCAGCTTGGAACAAGGTAAGAAGAGGGACATTTAGGGGAGGTTTCATGTAGGAGATGGTGGGTGGTTGAACAAAGCTTTAAAATGTGGGCAGGGTTTGGAGAACTAGAGATGAATTAAGGGCATTTCAGAAAAGGGAAATAGTGAACAGGATACTGAGGTGAGACGACCTCAGGTGTACCTGAAAGATAGTTGAAACAAAGTACAATCAAGTGAAAGGAAAAACATGACCAGATTAGGGATGTCTTGCTAGTTGACTACAGAGACTGACTTTTACTTGATGATTAATTTAATTAATGAGCAGTTTTGGGGCTCAAAGTCCCTCTCTGACTCCACATCAGATTTGCATTTTGGGAGGATTGATCTGCCAATAGTGTGTACCATGATTAAAGATAGAAAGGAATAAGGAAACAGGGAGATCAGTCAGGAGATTATTGTGTTTGTTTATGTGAGATGTAAAGCCCTGTCTTGGGTTTTCCCAGTGCAATTGGAGAGAAGTAAATACAAGAGGTCCTGTAGTGCCGGAAATAATCTGTGATGGTTAATTTTATGTGTTAACTTGGAAAGTGTTTTCAAATGAGATTAACAGTGCAACTGGTGAACTTTGGGTGAAGCAGATGGATACCTCCATAACATGGCTCACAATCAGGTGAAAGTCTGAATGGAACAAAAGGATCAGCTTCCCCTGGCAAGAAGGAATTCTTTCAAAGATTGTCTTTAGATAAGCTAGAACATCTCTGTGTACAGATCATTGGACTGGAATTGCCACGCTGGTTCTTCTGGGTCATTAGTCTTCTAGCTCACACTGCAGATTTTGTACTTGCCACCCTCCATAGCAGTGTGAGCCAATTCCTTATCTAAATCTCTCTCATATATATATTATATATATATATATATATATGAGAGAGAGATTCTTTCTTTCTCTCTTTCTTTCTCTCTCTCTTTCTTTCTTCCTTCCTTCCTTTCTTTTCTTTTTTTTTCTTTTGTTTTTTTTTTGACAGGCAGAGTGGATAGTGAAAGAGAGAGACAGAGAAAAAGGTCTTCCTTTTTGCCGTTGGTTCACCCTCCAATGGCCACTGCGGCTGGTGCATCTCGCTGATCCGAAGCCAGGAGCCAGGTGCTTCTCCTGGTCTCCCATGCGGAGGCAGGGCCCAAGGACTTGGGCCATCCTCCACTGCCTTCCCAGGCCATAGCAGAGAGCTGGCCTGGAAGAAGGGCAACCGGGATAGAATCTGGCGCCCCAACCGGGACTAGAACCCAGTGTGCCGGCGCTGCAAGGCGGAGGATTAGCCTGTTAAGCCACGGTGCCGACTCCTTCCTTCCTTCCTTCCTTCCTTCCTTCCTTCCTTCCTTCCTTCCTTCCTTCCTTCCTTCCTTTCTTCATATATATATACATATAATATATATATATATATATATATATATAACATACATATACATGTAAATAAATGTATGCTTCCAAATTACAAATAGGTATATAACATTGAAATTCATGCATATCCAAAGTCTTTAAAAAGTTCATGAAAAATGTGTATTATGAAAAAACTAATTTATTTGTTCCAAAACCACCTTTTCTTTTTATTCCATTTTTTGAAGTATATTTATATTCCATTTTTCTATAGTTCTCTCTCTCTCTCTCTCACACACACACACACGCACACACACACATACACACATATGTATGTATACACCTGCATCTCCCTCAGGCCCCCATCCCCCAAATACATGTACTCTATGGGCTGTGTTTCTCTTGTGAACTCTTGGTAAGAGAGAATCTTAAAGACCTTTCTGGCCTATCCATTTCTTCTCTTTTTTTTTCTCCTTCCCCTGTTGCTCTCCAGAGTGTCTAAAAGACATCTGGAACTTAGAGAGGTCAAGTGACTCACTTAAGATAATCTACTCATTGTTACCTGTGTTGACATGTGGAGGTTTTGGTGGTATGGAGAGGGGGCATCAATTATACTAAAATGTTGACCAGCTGGATACCTAGTATTGTTTAAAGGAATAGAACTGTCAGGAGAATTCACATAACTTTTGAGCCTAAGTTTTACCTTGAATCCAGCTGTATTTAAACAATGCACTGTGGCAGAGATACATAGGTAGTATCAGATGCACAAGCAGACTCTCTAGAAAGGGAGATATTTTTGTCTGTAGGTTGTCCTGTTGGGAAAAAAAGATTTGAGTGTATGAAAGGACAAATACCTGAAATGTCACTGAAATAATCAAGGACACAGTGTTTGGGCAATATTTTTATTCCTTCTAGTTAGCGATGCCTGGCTCTGATTGACATTTCCACAAAGAGATCCTCTTGCAGTCAAGAGATGTCACAATAAGAGAGGTAAATGTTTTTTCGAAGGCTGAAAAGTTTTTGACAATATAGTGCTTTCAATTTTCAATTTCTTTCATTGGATAATAGGAAAAAATATCAGATATGTTAGAGAAAGTTATCACTGGCTTTCAGAAAATAAGATGTGATGTTTCAGCTGTATCTAGACATGAAACCTGGAAATGTGGTAATTAGTTGCATATTCAGGGAGAAAATGAGTCTTACCCTCAATTTTTTCTGCATCATGCATTTGATAATTTCAGCTTTTTTATTTATTCAGTCTATTGTCTTTATTCTTCATGTCATATCATCTAGAGAAATGCAGTTATTATGAGGAAAGACACAAATGTATACTTGTAATGAACACATATTAATGAGCAGCATCAAAGAAATTATGCATTTGTTATTATGCTTAAGTTTTATAGAATATGCAAATGTAAATATAATATAGGCACTTTGTCATTCTACCAAGTAGAAACTTTTTAGTGTCAAAACAGAAGAAAAAATTGCTGCTGGAGCGTATTCTTCATTCATTAGTTAAATATTTATTAATTGTATGTTACAGCTTGGACACTGTGATAAGGGATATGTGAATGTCTAAGACCAAGTACCTGCCTTCAGGAAGTGAAAGATGAGAGAGATGAAGCGAAGTGCTGTGAAAGGTACTAAAGTAAAAAGCTTCTTCCTTTCTTTTGTGGTCTCCCTCTTAATTAGTCATGGTGGGTTTTTTTAATTTATTTTTTACTTATGTTCTAAGCAAATAAAATTAAAATGATTTGTTAGCATGAATTTCATTGTCTGTCTTTATATTGTGCAATGCCAATTTAAATGCAAATAGAAGATTTCATTTAGTTGCGGAATCACCAACATTGCACAATTCATATTTTGTGGCTTGTCCTTGGAGGATGCCTCTAGCCAGTCAGAAGAGACAGACTCAAAACACAATCAGAGAGGCCAGAAGGAAAAAGAGAATATCCTTTGAGGCAAGGAGCTGGCTGAAAGGGAACTTGGGGCATAGTGACACTCATGGGGCCAGCGCAGGGCCTCCTAGGCAGCAAAGGGCCCTACTTTCTGTGATTTGTAGGGCATTTGTTCTCACTTGGGCCTCATCACTATTGGTTTTCTCCTCCAACCAGCCAAAGGGCTGTACCCAGACAGAGGCCTGGGCAGGAAGAGTCAGGTGCCACCCATTTCCTTGGGCCTACTACCCTAACCCATGGCTAATGGGCAACCCACCTAAAGACCTTTCACTAAGCCTTTGTGTCAGTGTGTACTTAGTGCCTGGATGAGGGTCCGGAAGAAGTTTGCCCCTCCTGAACTGGAGTGGGAATGGTAGCCATCATGCCCTACCAAGAGATGCCACAATGTGTCTGCACCCAACCCCAACCCTACCTGAATTCAAGAGCAAGTCCCTTCTTGGAGAAGGGTGGCAGGAGTGACTGGGTGGGGATGGGAAGAGGAACTTGTAGAGGATGGTTGGAAATGGGCGAAGGGGTGTCAGAGAACCTACTCCTTCATAGGGCAGCAGGGCTGGGCAGGTTCTGTTGTTGCATTGGATTTTACTTACAAAATGCAAATTCAAAACTACAATTATTAGGGCTTTCAAGGTGGCAGTAGCAGAGCATTGATTCTAAGTGTGGAGTGCGGGCCCCGTGGGACGACATGGGTCCTGTCCCCAAGAAGCCAGAGCTAGTCTCAGGTTCAGCTCTTCTGATATTAATATTTCCACAGCTGTGTTGGCTCAGTCTTTCAGAGAAAGCGGTTTTCTCTTTGTGCTGAGTTAGAGGAGCAGTGTACCTATCTGTGCTCTCCTTCAAGCTCTCCTTACTTAAATTACACTTTAATAAAGAAACTAAGTTTTGATGGTTTATTAAGGAGATGATTTTCCTTTTTTTCCTTTCTATCCCAGGATAGTCTAATCACCATTCATGGTGCTTTCATGTTTGCTTTGGATTTAGATGCTGGCATTTTGAAGCTTCACTGAGGCAAAGTTCATGTGAAAATTGCAGACAAGTATTGATTGCATGCAACCAAGGAGTCGAGATGACCCCTGATAATCACTAAGACGCAAAAAGCAGGAGTCATGTCTTGACAGCTGCCAATGCTCCAGCAGTCTGCAATGTAAAGACAAAGTAAACAAAACATGCTGGGAATTCTTGGCTGCTTAACACCTTCAGTGAGGCAGTGTGGGCCAGCAGTAAGATGATGGTGTCTAGGAACTGAACTAACCTGGGATAAAAACCTTCCTCTACTGTGATGTGATTTAACTCCTTACTCTTTCTGAATCTCAGCTGCTGTCTGTGCACAATGCAGTTGATGTTTTTGCCTTTTCTCTTTTCATAATTTAAAATTTGTTTATTTTAGAGGGAGAAAAAGAGAGAGCGAGAGAGAGAGAGAGTGAGAGCAAGAGAGAGAGAGCTCCCATTTGCTGATTCACTCCTCAAAAGCCTGTAACCACCAAAGCAGGAAGATGGGAATACAATCCATCTCTCCCATATGGGTAGCAGGAACCCAATTACTTGAGCCATCATTGTTGCCACCGAAAGTGTGTTTTAGCAGGAAGCTGGAGTCAGGAGCTAGAGCCGGGAGTCAAACCCAGCCACTCTGATGTGAGACAGTGCATCTTAAGTGCTTTGCTAAACTAGGTTCTCTGGATTTGCTTTTAGTTTCTTGGGATAGTTACTTGCCTAATACATGCAAAGTATTTAACATTGTAGTTGAGGCACAGTGTTCAATAGATGTAAACATTGAATCTTTTAATAGGCAAATATGAACAAAAAGTGAGTCGAAGGTTGTTTCTACACTACTGTTCCATTTTTGGTCCCCTGCCTTCAGGCATTTCTGCGATGCTGTATCTGCTACATTCCCAGGCACAAACTCTGGCTTGTTATCCTCACTCTTGTCAAATACTAAGTGTTCTATGTCCTACCTGCTCAGAGCCATTAAACATGTTAACTGGGTAGCTAAAATTTGTTTCTTAGTTGGACATAGATTTCTTTGTCAAAAATTGAAGTCAGATAATTCAGGAAGATACAGTTCCCAAAGGGTAGGTGGGAGCTTGGAAAATTATGGAGATGAAATAGAAAGGAAAATCCTAAAGTAGGAGAGGACAGAACTAGCAAGCCATTCCAGACATTATGCCGCACGAGGACAAAACGGGCTGCATCTTCTCTGCATCTCCAATATCCTTAGTATAATGCCTTGCTCACTGTAAGAATTTACCAAATTTGTATAAATGAGAAGAGTAATGGCACATAGGGCTCGGTAGACAGCAGCCAGGGATGTCCCAGGTGAAAGGGGGAGGCGAGGGGATAGATAGGAAGGTTAGGAGAGCCTGCACTGCTCCCTGGTCCCCTGGTTGAGGCAGAAACAGCTGAACACTTCATGGTTTGGTCTGTATCTCACTATCATCACAGCTGTGTGGTCTTCAGAAAGTAAGCCAACCAATGATACATTTTTCTTTTCTGATGCCTCTAAACTTTTCTTTCTTTCTGCCTCCTAGACTGCTTTTCTGCTCCTGTCATGAATAGTTAACAAAAAAGTGCCATTGTTGTTCTGGGACATTGTGAAAGAATGTTTATGGGATTATTGCAAAACCTTCTGTACGGATAGGAAAACAATGCAGGCATCTGTCCTGGTAGTGGAGTTAGCAGCATTAGCCTTGTGCACAGAGGACAGCACTTTGTGTTTTATTAAACCCAGAGACAGTGTGAAGACTTGCTAACTGGATGGCTTTTGTGGTCAGACGGACTTGGTTTTGTCACATGTGCTTGTCATTCCTACCATCTAAGTTACTTAATTTCTTTGTGCTTGGACTTCTCATCTGTAATTTGCTTATTTCATTCACTCATTCATCCACTCATTCATTCACTCCTGAGTACCTCTTGTAGTATGTGAAAGACCTGCAGTTAGTGTAACTTAGAGGAAGTACACTAACTTGTAGGGTGCTGAGCCCTGAAGACTGAGGCAATAACACATGGGTTTTGGAGGAAGATTGTTAGAGATAGAGGGAATCAGCTATATGAAGGCCACAAGATAGGTTTCAGGAGCTAAGAATGTCAGTGTTGTCGGCGCCCAGAGTTCTCTGGTGAGGAATGAGAGCTATGCCTTGGGAAGAAGTAACTGGATAGATTGGGAAGGACCTTGAATACCATATTAAAGAATTCAGAGTTTTATCTAAAGGTGATAATAGAGCTTCCCAAATAGGGCTTCCCAGTGAGACTGGAATCCAGTGGGACACCATGAGCATTCTCTTCCTCCCAGAAGATTCACAATGCACATTGATATTTGTTAATTTTTTATATTAAGAAATTGTTTGGCTATGAAACTACTAGAAAAAATAGAGAAACACTGCAAGACATTGGTATAGGCAATGTTTTTTTTATAAGATCCCATAAACAGAGATGAAAAAAGAAAAACAGAAAAATGAGATTAAGTCAAACTAAGAGGCTTCTGAATAACCATGAAAACAATGAATAGGAAGGGAGGAAATATTTGAACACTATTTATCTGATGAGGAATTAATGTCTAGAATATATAAGAAACACAGAAAACACAACCACCACAAAAATAAAAAAAAAACTTAAAAATTGGCAAATGAACTCAAAATAATACATGAAAATGACCAAGAAATAAATGCAAAAAATGTTCAATGTCATATCTGGGAAAAGAAAATCAAAACTAGAACAGGTGGTATTTCACTCTAGTCAGAATGGTATTTAAAAAGTATAAAAAATACTAATGAGGGCGCAGAGAAAAAAGGAACACTTATATGCTGGAAGTAGAAATAAAAATTAGTACAGGCATTAGGGAGAACACTATAGAGATTCCTTATACCACTGAAAACTGATTTACTGTGTGAGTCAACTGTCCCACTTCAGGATAGATAACAAAAGGAAATGAATCCATTTATCAAATGGATTCCCCCATTCTTGTGCTTGTTGCAGCATTATTTACAATAGTCAATATATAGAATCAACCAAAATGTCCAATAGCAGATAAATTGATAAAGAAATTATTGTACATATATACAATAAATGTAGCTGGAGAGCATTATGTTAAATAAAATAAGTTGGGCATGGAAAGACAAATGACATATTCTCACTAATACGTGGAAGCTAAAAAGTTGATCTGATCTAAAAGAAGAGAGTAGAATAGTGATTATTAGAGGATAGGCAGGGCCAGTGGGAGGAAAGTTGAGGAGATCAGATAATGAGTAACAAAATACATTTAGACAGAAGGAATAGGTTCTAGTGTTTGATAGCAAAGTGCACTGACTATTTTTTACAGGATTGGGGAACCTTTTACACCAAGAGTCCTTTGAATATTTATAACACCATTCATGTGCCATGCAAAATTATCAACTTAAAAATTAGGCTGATATGGATTTAATGAATTTCTAGTCCTCCCTGTGATTGCCTTGGCAGGGCCAGACCAAATGATCTCATGGGCCTTATATGGCCCGTGAATCAGATGTTCTCCACCTGTGGTACAACCACCATTATATCTTATGAAACACTAGATGAGAGGAGTTTGGAGGCTCCAAACACAAAGAAATGACATGTATCAGGAAATAGTGAAATGGAAATGCTAATTATCCTGACTTACTCATTATTTACTGTATACATCTATTGAATTATCATAGTGTCCCATAAATACATACAGTATTATGTGTTAAAAAGAAAAAATAAACAAAGTTGAACTAGTTGACCCCTAATATTTCTTTCAGCTCTTAAAAGAGTGATTTTATGACAAATTATGATTTAGAAAAGGCACAAAGAGAAAATGATTATATGTATAATATATAATTTTTAAGAAAACAATGATATCTAACAACTTAATAGCTCTCTAAATTTAATAGCTTTCTAAAACCTGATTGATATTATAGATGTATAATATATATTAGTCTTATGAACTGAGGCTCCAGAGAATGTGCTTCAGAGAAATGATAAGACATGGGAAGCTGCTTCAGGATTGTGAGTTGGGGAGCTAATAACCCTATTTGCATTTTATAAAGACATAATAATATCTACCATATATAGAACTTCAGGTGCTCTTCATAGTACTTACTAATTTAATTCTCATAACAAATCTATGAGGTATGTAGTATTATTTTTAAAATTATTGAAATGAGGAAACTAAAAAACAACAGAATTAGGTAATTTTGTAATGTTGCTTAATATTAAGCTGGTCACCCCGCTTTGGTGCCTGTACTTGACAGGTCAGTCGGACTGTTTTGAAGATGTGGATTGGAGTCCAGTAAGTAAGAGACAATTAGGAAGAAGTTGTTGCTGTAATTCAGGTGAGAGATAATGTCCACTTGGATTTCATCCGTTTGTTTGGAGGATTAAATATTATTATATGATTAAAATTTCCAGTACAGTTTCTACAATAGGGTGGGAAGTCAACAAGTGACAGTTTTCCCATGCATATTTGGAAATTGAAATATGGGAGATATGTATTCCAGGTTAGCAGGGAAAACAGGATATGTAAGTTTTCCAGGTTGGCCATAGCAAAGTACCAAAACTAGTTGAACTGAACAACTGAAAGTTCTCCCAGTCTGCAGGTAGAAGTTTTAAATTAAGATTTTGACATCTTTTTTTTTAATTATTAAACTTTTATTTAATGAATATAAATTTCCAAAGTACAGCTTATGGGTTACAATGGCTTCCCCCCTCCCATAACTTCCCTCCCGCCCGCAACCCTCCCCTTTCCCGCTCCCTCTCCCCTTCCATTCACATAAATCTTGGTAGCTTCTGAAGGCTGTGAAGGAAGGATCAATTCTAAGCCTCTTTTCTCAGCTTGTAGTTCCCCACATACATGTTTATACTGAGTTCTTCCTGTACGTGTATCTGTTACCTAGTTCCCGCTTTTGTAAGGGCACTGGTTACGATAATGTGATTAATGGCTTCATTTTAACTTGATTCCCTCTGAAAAATCCCATCTTCAAACAAAGTTATATCCTGAGGTACTGGGAATTAGCACTTCAACATGTAAATCTTGAGGACCAAAACTAGTCTGTATAGAAGGATTTTAAATAATAGCACTCTTTAAAAAAAAAGGTTTATTTAATTTATTTGAGAGGCAAAGTTACAGAACAAAGGAAGGCACACAGAGAGAAAGATCTTCCATCCATTGGTTGACTCCCCAAATGGTCACAAAGGTCTGAGCTGGGCCAGGAGCCTGGAACTCCTCCTGGTCTCTCAGGTAGGGGCCCAAGCAATTGGGCCATATTCTGCTGTTTTTCCAGATGCATTAATAGAGAGCTGGGTCAGAAGTGGAGCAGCTGGGGATGGAACTGGCAGAGATTTAACCTGCTGTGCCACAATGCTGGCCCCAATAATGGCACTCTTAATGTTTATTACCAATATCGAGGAAAAAACACCCTGGGTTCTTACCTTACATCATAATCAAAAATCATTACCTAAAATGTGAATGGTAAAAATGCTAAAACAGTTAGAAGATATATAGTAGAATATCTTTGTAATCTGGAGTGCAAAGAAACTTTAACAATGCAATGGTAAAATGCTAAAATACAACAAAAAGGGCCGGCGCCGTGGCTTAACAGGCTAATCCTCCTCCTTGCAGCGCTGGGACACCGGGTTCTAGTCCCGGTTGGGGCGTCGGATTCTATCCCGGTTGCCCTTCTTCCAGGCCAGCTCTCTGCTATGGCCCGGGAGTGCAGTGGAGGATGGCCCAAGTCCTTGAGCCCTGCACCCGCGTGGGAGACCAGGAGAAGCACCTGGCTCCTGGCTTCGGATCAGCGCGGTGCGCCGGCCGCAGTGCACTGGCCACGGCGGCCATTGGAGGGTGAACCAATGGCAAAGGAAGACCTTTCTCTCTGTCTCTCTCTCATTCTCCACTCTGCCTGTCCAAAAAAAAAAAAAAAAAAAAAAAAAAAAAAAAAAAAAAAAAAAGATGAGATTTAAAATATTTAAATTTGATGACTTTAAATTTAAAAGCTATAAAAAAGACAACATAGAGAAATGAAAAGGTAGACTGACTTGGAAAAAGATTTTATAAGTCAGAACACATAAATGGTGAGTAAGAAAAAGATAAACCAATAAAAACATGAATAAAGGAGGTGAACAGACATTTCACAGAAGAAGAAACATGAATGCAAAGTGAAATGTAATTTAGGTGCACAATGTGATGTCATTTTACAGCCATCTGGTCAGTAAAAATTAGAACTCGACAATTCTAGGCCTTGTCATGAATGTGCATGAGGGGAAGTCACATACATTGATTAAGGGAGTATGAGCTGATACGAACGTCATTGCATTTTTTTAAAAAGTTGAACATTCTCATGCCCTATTTTTTTTTTAACGATTTAAAAAAATTATTTATTTGAAAGAGTTACAGAGAGAGAGAGAGGTCTTCCATCCACTGGTTCACTCCCCAAATGGCTGTAACAACCAGGGCTGGGCCAGGCAGAAACCAGGAGCCAGAAGTTAGGAGCTAGGAGCTTCTTCTAGATCTCCCATGCATGTGCAGGGGCCCAAGCACTTGTGCCATCTTCCACTGCTTTCCCAGGCCATAAACAAGGAGCTGGATTGGAAGTGGAGTAGCTGGGACTCCAACCAATGCCCATATGGGATGCCCGTGCCACAGGGCTTTAACCAGCTGTGCCATAGCGTCGGCCCCTCTCATGCTTAGCACAGGAGCAGAAGCAGAGAATCTGGAACAGTTTAAGTGGTTGAGTTTGTGCTTCAGAGGGTGTTCCAAGGAAGCTTATCTGGCCGCATTGTGCTCAGAGAGGGCCAGGCCACCACAGCAAGGAAAGCTGCGAGAAAGCAGTCTGCGTCAGGCTGTAGGACACACAGCGGTGAAGACGCGTGGTGCCTGCGCAGGAAGGGCCCTCTCACCCCACCTTTCTACATCCTGGCCACAACCCAAACCCTTGATTTAAAGACCCCGGCAGAGTGCCTGGAGGAGGCAGTTTCTTCAGGGAACTATACCTTCCGTGACTTGTCACGAGGAAATAAAACTTTCCTCTGAGCAACTCTTGCTTGAGACTGAATATTAGGTGACATTCCGAGTGAACCAACCCTTTGTGTCCACTAACACTGTGGACACATACTAATTAGACTCTAATTATATACTAATTCTATTACTTTATTTATTTATTTTTTTTTGACAGGCAGAGTGGACAGTGAGAGAGAGAGACAGAGAGAAAGGTCTTCCTTTGCCGTTGGTGAACCTCCAATGGCCACCGCGGCCGGCGTGCTGTGGCCGGCGCATCGTGCTGATCCGAAGGCAGGAGCCAGGTGCTTCTCCTGGTCTCCCATGGGGTGCAGGGCCCAAGCACTTGGGCCATCCTCCACTGCACTCCCATAGCAGAGAGCTGCACTGGAAGAGGAGCAACCGGGTTAGAATCCAGCGCCCCGACTGGGATTAGAACCTGGTGTGCCGGCGCCACAGGCGGAGGATGAGCCTATTGAGCCGTGGCACTGGCCAATTATATTACTTTAAACATATATATTGATATATATCTTTGGGAAGCTCCTTTTTTTTGGTTAAGATTTATTTATTTATTTGAAGTTAGAGTTATAGAGAGAGGGAGAGAAAGGGATCTTCCAATTTTTGGTTCACTCCCCAGGTGGCTACAACAGCTGGGACTGGACCAGGCCAAAGCCAGGAGCTGGGAGCTTCATGCAGGTCACCAAGTACAAGTAGCAGGGGCCCAAGTACTTGGACCATCTTTTGCTGCTTTTCCCAGGCCATGCTCAGGGAGCTAGATAGGAAGTGGAGGAGCTGGACCTTGAACTTATGCCTATTTCGGTTGCTGGCATTGTAGGCCGAGGCTTTACTCATTATGCCACAATACATGCCCTGAGAAACTCCTATGCGAGATAATGAGTACAGCCCATTTACAGTATAATATTTCATAAGAACAAAAGTTTGGAAAATAATTCCAAAAATTGACAGAACCATATTTTAAAATTTGTATATTCAAATATGGAGATATTATAGAACTTTGTGAATGAATAGACTATCACTGCACACATCAATATGCATGAATTTTTAAAATCTTGTTTGAAAATAAGCAGATTGCAGCAGATTAAGTTGTACAACAAGGAAAATCTATTGTTCACTTGCTATTTATGTGATAAAACAATGCAAAAATGCATGAGAATGATAATAGAACATTTAGAATAGTGATTATCTGTGAGAGGGATTCAGAGGAGTGGAAATGAGAGAGAAGCATACAGTTAGAAGTAACATTGACAATGTTTTGGGATAGTACCTGTTATGGGTTGAATTGTCTTTCCCCAAAAAGATACATTGATGTCCTAAGCCCCAGGTATCCCATGATGCTTTCTTACCTGGAAATATGTCCGTTGCAGATGTATTTACTTAAGGTCATGCCCTTGATCCAATACGGCTGAGATCTCTATGAGAAGATAGCCAGGTGAAGATAAGCTCAGAGAGAACAGTGTGTGAGAGTGAAGGCCTAAGTTGGAGTGAGGCTCCAAATGGACGGCAAATCACCAGAAGCTAAGCAGGAGCCATGGCACGGAGGCTTCTTCACAACTCTCAAAAGGAACCAAGCCTCCTGCACTCTGGTTTCTGACTCCTAACCCCCAAAGGTTTAAGTCAGTAAGTTTCCGCAGTTTAAACTGCATGGCATGTGGTGCTTTCTCACAGAAGTCCTAGCAAACTAATACAGTTCTTAAATTGGCGAGGAGATTCGTGGGTGTTTGTTTTATACTTCATGACTTAGAAATGTGCTTCATTTATTAAGTTTTATGAATCAGAGAGTTACCTAATAGAAAATAAAAGGGCAAAAACCATTATTTTCATCCAAATTGGGTTGTGTCTCTACTGATAACCATAACCACAAATTCTAAAATTTTCTTGGTAGTCTTATATCAAGAACTATATAACAATAACAATAAACCGTAAGGTAGTAAAACTACAACAATTAACTTCCATTTTATGGCTTTTGTGGAGTTGTTATCCCAACGTCAGTGTCATTGCGTCCCTGTTGTTGTTACTTTAATTACAATGTGTGCATCTCCTCAACAAATCCTAATCCTGAATGAAGGTGGTTGCCAAACACACACCTGTCATGAAACGTTGCCCCCTTGTAGGTAGACAAGGCATCAGCTTTGCCTCTACTAGACACAAAGAGAATCCCAGATATCTACAATCATTTCAGTTTAGGACATGCATGCCATAAAAAACATTTGCGTGTAGGTATATGTTATAATGGAAAGGCTGTGCGCTGATTTTAAAAATGGCACCAAAATAAATTCACCTTTTAATTCCACTACTCCAAGAATGTTTTGAAACACCCTAGCATTCTTCTAGTCAAGGAGCTACACCAGGACAGGTGCTTGTATGTTTTGTTCACACAGTTGTATCTCTGTATCTTGGGAACAGTGCCTGGCAAATAGTAGGTGCTCAGTGAATCTGCTGAATGAATGCGTAAATGAATAGTTTTACTGGAGTGTCTCCTTCTTAGAAAAAGAAATGTGATTGTACTACTCTTCAGAAGGGTGTAATAGACACTCCCTGCCCCCACTTCTCATTGCTTTTTGATCTGTTAGTTTCTCTCTTCTACTGTTCACCAGTTTTTCCTCCTTATATAAGCTCTAAAGGACTATCTTTGGGGACTTGGAAAAGGCCAGCCAGACAGACACAGACACACATTTTTTTAAAGTTAGTTCGTTCTTTATTCTTCCTTACAGATGACCAGCTTGCATGATTAATAATAATATGTTCTTTATCTTGAGGAGGACAGGTATATGTATTTTAGAATTTTAGTTAATACTTGGATGAAATGTGTCTTGATTAAGGAATGAATTTTAAAAGATGAATTCTAACACATGCAAAGTAGATTTTTTTAAAAAGTGGAATTTATGTAGAACTTTTGAAAAAGAAAAAATAAAATATTGTTTCGAATATATTACAGGACGAATGTTATGATTTGACATTCCATTAATGAGGACCCCCCCCCCCCAAACCCAGTAGCTCAAGCAGCTGATGTTGTTAAGATGCTCCAGTGAGTGCCTGAGAGTTTTCAAGATCCCAAACTTTAGTACTGGAAATGCTGACTGAGCATTTAGTAAATTACTCAATAGTCGGTGAGTGGCCAGGCATTGTCCTAGGTGACAGAAAGAGATGAACAAGACCTTTGCAAGAAGTCATTTCTTGGGTGAGACCTAAGGAAATTGACAACTGCAGTGTAATGTGGTTAAGTGCTATTAATCATTAAAGGAAAGAGTTGTGCTCTGTGTAATTCACATGGTCAGTGCCCGCTTATTACATTCCTGGGGGGAGGGGGGCCTGGCATCCAGGTATAGTGTTTGTCCCATAACCAAAATATTTGATTAACCAAACTGTTGAATTTCCTGACCACACCTGAATCAAAGTTTACTTTGCAAATGACAACCTTATCACTTTGGAAACAGCATCTGCCACACGGAAAAACTGCATAGTCATTCTTTTCCTCAGTTAATGGATAATTTATTTTATCTCACGATTGCATTTTATGATCCTTTCCAATTTCTAGGAATGTAGAGGTCCTTTCTGAGTCTAGAATGCAGAAATGGAGTTTAGTTTTGTGTAGTACTGGTTTATTACTTAAGTGGTGGCAACATTTTGCTATGAGAGAGAGCCAGTAATAGATTCATGGGTATTTAAGTGGAAAAGGGAGACATGATGAACAGATATGAATGAAAGAATTACCAGCAAAATAAAAAAAGAAAGCAATTCTAACATAAAGGTGTCTGGAAGAGTAATTTCTAATGAAAAGTAAGAGCTTATCATAAAATGATCTCCACACAATCTGCCCCCTGCATATCTCTTTGGGCATATGAATCTCTAGAAATTCTGTCACCAACAGGCACCAAGAGCTTTCATAATCACCGAGGCGTCTTCATTCCTTGTCTGCAGGTGTTATACCTGGATCCCAGCACCATTTCCCTTCTCACGTTCCGGAAAGCTGCAAACAAGACAACAAACAAACAAATCGGTCACGCCCTCTAAGGCGAACTCTAGGGCTATGAGTGTTTCTGTTGACAGCACTTGGTCTGCAGTACCTGTCTTTAACTCCCTGCGGATGTCCTCCATGAGGCCCTCGGTGAAACACACTAGCTCTTTCGCTGGTTTAGGTGTCCTTTTCGAGCAGGACTAGGATTGAATGAATCCAAGGATGCAAATTTCAATCAGACATCCGCACACCCGTTAAGGCCTTTCCACTGCTCTTTCGCGCTCAGAGACAGCCCCTCGCACTTGAAACCGAGTTTAAAACAAACTTTCCCTAGCCGGCCTGGCTGCTGAGGGCACTGTTGCTGAGGGAGTGCCCGGAGCATCCGAGCGCTGTGCCCTCCAGTCTCTCGGTCCGGCACCGGGACCAGTGAAAAAGGGGGCGGAGAGGAGAGAGAAGAGGAAGGGGCGGAGGTCACCAGCGCCCTCCACTCCGCCCAGGCTGGAGCGCTGCTAGGTGCAGAGCGGTCGGAGCCGCGAAGCGCTCCAGGCAGGTTCCGCGATTGGGGAGCGAGCACGGCGGCGCCAGCGGCGAGAGGCAAGCCGGAGCCCTAGCAGGGGCGCTGCGCTGCACTCGGGGGAACCTGCGGCGGCGGCGGCGGCGGCGCGGGGCCGGGTGCGCCATGGCGCACCGAGCGGCGGGCTCCTCTGCTCAGCAGGCGGCCCGGGATGCCCAGGTAACCACCTTCCCAGGGGCAGGAGTCCCACGAGTCAGCCCCCGGATGCTCAACCAGATCCGGGTTTAACCCACCCACCCGCGGGTCGGATAACTGCAGCCGGCGGCGCTGGGCAACAAGTTTGGACCGGCTTCCCAAGCTGGTGGGGTAGCTGCATAGGAGGGGAAGGGCGCTCGGGCTGAGCTGTCCGGATCCCGCGCGGCGCAGTTGAGGGCTGGGGTTGAAGGGTCTCAGAGGAGGGAAATGGGCACAGACTGGGAGAGATGCCCGTCTCCCTTTCCTCCTGGTAGTGGCCTGCGGGCGACACTCCCGGACCTGGGCCCGCAGAGGCCTTGGGCGCCCCCAGGGTGGGAAGGAGAACAACCCTCTGGTGTTTGAGCAATTGCAGAAAGTTTGGGCAAGTAAAGAGGCTTGGAGAGGATGTTGCAAGCAGAGGCCTGGGGGCAACAGGGGTAGTAACTGGCGAAAGTCAATCTGTGAGTAAGACCTGGAGGAAGCGGCCGCCCTGGAGGCAGCACAGGCGGCCCCGAGTCTGGCCAGTCCCAGGAAAGGCTGGCTCCGGAATTCCCAGCCTCCCGGAAAGCGGCTCGGGAAAACGCCAATCGAATTAGCGCGGGTGGGGTGGCTGTGGTCGCGTGTATCCAGTGTCTGTGACTCAGGCCTCAACCCCTGGGGAGAGAGCGACACAGAAATACTTAGCATTGGACCTTGCTACTTTGGAGCTGTGAAAGGAACAGTGCGTGGGTAGATGTGCACAGAATGAGCGCAACCGGCCTCTTCCGCGTTGCCTGCTTGGCATTTCTGCACGGTGGTAGCTGCACCTTGGCAGCAACTCACCCCTCGGCCTCCCATGGGTCCGTGCGTGGGTGATTTGCTGTTACGGCAGGTTTTTAAAAGCGTGTTCAGAAAAGCACCATTTAACACCACGGAGCTTAATGGTCCCCCTCCCAAAGTTTGGAAAAGGTTGTTACCTACCTCTGCCTGACCAACAAGTGCAACAATCTGCAGTCTGGGGCCACGCCCATCACATCAGAGGAAACAGCAGAAACTTAAAAAGGTCATTCGATTACTTAAAAGCATCATTATGCTTAAAAATCCTTACTGGCTAAGAATCTAACCTTGTTAGTGAGTCTGTAAACCTTAAAAGTTTTAAGGTCTCCGTGGTGTCAGGACATGTAGGGGGTGCCTATTTGCAGAGGGGCCACAAAAGTTAACCAGGAGGTCTCCAATCTGGCAGCTTCTTTACCTTGAAAATGAAACGTGGAACCACAGGCAGTTGGGTGCTGCCTTCAGTATGATGCAACCTTGCTTGTGATAGGCTGGATCCGTCCAACCCCACCACAGGATACTGGGGCACTTCAGCCTTAAATGTCAGATGAGCAGTAATGCGGTATTTATAATTCCTTTCTCTTTATGCTACAGATGTCTGGACTGCAAGCCTGCACCGTTCTGAGAGGGAGATGACTGGAGGGGCCAGCATTTATCTCCACGACAATGTCCATGAACAATTCCAAACAGCCAGTATCTCCTGCAGCTGGGCTCCTTTCAAACACAACCTGCCAGACGGAAAACCGGATTTCTGTATTTTTTTCAATAATCTTCATGACAGTGGGAATCCTATCAAACAGCCTTGCCATTGCCATTCTCATGAAGGCCTATCAGAGGTTTAGACAGAAGTCCAAAGCGTCGTTTCTGCTTTTAGCCAGTGGCCTGGTAATCACAGACTTCTTCGGACATCTCATCAATGGAGCAATAGCAGTGTTTGTATATGCATCTGATAAGGATTGGATCCGCTTTGATCAGTCAAATGTCCTGTGCAGTATTTTTGGTATCTGCATGGTATTCTCTGGCCTGTGCCCACTTTTTCTAGGCAGTGTGATGGCCATTGAGCGATGTATTGGAGTCACCAAACCCATATTTCATTCTACGAAAATTACATCCAAGCATGTGAAAATCGTGTTGAGTGGCGTGTGCTTGTTTGCCGTTTTCATAGCTTTGTTACCCATCCTTGGGCACCGAGACTATAAAATTCAAGCGTCAAGGACCTGGTGTTTCTACAACACTGAGCACGTTGAAGACTGGGAAGATAGATTTTATCTTCTGCTTTTTTCTTTTCTGGGGTTCTTAGCCCTTGGTGTTTCATTCTTGTGCAATGCCATCACAGGAATTATACTTTTAAGGGTTAAATTTAAGAGTCAGCAACACAGACAAGGCAGGTCTCATCATTTAGAAATGGTCATCCAACTCCTGGCTATAATGTGTGTCTCCTGCATTTGCTGGAGTCCATTTCTGGTAAGAGTCTAAAGTTTTGACAGTTTCTGCTTTTTTTGAGCTGGTTCATATTCAATAGAGGTTGTTGTCTTTTTCAGCTGTTGGTCTGGTAGTTCAATATTAGAGTTTACTCCTGCTCAATATGTTTTTTTCAGTACTCCACTCTGGCTTAGAATGAAGCCATATATGACACATACGGGTTTTTTTTTTTTTTTCCACATAAGCCCTAAATTGAAATGAGTGTTGTTAAACAGCTGTAACCATGATGTCACCTGCTTGTGGTATGATGTATTTTTAACTGAAATATATTTCCCATATACTGAATATGATTAGTTTCTAATATGTGAAAAAACATTAGGATGGACCTCAGCAGGTTCTGTTAGAAAATCACACACACTTTTAATTTGTAGATGTGCAGATTAGCTACTGAGTTCTTCTGAGCATGTAACAATCAGGTATGGACTTGCAGATTGGGGATGACTTGAGACAGTTGGATAGTTCCAGTGAACTATATGGGTAGTTGAAATGAGAAAACCACTGATTCACTCACCTGGGGACTGTGCTGTTGGTGCAGAGAGGTCTGATTAAAGGAGAGCCAGAGATTTTTCTCTTTTCATTCCTTTTTGTTTTTTGAAAAAAATTAATATGTGATAGCTTGGTAAATTTATTTGGAAGTGAAGGCCAACATTAAACAATTAACCACAAACACATCATTCATATTACCTTCCATATAGAAAACAAAAAAATCATACTTATGATAGATTTTACTTTCTGATGGAGACATTTGACTTTACGACAGAAAGAGTGACAAGATGCTATGAAAGAGAAAAAGAAATCCTTTTGTATCAGGTGCAAGTGACAGCAAAGATTGCTTTCTTTCCTTTTCTATATGACGGCGAAGTGGGCTAGCACCCAGATATAGTGATTCAGGTGATACAGGTGATACAAAGGTGGACATGGGCAAAAGTAGAGGTGACACCAGGGTTAGAGTTAAAACTTACATGATAGAATGAAGGTGGTTGTTACCAGGCCCCAAAAGTCACCTTTTCTAAAAATTGTTGCTAGTTTTAAGAAACAATCTAAATGATTTTGATACACACAAAAGTTTATGCAAGTTGCTGCAGCAATTAGATTTTGTGCTAGAGTTGATTTTATAAAGGATGTCTACTTTTCTAATGCTTCTTTATGTTATTGCTTCATAATTAAAATTTATCTTCTTGTTTTAAATTGTTAAATCATTTAATTTTTTTCCCAGGTTGTTCTCCAAGGGGAGAATGAGGCTGTTAATGACAAGTGAACCTTTTGAGGTCTGCTTGTCCATTTAGGGGGCCTTGGGGAAACTCAAGCAAGGGTCTGCTCTGTGCTTGTAGCATAGCTGTTTGAATTCAGTAACAGAGATTGGTACTAAAACTTGGAAGCATTTCAGTATTCATTTTTGAGGAATTTAATTTATATAACTTGATCAAGGGAATTTCCTGATAGGAATGTTTCTTCTTTTCCTAAGTTTTGAAATAAGCAAGTTTTTAAAAACAAAAATTAAGTCTGAGTGAATTGATATTAATTTGACAGTTTTGAAAGGAATACAAAGAAAGTGAAGAAAAAAAGCAGTGGCTAAACATATTTGAAGACTTTTAAGATGAAAGTCACAGCTCTGCAGGTTACCTTAAAAACACTCGGTATGATGAACCAAATGGAAAACAATCTGGACACCAGGGAGAATCGTTTTCACTTTGGTTTGTATTTCTTTTGAGAAATAGGAGTGATAGATCACCCACCATAGGGCTATAGAAGGAAGCAAAATATCAGAATCTTGCCTTGGATATTTTGATTTATGTTTTTCTCTAATTTCCTTTTCTGGGTTTCTGGTTTCTTGCACTGTTAGAATACTCATTGTAATCCAATTAATATTTTGAATTTATTTCCTAGCAGAAGCATAGTTTATTTTTATGAAATATTTTCTGAGGTTTGCTTGGATTTTATGAATTATTGATCCCTTCTGGTACCAGTGTATTAATACTTCCATAATACTTTTAAGTGTGAAAATTGTTTCTGTGTTAGATGCATAGTAGATATGCCACGGATACTCCTGGACAAATTTATCTTTTGGGTTGTTTCAAACATTCTTTGTATTCCTGGTTTCTTTTGTGGAGACTTGAATCTTCATGGTAGTTTCTGACTAAAAGATTATAACTTTTGTGGTTTGGATATAGTTACCGTAAGGATTATGCCATCAGATAGGCATAAAGGGAATCTTAGTTAAAACAAAACAACAAAACACCAGACTTGAGAATACCAAAATATCACCCACCACTAATAGCTCAGTTAAACATTTCTCCTTTTTCTCCTTATGTGTCTAGGAGGATTTATATAGGTATTGAAGACTGAGCCATCCCTACTTTTAAAAATACTTCTGAAACCCATAGATTCTAGACTCCCTCAGATGTCCTCTAATGGTGAAAGCTTCTGGATTAGTCCCTACTTTGTACTATGTGCGTTTTCTCTATGATTGATGAGAATGAGTTGTTTGTTCTGCGACTTGAGTGAACATTTGCCCACAGAGGCCTGTGTCGAATGTCATTTTCAAGTCTCAAACTGGAACAAAGTTAAAGGGTGCCTACACTACAAAGAGGAAATGAGTAAGGTACAGATGATGTCTGTGCTTAATTGATGTACTAGGACAACACTTATTAATAGTGGTGTAAATTTCTAAAACTACTTCAATTTACAGGTAATATAGAAAGGGATACTTATTAATGTTGATTTTTAGCCCCTCTGGTACAAAGCTAAAATGTTGTGTTTGTTTAAGTTTTTCTATTTTGCAGACTTTTTCGGGGAGTAATTTTAGGTTTAAAAAAAAGAAAATACAAAGAGTGGCAAATACAGAGTCCACATACATCTTTCCCCTCCCAGTTATCCTTAACATTAGCATCTGGCTTTGTGCTGGCACATCTGTTGCAAATGATGAGCCAATGCTGATGTATTATTATTAATTAAAGTCTACAGTATACATTAGGGTTCTTCCTTTGTATTGTACATTCTGTGGGTTTTGACAAATGTATAATGACATGTGTTCACCATTATGGTGAATAATAGTTCACTGCCCTAAAAATCTCATGTGACTTTTAAAGAATTTAATATATTTTATTTTTCCAAAGGAGGAAAATGTGCTCCGTGCACTAACCCCTCAACCGTTGAGACTTAGGATTGTAGTGCAAGCATCATATTTATTTAAGATATAATTTGTTGATGACTTCATTTTAAACTTGAACAATGCCTGGCTTTCACAGTTGTAAATATGGCTAATTCATAGAAACTCATTTAATTATAATCCCAGGTGAAAATGGCAAGGAGGAACAATAAGCACTTGTGAACTTATACTTTCACTTAGCAAGAAGTTAATTCCAAAAGTCTTTGAGAGTCAAATAGCACTTACGAAGTGGTCTCTTTTACTTCTGGGGTGGAACTCTTCTTTCATAATTAAGTACTGAAGACATTCTCTTGATGTTTCTATTGGGAGGAGAAAAAGGACACTTGCCAGAACTTTCAAGTAACATTTTCTTAATATTTTCCTCTGCCTTTATGTGTGTAATGTTTGCATTTTTAATGTTGCGATTCTAGAATATGTAACTTTAAAAGGAAATTATTATTATTGCTAAGCATATTTCACCAAATTGGCACAGCACTAAATACTTGTTGACTGGTTGACTGTAACTTAAGTAGTATGAATGTCAAGAGATTGGAAATGATTGACCAGAATGTGGATTCTGAGTTTTGTAGGTAAGAACTAAGCAAATACTGAAACCTAATGGTAATTTTTAAACCAATTCTTACGTCAGCCACTATCGGCTTATTATGACACTACTAAACTTCAGCTATCTTTTACTAGAAGGCCACACATTTGTTCTACCAGTCTTTTAGGATGGAGGATCATTTTGTATTGGGAAAAGAGGTGTGAAGTACGTGCAGGGTAAAATGATTTCTTATGTAGGTGAGTTTACCCTGGAAATGTGTTCTCCATGTAGAGTCTAAGTGGATTTTTCTGAGGTTGTTTCTCTTAAGCCAAGATTTCCAGTCAGTGTCGTTAAATATCATCTGGCTACTAAGGTCTCTGTCAGAAACAGATCAAGGAACTGATTGGCTAATTGAAATCTGACTCAGGTTTACTAAAGGTGTTGAGATTGTAGTGGCCAGCTCTTATGAGGCTTAACGTCAGGTGATGGAACAACAGACACAACATCACAGAACATTCTATTAAGTGAAGATTATTTTTAAATGCTGACCTTTATTGTTATATTGTAGAGTGATAAAGTGAGAAACTTTTTATGTTGTCTTGAGCACTTTCCTTTCCACTAAAAGGGGTGATAAATGGATGCATGTTTATACATTTTAATTGAAAAGAAAATGTGGAAAATGAACATACATGTACATAAAGGTTCATAAAAAATTTCCACTATCTTTAATTCTACTTTCCATGAAATTTTTGAAGCTCCCTTGTATTCATAGTGTGTGCACATACATATTATATAGTATGTGTTTATGCACATATATAACGGTGTATATGTCTGTTTATATGTGCATATATAGATAAACAAATACAGACACTCAGAGAAATACACACACAACTGTTAAATTATTCTTCAAGTTAGAAAAATATCAGTTAACCGATCCACCACTGGATCTGAATGCATCAAATAAGAGGGCTTTTGGGGGAAGAATTATTTAGTCTAGCTGTTAAGACATTCAAGTAGCACATGAGAGTACCTAGATATGATCGCTAGATCTGGCTCCTGATTCCAGTTTCCTGCTAATGGAGGCCCTGGGTGGCAGAGCTGATGGCTCAAGTAATTGAATTACTGCCACTCATTTGATAAACCTGGACTGTATTCTCAGTCCCTGCCTTTGGACCCTGCTTAACCCCCAGCCATTGGTTGTATTTGAGGGGTAAGGGTGAACCATCAGATGGTAGTGTGCTCACTTATGTGTTCTCTATTTCCTTCTCTTTTTAGAAGATTTTATTTGTTTTTTGAGAGGTAGAGTTATAGTCAGAGAGAGGGAGAGATGGAGAGAGAGGTCTTTCATCCGCTGGTTCACTGCCCAAATGGCTGCAATGGCCAGAGCTGGGCCTATCCAAAGCCAGGAGCCAGCAGCTTCTTCTGGGTCTCCCACGTGGGTGCAGGGGCCCAAGCACTTGGGCCATCTTCTACTGCTTTCCCAGGCCATAAGCAGAGAGCTGGATCAGAAGAGGAGCAGCCAGGACATAAACTGGCACCCATATGGGATGCTGAAGGTGGAGACTTAGCCTATTATGCCACAGCGCCAGCTTGTGTTCTCTATTTCTCACTCTCTGTCTCACAAATAAATACATAAAAATTTTTGAAAAGAGTGTTGCCAATGGGTTGTATTCTAAAATTAAAAACATGATGGACTTCTTTTATAGGTTTAGATCTTGGGAAGTAGATCTCTTGTTTTATTGGATAGCTACTGATTTTGAAAGATATTGCTTTGGGAAGTTCTTTTGTGAAGCAAGGTTTTCCTGTTGTTTGGGAACTGAAAACAGCAATGCAGTTGTCTGGACACAGGACCTGATGACACCTTGGATCTACTTCTGTGAAGGTCTTAATTATGACCCACACAACTTTAAATTGATATCCAGAAAAGAACACATTTTAGAGATGTGGCTTAAATTATGGGACTCTGCTTTTGAGTTTGGGTGGACTATCTGGTGGAGGAGAGTTTCTGGGAGATTTGAGAGTACATCCTTTTCTAGAGCCTTGGTATTCTTTTGCCTGGCATATGCAATCTCCTCACAGCCTTCCTGTGACTTTTCCCCTTTCTTTTCTGGTTGTTCAGAGATCACCTTCTCTATTTAGACTGTCTTCAAAAGAACCCTTTCTCTTCTCTCTCTCCCTTTCTTTTGCTTTATCTCCCTCAAAGCAGTTAGCTCCATATAATAACACAGTATGCATTTCTTGGTTTATCTGGTTGCTGATTGGCATTTGCCTTAGCGTGTAAACTCCCTGAGGAAGGGGACCTTGTTTATAGTCAAGTTCTATGTTCCTGGATTCATGCCTGGCACATAATGGGGTCCATCAGTATTTGCTGAGTGGATCCCATGTCAGTGAGGCTCAGTTTGCAATTTCACTGGTTTCCACTTTGGATTTACTCTGCTGTTGAGGTTGGGATCTAGTTGGAAGGCCTCAGGAAAACCTCTAATAGTTCTTTAAAAATTTTTAAATTAATATAAAGAGAACAGATTTCATGTATTTCATAGATATAATTCTAAGAAAATAACCATACTTCCCTATCTCTCTCCTTCAATTCCCCCTCCTTCCTTTCTTCCTTTTTTTCCTTTAATTTTTACAGTAACATAATTTCAGTTTATAATCACAGACTTAATGCAAACTACTTATAGTGTTAACCAATAAAAAGTAGAAAGACCATTGTTCCACAGGAATATAAACAAGGGCTATAAACAATAGTCATATCATAAGATACATTTTTCTTGTATTCCATATTAAATATCACATATCAGAGAAAACATATGATATTTGTCTTTTTGGGACTGGCTCATTTCACTAAACATAATGATCGCTAGTTGCATCCATTTTGTTGCAGAAGACAAGATATCATTCTTTTTTATGCCTGGGTAGTATTCCATTGCGTATAAATAACACATTTTCTTTACCCAGGCATCAGTTGATGGACATCTGGGTTGATTCCATATCTTAGCTCTTGTGAATTGAGCTACTGTAAACATAGGGATATAGATAACTCATATGCTGATTTCATTTCCTTTGAGCAAATTCCCAGGAGCAGAATGGCTGAGTCATAAGGCAAATCAATTTTCAGATTTCTAAGGAATCTCCATACTGTATTCTGTCATGGTTGTACTAGTTTACATTCCCATCGGCAGTGTATTAGGATACCTTTTGCTCTACATCCTTGACAGCATGTGTTATTCTTTTGGATTTTTGGATGATAGCCATTCCAACTGGGGTGAGATGAAACCTCATTGTGGTTTTCACTTGCATTTCCCTGATGGCTACTGATCTTGAGCATTTTCCTGATTTCTGATTTGAATTAGAGAGATGTTAGAGTTGAGAACTCAGAAAAGCCTCTATTCAGAGATTCTCTAAGAGAATCTCATTTGGAAGTAGACTCCTGGGGAATCCTGAACGTTCTATGGTTAGAATCTTGGGCTAGAATTTAGAAATTTTGTCAGCATCTGGAGAACTTTCGTGGATATATAAAGTTGGTATTTTATTTATGTAATATTACAATGATTTGTTTAAATATTATTTCCTCTATTAGTCACAGTGATTTTTGACAACTAGGTCCTTTGTTAGTATTTTGTGTTTAATTTCTAAAACAAGTGGACTATTAATCTTTATTGAATGAATAAATTATTGATCCAAGTATTGAATGGGAAGCACTGAGAGCACAGGAATATTTTAGACAGTAGAAATTTATATGAAGTTTGCTCCGTAGTCTTCAGCAGTGCTTTTCCCTCTGCTGTACTTCTTCCCTCCTCCATAATGTATTTAGTTTTTATTGGTGTTTTGTCATTGAAGGAATCATGTCAGGAACAACAGCAGGGAATTTCTTTGAGTAAAGACATTGCATATTTATTGTCATAAAATGAAATCGGAGTGAGATGTTGAAGCTGGTCTGAAAAACGGGTTTGCTTTTGCCTTGCCTTTACCAGCTGCCTCGATTTGTATTGCTCCTCAGACTAACTGGTAGATTTCATGTTCTTGGGAATTTATTTTCAAAAAACCCTTAACAGACCCTTTTAATGGACACTGTGGGACCCCACCCAGGTCTCCCTTTAGATGAATCTTGCTCAGGGAAATTTCTTTCAAGTAATGGCAGCTGCCTTGCCCATGATGAAGGTCCGTCTGCGTGCAGACGTCTCTGGGGTCAGTGGATGTGAGGATAGTAGGTGCTTGGCCTCTTGTCTCATTTGGGACATCTCCGAAGAGCCATTTACACTGACAGCTTGCTGAGACATCTGCTGTGGACTCTCTGCTTCTGCCCAATCTTGCTTCCCTGAACACTCCACGCTCCTCAGAAACTTCCTACATGCAGATCTTTGTCTCAAAGTCTGTTTTCTGCAGTGTCTGCCTTAGGACAATCTTCCAGAAACCCATTGGTTTAAACCTTATGTACATAGAAAGTATATTGAGCTATGTATAGGAGATATATATGGGCTTGGACTCAGTTATGTAATATTGCCTTCCTCCATGGGAGTACATGATGTGGAACTGGCACAGCAAGGTCAATCAATTAAAATAAGACACTGCTGGGTTGAAATTTTACACAAGAATCTGCTGCTTTGGATGAGCATGATGGTCTGGGAGACTTTGTTATTTTAAGTTCAGTTACTCTTGGGCAAAACATGATTTCCTGTTTTTGAGGGGAAAGACTTATATAAATGCCCAAAGATATCGCAGACATGGAGACGGCGCTTACAAAATATTACTTGAATGACTTAAGTGTAAACGAGCCAGAAACATGTGGATCAAATTTATACCCTCGTGGATCTAAAAATCTGGTTTAACGTTCTTTGGACTTCCTATTAAGCCATAAAACACTAGAGGAAGAATTCAAAATGTTGCTGGTGCCCCAAGTCCCATTGGGTTGCCAGTTTTAACTTTATTTGCATTGGCTTAGCCTTTCAGGCTTTTATTATAGCCAGTCCAATTTGACCCGGTATATCAGTGTCATTTATCTCTATCCAAGAAGTCTTCATTCAATAGGAGGATTTGTCTTTTGAGATTTGGAAACCCATCTTTCATGGCCTGTGTTCACTTGTCCTTCTGTCTGTTCTGTGTCCTGGGTGTAAGGGTGCTAATGCCACACAGGAGTGGATACCGTTGTGGTTTTATGCAGACAGGGACGTGGTTTTCCACACTCCTCTTCAACTATTGAATCCTCAAATAAATTCAGACTGTGGAATGCTGAGGTGGAGTGTGGCTGGGGTGTGATGGTGAGGGAGACACACAATTGGATTATGGAAAAGCAATGATTTTAGCATTTTGCGTCTGGTCCCAAATCAAGCTTTCCCTTGAGAATAGTGCAGTTGTTCAGACTACAGGCTGGGATGTGAGTCAGCCTCACCACCTCTTAGCTATGACCTTGGAGTTAGTGTAAGCTAATTTGGCACATCTGTGAACTGAGATACAGTCAGATTAAATGATTTAACCTCCCTATCATCTTATAACCAAGTAATTGGCACATAGTAAATGCACAAAACAACCAAACTGCTCTAAAACCCTTGTGCAATCATTGCTGCCCACTAATCATCTATGTTTAGTTCAGATGTTTTCCATTTTCTCCTTAATTTTCTTTGTGCTGCTTGGGACCAGGTCAGGAGGTTAATTAGTGATGATGAAGGTGCTTCAGTAAGATCTAAAAAACAGCATTTTTGTAGCAACAGCAGCAACAATAGCAACAGTGGTGGTAGTTGTTTTTATTATTATGTAATAATATTTCTTTGTTCTGCTTGCATTTATGTTAACAGCAGAGAACGAGTAACTAGAAGAAAAATAAAAATCACATGAATGAGAGAGATGGAAGTCAGGAGAGGGAAGAGGAGATAGGACAAAGCAATAAAGTTGCAGACAGTTGGCTCTATAGGTTGGAGAGAGTCCCTGCCATGCTTTAGGAGCTCGTTTGGATAAAAAATACCTTCTTTATTTCTAATAATATTTTATTGCAAAATACTATATTTAATATAATTTTTTGAAAAGTCACAATGTCTTCTTTAGCTATAAAACTTCATTGTAAAAAAATATAACAAATTTAATAGAACTTCCAAATTCTTCTGTCCAGAGATAGCCACTATTAGCATTCACGGTACAACTTTTTGGTCATCTAATTGGGAAAAGATAGTTTAGTTATTTGATTAAGACAGTAGTTAAATGTTTTTCTTACTTTTTTTGGACATATGTCTCCTTTCTTTTGTTAATGTGTAGATATTTGTATTTTTCTAAATGGTTTTTCACTTTTGATTTTCTGTTTTTGGATAGAAGACAGATAATTTTGATACATAAAAATAATTATAAAATCAATTGTTATAAAGTAGTGGTTTTTCCAAGTTCATTATTTGCCTTTTAAGTTTTTAAAGTAGCAAACCAGTCAGTAATTTTTGGTTACAGCTTCTGTTTCATGTGTAAGAAATACTGTTATCAAGCTGCAATAATTAATATTATTGTATGTCTCTTGTTCTTCTAGTACTTTTGCCCTTTCATTTTTTGTTTCTCTGCTTTCAATACATTGATAGTTTATTTTGGTTTGATTTGCAGGTTTATAATCTGAAGTTCATTTTGAATGGTTAGCTGTTCCTTAATAATTTACTAAATGATTTTTCTGCACATGTTTAAACCTCTACCTTTATTAGAAAAGAAAATCTTACTGGGTCTTTGTGGACCCTTTATCCTATCCTACTGATTTATCTTCAGCTTATGTGTAATTACATATTCTTCAGATTTTACTTAGACATTTGTGTAATTGTGTTCCCTTTCTTTTTATATAAATCTTTTTTTTAATTTTTATTTTATTTTTTTATTTTTGACAGGCAGAGTAGACAATGAGGGAGAGAGAGACAGAGAGAAAGGTCTTCCTTTTGCCGTTGGTTCACCCTCCAATGGCCGCCGCGGCCTGCGCACCATGCTGATCTGAAGGGCAGGAGCCAGGTGCTTCTCCTGGTCTCCCATGCGGGTGCAGAGCCCAAGGACTTGGGCCATCCTCCACTGCACTCCCAGGCCATAGCAGAGAGCTGGCCTGGAAGAGGGGCAACCGGGATAGAATCCGGCGCCCCAACCGGGACTAGAACCTGGTGTGCCAGTGCTGCTAGGCGGAGGATTAGCCCGTTGAGCCACGGCACTGGCCATGTTCCCTTTCTTAATCATGATTTATCTTCCCTATTATCAAAGTAATAATTTTAAATAGAATTTAGTCTTTTATAATAATTTCATAGCAGTTTTATTCTAAGATTTTGAAACATTCTTCATAGTATAAATAAGATGTTATTATTTTATTTGTCATGCAGTTATATAGAAAGCAGTGGTCTTAGTGTATTTTTTTTATTGTGGAAAAATTCACATTTGAAAGTGTAAAATTCAGTGACATTTAATACATTCACAGTGTTATGCAACTACCAGTACTATCTTATATGGACCATTTTCATCACTTGGAAAGGAAACTCATGGCCACTAAGCAGTCACTTCCCATTCCTCTCTCTCTCCTAAGTCCCTGGCCACCACTAGTGGGTGTCTCTATGGATTTTCCTGTTGTGGATATTTTACACAGTTTAAATCTTGGACTATGTGGCCTATTGTATCTCCTTTCACTTAGCATAATGAGTCCAAAGTTTGGCCACATTGCCACATTATCAGTACATCATTTTTTTTTTTAATGGCTGAAAACTATTCATTTGTATGGACATACCACATATTATTTATTCACGCACTAGTCGAGGGATATTTGTCTTGTTTCCGCCTTGTGGCTACTGTGAAAAATGTTATTATGAACATTCATGAATACAGTTTTTTTCAGCACCTGTTTTCAGCTCTTTTGAATATATAACCAGTAATGGAACTGATGGGTCACACAGTAGTTCTATGTTTAACTTTTTGGGGGAATTGTCAAAATGCTTTTCACAGTGGTTGCACCATTTTACATTCCTAAAAGCAATTTTTGAAGGTGTAAATTACTCCATACTTTCACCAAAACATGTTATTTTCAGTTTTTATTGTTATTCATTTTTTATTACAACTGCTTTAAAGGATATCAAATGGTAACTCATAGCTTTAATTTGTATTTCACTAATATTATTGATATTGAATATCTTTTTATGTGTTTCTTGTGTACTTTATTTGAAATATTTTCTTGTATTTACTTAAATTTGTAATATGTTTATCTTTGTGTTTAAAAATTTATATTGGCCTACTATTTCATGGTTTTATTTTATTCTAATATTTTTTATTTTTAAAATTATTTGTTTTATTTCAAGGGAACAGTTTTCATGTATTTCATATAGACAGTTTTAAGAACATAATGATTATTCTCCTATTTTTAATACTACAATTATACTAGTTTTATGAAAAAGTAGGGAAATTCTTCTTTTGGTATGTATTAGAATAGTTTAAGTAACTTGTATATTAGATGCTATGTGATGATTTGACCTCATTTCAACATGGGATTTTGGAGAGTTTTAATGTTTTTCTGCTTATTGATTCATTTGAGTTTTCTACCATTTTTAATTATTAGCAAATTCTCAGTGCAGAAGTTTGGTACTGAATTTAAATTCTCAAGGAAATATTCAAGAAAAATATAACAACATCTTTAAATTTCTTTTTTTTTTCTTTTTTTTAACTTTTATTTAGTAAATATAAATTTCCAAAGTACAGCTTATGGATTACAATGGCTTTCTCCCCCCTATAACTTTCCTCCCCCCCCCCGCAACCCTCCCAACTCCCACTCCCTCTCCCATTCCATTCACATCGATTCATTTTCAATTATCTTTATATACAGAAGATCAATTTAGTATATATTAAGTAAAGATTTCAACAATTTGCACCCACACAGAACATAAAATGTAAAATACTGTTTGAGTACTAGTTATAGCATTAATTCACATTGAATAACACATTAAGGACAGAGATCCTACATGAGGGGTAAGTCCACAGTGACTCCTGTTGTTGACTTAACAAATTGACACTCTTGTTTATGGTGTCAGTAATTTCCCTAGGCTCTTGTCATGAGTTGCCAAGGCTATGGCAGCCTTTTGAGTTCGTGGACATCAATCTTATCAAGGTCATAGTCAAAGTGGAAGTTCTCTCCTCCTTTCAGAGAAAGGTACCTCCTTCTTTGATGGCCCATTCTTTCTACTGGGATCTTACTCACAGAGATCTTTCATTTAGGTTTTTTGTTTGTTTGTTTGTTTGTTTTTCCAGAGTGTCTTGGCTTTCCATGCCTAAAATACTCTCATAGGCTCTTCAGCTGGATCTGCATGCCTTAAGGGCTGATTCTGAGGCCAGAGTGCTGTTTAGGACATCTACCATTGTATGAGTCTCCTGTGTATCCCGCTTCCCATGTTGGATCGTTTCTCTCCCTTTTTTATTCTACCAGTTAGTATTCGCAGACACTGTCTTGTTTGTGTGATCCTTTTGACTCTTAGACCTATCAGTGTGATCAATTGTGAACTGAAATTGATCCCTTGGACTAGTAAGATGGCATTGGTACATGCCACCTTGATAGGATTGAATTGGAAAAGGACCTGTTGAAGTGAAATGGACACTGTGAGAAACAGTGACTTGATTGGCCCTTGTTCTGACTGTTGATGTACAACTTTAAATTTCTTGTTGGGTGATTCCAGCATGTCTGTTATCTTGGAGTCTGTCTCTTTTGATTCCTTTTGACAGAAAGCCACATTTCCCTCTCTGCATTATTGAATTGTATCTCAAACACTGTGAATGCTATGCTTGGGGTGCTCCACCTTCTGTTACAGACCTCTGCAAAGTGTTGATGTTTTCATTTTAGTGTGAATTAACTTGACCAGGCTCAAACCTCAAACTCTCTCCTGGGAGATATCTCAAAGTTTAATTAGATTCTTTTATCCTTAGCGAGGTTGCATGAAATTTACTGTACACATGTATGATTCAAGGTCAGCCAAAGATTTGGCTGGAACTTGTACGTAACATCTGGGGCTTCCTTCCTCTTTCTCATTCCCAGAAGGCTCTCTCCTTTGGTTCTTTAGACTAGCAAAGCTATGGACCTAGGGTCAGAGTTTCAGCTACTTTGCATAGCACAGACTATGTTGATTTATCAGGCTAGCAGCTGTGAAATGAATGGGAAACACATCCTTTCTGTAAAACTTGATTCTCTCCTGGAATTTACCTCTTTTGGCTGCTCTCTATTGTCTTCAAGCAGTGTCTTTCTTGTTTGGGCCAGAGTTTGTAACTATTATTTGAGAGATGATTGGTTCTGCAGGTATTTAGGTGTCCATTCTGGGATGGAAAGCTACACTGGGGATTTAGATTTGTATAATTTTTCTTAATTCACATCTCTCCTGTTTCTAATATTATTTTTGACCTTTTCAGAAGTTCCACAAGGCTATGGCTAATGTCTGTTTTGCTCAATCATTGTGTTTGCAGAACCTAGTACATTACCTATAACATAGTATATATTCAGCAAAATAAAGTTTCATGGCCATACTATAAGTGATTAAGATTGATGTAGAATTAGACTTTCTGCTTTATTGTCTTTATGATAGCTGAAATTTATTTTCAATTCTGTTATCTTCATTGTAATGCTTGTTATTTTGAATGATTTCTAGGTCTGCTATAGACTTTTAATATGAAGGAGGAGAAGGAGAAGGCTTGCTTTTAGCATTGTATGTTTGTAACTGTAGTTTTCTTGGTCAGTAATTTTGTTGGTTATTGAATCTTGCACCAAAATTATTTTCCCTTAAACGTTTTTGTCAATCTCATCCTACTTTGTTTTCTCCAATTAATTTTATAAAGAAGTCTGAAATCTAATTTTTTCCTTTGTATGATTGTTTGTATAATTATCATTGAAAATTATTTTAGTGTTGGAAGAGTTTTACTATTTTTTGCCTGTGTCCTTTTAACCTGACTCATTTTTTTTTTAATCTCAGAGAACTTTTCTTTGTTTTTTTCTGCTTGTGCTTCTGCATGCTCTGTTCTTTCCTTATGAAATGATTATTACATGTGCATCAGAGATCCTTGATTTATTATTCACAATGTGTATATTTTCATGTATCATATACATATTTTTATTTTTTAGCTTTTGTTCTGTAAAATTTGCCTAGACAAATTTTGTATTCTGTTTCTGTTATATTTTTGTGTTTCGTAACCGTGGCTCACATGGTTAATCCTACGCCTGCAGCGCTGGCTTCCCATATGGATGCTGGGTTCTAGTCCCGGTTGCTCCTCTTCCAGTCCAGCTCTCTGCTGTGGCCCGGGAGTGCAGTGGAGGATGGCCCAGATGCTTGGGCGCCTGCACACATGTGGGAGACCAGGAAGAGGCACCTGGCTCCTGGCTTCGGATTGGCATAGCTCTGTCCATGGCAGCCATTTGGGGGGTGAACCAACAGAGGGAAGACCTTTCTTTCTGTCTCTCTCTCTCACTGTCTAACTCTGTCTGTCAAATAAATAAAAAATAAAATAAAATAAAAAAATAGTGGGTTTCCTTTGTTGTATTGTTGAGACCATCACAGTTGCTGAATGGCTTCTTCCCATGAGTATCATTGCCGTTCAGTGTTAGCTGGTCCACTACATCCCCTGGAGTCATCAGAGATGTGTGGCAGCCATGACTCCTGTTGTAGCACCCAGTCCAGTCTCAGGAGTGAATGTCATTGCCTTTGTTACGTGGGCTCCCGCTTTACATCTCGGACAACTTCCTGTGACTCAGACATCCTCCTGTCCTCCGTCTCTAACCCGTTTTCAGTTCTATGTACTGCTTTTCCCAAAGTTGTTAGGTATGTATGGTGCTTCCAGTTGTGTCTTCTTATTAGAATTCATTCAGAAAGAAACAAAATACGAAGTTTAAATAACTTTTTAAGCCAGACGGTTACTGTTGCCTTAAACTATATTTCTTTTGATATTCTATGTAAATTATACAGACTAGCTTAAAACAGAAAATTAATTTAGTGGACAATTTCTGTCATTTAAGTCGTTTTGTCTAGATATTGATATGGCTGGTGTAATCAATTCTTTTTATTGAGTTGATTTGCAAGATTGGACTGGCAAGATATTTTGGTATTTGCTTATAGCCTAAGAAATGTTTAGTGCCTTTTTTAAGGCTTAAAAAATTATTCATGAGAGAGAGAGCTAGAGAGAGGGAGAAATATTTCTCTCCCATTTGTTGATTCACTCCCCAAATGCCCATAATGACTGAAAAGATGAAGCTAGGAGCTGGGAACACAATCCAGGAACCCAACCAGCTGAGTCATCACTGTGGCCTCCCAGGGTCAACATCGATGGAAGCTGAAATCAGGAGCTGAAGGTGAGAGTTGAATCCAGGTGCCTGACCTGGGGTGTGGGCATCTCAACCTATATCTTAACTGCTAGGCCAAATGCCCACCCCAGTGTCATTTTTTTAAAAAAAATGATTTAGTTATTTATTTGAAAGGCAGAGTTACAGAAAAGGGAGAGAGAGAGAGAGAGAGAGAGAGAGAGAGAGTCTTCTGCCACAATGTCGGGTACTGGGCTAGGCTGAAGCCAAGAGCCAGGAACTTCATCTGGGTCTCCCAGATTGGTGGCAGGGACCATTTTCTGCTGCTTTTCTTAGACACATTAGCAGGGAGCCGGAGTGGAAGTGGAGCAGCTTGGACGGACGTGAATTGGTGCCCATATGGGATGCCGGCATCCCAGACAGTGGCTATACCAGCTGCACCACAACCCTGGCCTCATGCCATTGTTTTTAATCAAGTACAGCATCAAAATATCATTCATACAGTATTTGTAGAGATTTTTTTCTTTTCTTCTTTCTCATGCCCTCAGTGCCTCTTAGTTGTACTCCGGAATTCTGACATTAAAGAAATTTAATTTGGGGAATATATTTTCTCCTTCCATTCTGCTGCCTGTGTTCTGGTAGTTGCTTTAGTTCTGCTCATTTAGGAAGTAGGATTTAATCAAAGAGGGTCAGTGATTGGAAGAACATGGTTCAATTTCTAGCTTAGAAAGCAGGCCAGTTCTGCCTGGTCTCAGGAATTTGATGCTGACAGCGTTGGTCCTCAACACTGGCCCTCATCCAGATCTGTGATTTTGTTGGGAATTGCTCAAGACCTGTGTATTAGGAAGAAACTTCTGCGAGTATTTCTACAATCTAACACATCCTGTAGCTTAAATAGAATCACATTTAACAAACAAATCCTATGTGCTTAAATTAGAAACACACATTTTGTGAGAAAGCTGGGCTAGAATTGCATATGGAAAGAAAGAACTGTGTACATGCTTTCTTATTTCTCATTTCCTGGTACAAAAGTTTATTTCCAAGTTGCAAAAACAATAGAGACTTATATTTCTGTTATCAGGCTTGTATCTATTATGGTGATCGGAGAATTAGTTTCTGATATTTTTTATCTTTTATGCTTCTATAACAATGTATATGTTGTGACTGACAATTTTAATGTTTTTCTCATTTACTGTCTGAATCAGAAAAGTACCTGATGTACCAAATAATTTTTAAAGCCACCATTTTTATCCATTTTGATAATCATTGTAAACTTTAGTTGTTCTGAAATTAATAGAGGATGTATAGTGATTCTTTTCTCCACTGGAATTCCAAAGATAATCAAAGCAGACTTTTATTCAATATAATGAATGGATATACATATAAAGTCAACATAAAGACTTGCTGCTGTTTGTCAAAATAGAAACTCCAGAGATCTCTGCCTTGTAAGAGCTTCTCCTGAGCTCTGTGAAGGTTGATCTGTGATATGGATGTCTGCAGGCTCAGTTTAGATTGCTGTGGATTTCCACATGGTTGATTGAGCAAACCGTTGTATGTTTGGCTATGAAGATGAATGAGCAAGTTGTCTTACCTACATTCAAGTCCTTGTCTCAAATGCCTTCTTTGAATATGAATTGGCATTAAGATATAACTACACCATAATGTACATTAGGATGTACCACTTTTCTCTTTGACTTCTTTGTTTGTTTTACTTAATTGTCAAAAACTGAAATTCAAATCAACTCACCCAGCAATTATTTATCTGTTAAACAGTACAAAGAGACAAGCAGCAATCAATTAAAAGTCATGAATTACAGTGATTCCTGGATGATGACTGTGTGTTCAGGTACTAAGCAAAGTAGAAAACCTAGAAAGTGCTGAGGAATCTCTGTTGCCACCTAGCCCCTGGAGGCCCCCGGGCACTCTTCAAATGTTTCAGAGTCAAGGATGAAGGCCTATCTGCTTTGGAATTAATCTTGTTTTTTCCTGACCACTGGAGCACTCTGGGATCTGTGGGAAAAAGAATCCTTTGTGGTGGGTGGAGGGAGAAACTTGGCTTTATATCTCCCTACTCAGTGGCAGGCCAGTGCCACCAAGCCTGAAGAAGGGAAAGGGGATTACTGTGCTCTCATGATTTTGGGAACAGCTAATTGCAGTTTATTAAATAATTCAGATGCCAGTTAAACTACTAAGCAAATTTTCTTTCCAACACTGCTTTAAAGAAATCCAGCGTTTCACAAATAAAATGCCAAAATTGCATAGCTTAAATGAAGTTTAATCAAATCTAGGTGTTGCCGGTAGTTGAAAATCTTCTCTTTAAGAAGTCTGTGTTATACTGATTCAAACCTGATACTCTTTTTAACAGCAGAATTAAAATTCTGAAGTTATTCATTTTCCTTAATTTACATTTGTAATATTTTCCAAGAAACCAGCTTTGGTTTTTCTAGCCCTATTAATATCTCCTTTCTGTAGATAAAATACAGATCTAATCTACGTACCTGTAGAATTTGTGCTGTTTGTTTTAATCTTTCAAGTAGATGGAGAGCTCCTTCGGGATAAAGTTAGTGTCTTATGTTTTCACTCTTTTTCATGTGGTGCCTGGTACACTACTTGGAAAGTTTTAAGGAAAAAGGAGCTTATCTTTTAGACTCTTTCAATCACAAATAAGGTTAATGAATGAAACAGTCTCCTTATGAATGTCTCATAGGATTTCATTTTTTAAATACCATTTTACAAGAAAAGGATCAAAGAAGCCAGCGCCGTGGCTCAATAGGCTAATCCTCCGCCTGCAGTGCTGGCACACCAGGTTCTAGTCCCGGTCGGGGCGCCGGATTCTGTCCCTGTTGCCCCTCTTCCAGTCCAGCTCTCTGCTATGGCCCAGGAGTGCAGTGGAGGATGGCCCAACTTCTTGGGCACTGCACCCGTAAGGGAGACTATGAGAAGCACCTGGCTCCTGCCCTTCGGATCAGCGTGGTGCGCTGGCCTCAGTGGCCATTGGAGGGTGAACCAATGAAAAAGGAAGACCTTTCTCCCTGTTTCTCTCTTTCACTGTCCACTCTGCCTGTCAAAAAAAAAAAAAAAAAAAAAAAAAAAAAAAAGGCCGGTGCCATGGCTTACCAGGCTAATCCTCTGCCTTGCGGCGCCGGCACACCGGGTTCTAGTCCCGGTCGGGGCACCGGATTCTATCCCGGTTGCCCCTCTTCCAGGCCAGCTCTCTGCTGTGGCCAGGGAGTGCAGTGGAGGATGGCCCAAGTGCTTGGGCCCTGCACCCCATGGGAGACCAGGAGAAGCACCTGGCTCCTGCCTTCGGAACAGCATGATGCGCTGGCTGCAGCGGCCATTGTAGGGTGAACCAACAGCAAAGGAAGACCTTTCTCTCTGTCTCTCTCTCTCACTATCCACTCTGCCTGTCCAAAAAAAAATAATAAATAAATAAAATAAAATAAAATAAAAAAGAAAGAAAAAAAAAGAAAGGGATCAAAGGCTTTTGAAATATCACTGTAAGTTATAATTGCAATGTTCATTTTACTTTTTAAATTAAAATTTATTTATTTAGAGTTACTTGAAAGGCAGAGAGAAATGTGCGTGCGTGCACACACACACATACACACACACATGGTGAGGGGAAGTGAGGAAGGGAGGAAGAGAGAGAGAGACTGAGAGAGAGAGAGAGTCTGCCATTTGCTGATTCACTCCCCAAATGCCCACAGCCACTGAGGCTGGACCAGGCTGAAGCCAAGAGCCCAGAACTCTGTCTGATCTCCTACGGTGGGGCAGGGACCCAAGTACCTGCTGCCCCATAGGGCATGCATTAGCAGGAACCTGAAAACAGGAGTAGAAGCAGGACTTGAACACAGGTGCTCTGATAATGTGTGTGGGTGTCCTAGTTAGTGTCTTAACTGCTGCACCAAACACAAGCCCCAGGTCATTTTAAGTGAAAGGTCTTGATTAGAAATTTTGCTTTGTCGTGTAAGAATTAATTAACTAAAAACTCTGTGTGTGTACTGCTCATAATATATACCAGACTGGGCTCCCTACACATTTCAGCTGTTAGCCCATCAAATCTTCATTATATTTTCTCTTGAATATTTCAGTAGATATGGAAAATGTTCATGACCACATGTGTCCAGAGGGTTTATAAAAAGGTCACTAACAAAAAACGCTTGTTTACATTTAGCATCATGAACAGTAGCCCAAGGTGAGTGGCTATGAAGCAGATCTGAAATTCGAGTTACAGTGATGGTGTCTTCAGATCTAAGTCAAGGTGATGAGGAAGATTGACAGGAAGACAACACAAAGACATTAGGTTGACTGTGAAGAAAGATAAATATAATTAAAAGGAAGATTATATTTGCACTGTATTGTTATGCTGATTTAAGCCCCATTAAGAGTAGTCTGAGTAAATTTAAAAGGTCTGTGTTTGGCAATTTTTTCAAAGAACAATTTTTGGTTCTTTTGTCCTTTCCAGGGCATTGATGAGGCCCTTTGTCTCCTTCCTCCTCTGTCCCTGATCTGAATAGACCTAATTTATCTCAGTAAATTAAAAAAAATTCAAACAACAAAAGGCAGTTCTGTTAACTGGCATTGAATAAGAAAAAAAATCTGGATATTGCACAGGATTTCTTTACCGTTTGGTAAGTGATTTTCCCTTCTGTTATTGAAAGGCTGAAGAGCCATTCAGGGGAAAGAGAGACTAACTGACTGGGCTGGGGTGCAGGGGTGCCGCAGAGAGGAGGGCAGTCAGGCTCCATGGAGACCGCAGGGTACTGTGAGGAGTCAGTTGCTAGATTTTGATGACAATAAAGCAAACTTTTATCTTGAAAATGCATTCATCTCTCACTGAACAATCTGTTATCCCTGTGTCTTGCAAAATCTGATGACTGTTATCAGGGCACTACTATTTGCAATTATGTCCAGGCATTTTTTTAAAGATTTTATTTATTTATTTGAAAGTCTGAGTTATACAGAGAGAGAAGGAGAGGCAGAAGGAGAGAGAGGTCTTCCATCTGCTGGTTCACGCCCCAGTTGGTTGCAATGGCTGGAGCTCTGCTGATCTGAAGCTGAGTTGATCCAAAGCCAGGAGCCAGGAGCTTCCTCTGGGTCTCCCACGTGGGTGCAGGGGCCCAAGGACTTGGGCCATCTTCCAGTGCTTTCTCAGGCCTTAGTAGAGGCTGGATCCAGGCCTTAGCAGAGAGCTGGATCAGAAGAGGAGCAGCTGGGACTTGAACCCATATGGGATGCCAGCACTGCAGGCAGGGGCTTTACCAGCTATGTCACAGCGCTGGCCCCACCCAGGCATTTTTGCTGCTGGAGAATACTATAGCCCTTGCTTTTTAAAGAGAGCCAAAGATATGACCTTAGTGAGAATTCACTACAAAAAAGCACTTAAAACGCCCCTGTCAATAGGCTCCAGGATTGTTTTTCTCAGTGCTTTCTGTGTGTCAGTGCTCTAGATGCCGGCATCACAGTGCTGCACATGACAAGCTGTGCCCTTTCTCAGGAGGGTTATGTCATCTAACAAAGGGTTTTTGCAGGGTTTGGGGTAATTTGGAGAGGAATAGATAATAAGAAAACAAATAGATATAGAGGGTGATTTTAAAGAGTGGCAAGTGCTGCAACTGAGAGCAGGGATGAGCCTATTTTAGGTTGGAAAGTGAAGGGTGACTTTGGGATGAACTTAGCCTGAATGAACAAAAGCAGTCAGCCAGGGTTAGATGTTGGGGCAGGGTGGTTGGGCAGAGGAAAAGGCCAGTTTAAAAAAAAAACCCGTTGGCGGGAGTGAGCTTCCTGTAATGAGACTTAAGCCAAAGCAGTTAACTGGAGTAACAGAAACACAGGTGAGGGTAGAGATTACGATACAGAATAAGATAGGCATCAGATTTTTTAGGAACTTGTAAGACATAGTAATTCTGGATTAAAATGTTTGAAAGTTATTGTAGGATTTCTGAACAAGGGGAAGATGACCTAATGAATAATTTTAAAAGATTACTCTATTTCTGCAGCTCAGTTGAGAAGTAATGCCACTATTAAATTAATATGAGCTGTGTAACAAAGGAAACATTTTATATTGTGGCAAAGATTAAAAAAACATGCCTCTAATACATTACCTATTTTCCTGGGTTAATAATCGCAATACAAATTCTCTGTTGGTTTACCAAAGGGCATTTTAATGGGTATTCATTTGGTTGAGAGAATGCGTTATCTATCTTCAGTTTTATTTGAGATGACTTTGCTTGGCTCTCTTTGCAAGAATCAATACATTTGTTTTTGTGTGCAGAGCTTTATACAAAGATTAAGTAGTTTCGTGTTTTAGTTATGAATGATTCTATATCTGGGCCTTAAAGAAATCAGCTTTGAAGTGTCTTAATAATTATTTTAGTATAAGAGAAATGTTTAGCAGTTACTGTATCTGTGATTACAGCATGAAGGACACACACACACACACACAAGTACATTTGTAGGTGAGTGTGTGTAACATGCCACATGGAACATGGGTTTGAAGTTTAGACGTCATTGTTTAATGTTGAGTTAAACTATCTAAATCCTAAATAGAAAGCCTGAAATAAAGTAACACTTTTTCTACTATTGATTTTAATACAGTAGCTCCCAACATTTGAGCCATGTAAAACATGAACAAGACATATTTTGCTTTGCAGAACTTTTCTACAAGGCATATTTTAAAATTTTGAAAGGATCTTTCTGGGAGAGAAAAAAAAAACAGAGATGACTGAGCCATAAGTAGCCTCAGCAAATCCTGACTTGAGGCTGTGCCTTCTGAGTTAAGGGACCTCACCATCTCCACCTTCTGGATCTAGGGAGAAAGGACCAGTATCCATTCCCAGTTGAATAGGATTTGTTGCCTGCTTTGCCATTGTCTGTATCAATGAGTATCTTCATCAATGCTGCCTCACAACACTGACCATACTGAAACCAATCTATGAGTGTAAAACACCAATTTACTTAGTCTATTCTTGAACCTCTATTTCTAATTGGGTTCCTATATCCTACTGTATCCAGATGTTTCTCAGTACTTATATTCGAATATACTAGCCATGTCTTCTTTAACAGATTACTAAGGACCTTTGTGAATTTACAGCTTTAACTTCCATAAAATACACATAATAATGCTGACTGTATCACATATTTAGTCAAGCAATAAATGTTCACCCCATGTCTGGTACACATCCTATAAGAGGTAGAACATGATTATTACTGCTATTATGATCATGATTCCATTTGGCCCTTTTGTAAAATCAGTAGGAATTTTTTCTTTTTCTTTTTTTTTTCAGTAGGAATTTTAAAAACAGCTGTTGTGTGCCTACCACGGGTGCCTGCATTTGGGCTGCAGGGGAAAATAAACATGACTAAATTGAGATCCTAACCTTAAAAGAATTGGCAGTTTATCTGAGGAGGTGTGAAGAGAACCAGCTCTATTACAAAAGAACCCTGGAGCAAGTGCCTGTGGTCCCAAAGGAACACCTTTGCCCAGAAACTCCATCTATTGTCAGTCTATACCAAGCAACCAGGGGTAAAGAGTTGTTGAGCAAAACTACCAAGTTGAGGTTCATGGTGGTCTCTGGTAGTTTTTGGATTTAGTGGAGCAGGTCCTTGTCTTCCAGCTATGAGAATGAGTTCTGCTCTATAAATTCAATCCTTGTCCTTTGATTTAACTGTTGATTTATAAATTTTAGTTTATTCTCTTTTTTTCTTGGGTTAAGTTACCTCATCCTTTCCCCCGCACTGATCTCTTTTCCATGAATTTGTACTTTTTCACATGTGCTCCTTAATAGGAATGTGTTTAATAAGGTCAATTCTTCTCTAGGAGGCCAAGCAGACATCATTACCTTTTGGGATTTTGGACTTTTACCGTTCAGGGTTAGAGGGATTTTGGATCTCATATCTGTCACTGGTTAACCCAACCAGGGAAATCTGAAAGTTTGTTCAGCCCATTTTCTTTATCAAACACTCTACCTGAATGCAAAGCCTCATTGCTTGTTGGTTACTTATATTACATAGCCTCTTGTTTATTTCTGGGAAAAAACATGCTCTTTTAAGTGAGGCCATATTTGTAGTATTTCTTGCAAAGCCTCTAAAGGATACAGTGTCTTCCATGTAACTACAAAGGAAGGGTTTGGTTTTCTGGTATTGCAAATAATACCACAAAACTTGGTAGCTGGATGGAAAAAATAACAGAATTTATATACTGGAAAGGGGATAGTGGAATTGGAGCTGCAGTTTTACAGAAGTGCAAGAAAAATTTCCTGAGCTTTTGCTGACAAACTCCTAAGGGCAGGAGGATAGCCTCGGTGGTCATTTTCAGACACAGTTCTGGGACTATTTAGATTTTATTTAATGTTATAGGTGGATTGTTAGTGAAATTTTATGATGCTTTGCTTTCAGTTTTGGAACTGGTCATGGCTAAAGGATATAAAGGGTGTCTCCAGTACCTATTTGATTTGTGTTCATAGAGTAAAAATCATTTGACCTCTTAAGTGCTTTGAAAAATTTTATTTACGGGCTGGCACTGTGGCGTAGTGGGTTAAGCCTCCACCCGTGGTGCCAGCATCCCATATGGGTACTAGTTTGAGTCCTGGCTGCTTCACTTCCAATCCAGTTCCCTTTTGTTGGCCTGGGAAAACAGTGGATGATGATTCACATGCTTGGACCCCTGCACTCATGTGGGAGACACAGACTCCTGGCTCCTGGCTCTGAATCTGCCCAGCTCTGGCTGTGTGGCCATTTGAGAAGTGAACCAGCGGATGGAAGACTTTTCTCTCTCTTTCTCTCTGTCTGTAACTCTGCCTCTAAAATAAATAAATAAATCTTCAAAAACTTTTTATTTACTTTTAATTTAGCTGAATGTGGGGAAGGAGAGAGAGATGAAGAGGAAGAGGGAAAGGGAGACAGAGAGGAAGAGAAAGGGGTGGGGGAACTGGGGCCAGGCTGAAGTCAGGAGCCAGGAACTCAATCTGGGTCTCCCAAGTGGGTGACAGGGGCACAAATACCAGAGCCATTATCTACTGCCTCCCAAGGTGCACATTAGCAGGACTCTGGAATCGGAAGCCAAGCTGAGGGTCAAACCTAGACACTCCAGTAGGGGATACAGACATCTGAAGTGACAGCCTGACCTACTGCATCATAACGCCTGCCCATAAGCTGATTTTTATGTTAAGCTCACACTGACTTTGTCAGGGTCCTTATGAAGTATGTTCATTACTTTAATCATTATCTTTTGATTCCCTCTTAGGGTCTGACAATCAAAGCTCATAGGGATTTTTTTCCCCAGTCGTTTCATAATTTGAAGAGAGGCAATGGTGAGATCTCAGCATTCTCATTCCTGAAACAACTCAGTTGGTTCAGGCAGAAGCAATCTGAGCTTTTTCTTTTTTGCTTTATCCCTCAGGCAGCATAGGATGGGGAGCCTGCTGGGCAGGTTCTGGCCACACAGGATGGGTCCCCTTTCTTAATTTCCCATTCGCCAGCTCTGTAGACAAGCTTTTCACTCTTCTATGCCAGCTATTTTTGCTCCCTGCGATGTTTTATTTATGTTTTTCCTTTTTATGTCTTATTTTTAACAGATACATGAAAATTATATGAGATATTATGTGCTGTTTTCATACATGTATATGTAGTATAATGTTCAAATTAGGATAAACCTATCTATCTCTTCAAACATTTATCAGTTCTTTGTAGTGAAAACATAAACTCCTTTCTTCTAGCTTCTTGTTTTTTTAAAAAGTACCATATTTTATTTGTTTTCTGTACTCACCCTACTGTGCAATACAAACCCAGAATTCCTTTCTCCTCTCTCATTACAACTTAGTACCTATTGATCAACCTTTGTCTTTTTCTCCCTCTGTCCCACTTTCCCCAGCCTCTGGTAACCACCATTATACTTTGAAATTCTACGATTAACATTTTTAGATTCCATGTATAATAGAGATCATGTGGTACTTGTCTTTCTAGGTCTGCCTCATTTCACTTTACATAACGACCTTCAATTCCATCCACATTGTTCCAAGTCACAGGATTGCAAATGTTTTTATGGCTGAGTACTATGCCAGTGTGTATACATACCCCACTTTATTCATTCATCAGTTGATGAGGACTTAGGTTGTTTCCATTTCTTAGCTGTTGTAAAAATTGCTACAGCAAACATGGGAGTTCAGACAGCTCTTTGGCAGATGCGTTTCATTTCCCTTGAGTGTATACCCAGTAGTAGGATTGCTGGATCATATGGTAGTTCTATGTTTATCCTTTTGAGGGAACCTGCATACTGTTTTCCAGAATGACTATACTAAAGTAAATTCCCATGTACATTGTGCAAGGGTTTTTTTTTTTCTTTGCATTCTCATCAACACTTATTATCTTTTGTCTTTTTAAAAAGATTTATTTTATTTATTTGAGAGGCAGAGCTACGCTGGGAAGGAGAGACAAATTGAGAAAGAATCTTTTATCTGCTGGTTTATTCCCCAAATGATTGCACAGGCCAGGGCTAGCCCAGGCTGAGGCCAGGAGCCCACTGCTTCATCCCAGTCTCCCATGTGGGTGACAGGCACAAGCACGTGGGCCATTCTCTGCTGCTTTCCTGCTGGGAACTGGATTGGAAGGGGAGCAGCTGAGACTGGCATTGGTGCTCCCATATGGAATACAAGTGTGTTGCAAGTGTTCCAAGTGGTGGCTGAACCCACTGGGACACAGCAGTGGCCTGGCCCCTCTTTTGTCTTTTAACTAGAGTGTGAGGAATCTCATTCAGTTTTGATTTGCATTTTCTTGATGATTAGAGATGTTTGACTTTTTGTTTCATGTGCCAGTTAACCATTTACATTTTTTTATGAGAAATGTTGCTGGTTTTTTAATTGGATTTCTTTTTTCTATTGACTTGTTTCAGTTTCTTTTATATTCTGATTATTAAACCCTTGCCAGACATATAGCTTGCAAATATTTTCTTCCATTCTGCATGCTGTCTCTTCATTCTGTTTACTATTTCCTTTGCTGTGCAGAAGGTTTTAGGTTGTTGAAATCTTATTTGTCAATTTTGCTTTTGTTGCCTTTGTTTTGGGGATGTGATTCAAAGAATTCTTGCACATTCTGATGTCCTGAAATATATCCTGTAGTTTTCATCTTGAAGTCATAGTTTCAGGTCTTAACATTTAGAGTTTCAATCCGTTTTGAGTTGATTTTTGTATATGGTGAGAGATAGGGGTCTAAGCACATTCTTTTGCATGTGGACATCCAATTTTCTAGCAATATTTATTGAAGAGATTGTTCTGTCTCCAATATGTGCTCTTGGCAGCTATAAAAGTATGGGCTCTCTTCTGTTCCATTTTTTTTTTTTAAGATTTATTTGAAAGCCAGAGTTTACACACACACACACACACACGGGGTGGGGGGGGCGGGAATTGTTCACTCCTCAACTGGCTGCAATGGGCAAGGCTGGGCCAGGGTGAAGCCAGGATCCAATAACTCCATCTAGAAATCCTATGTGGGTGTCAAGAACTCAAGTACTTGGGCCATCCTCCGTTACTTTCCCAGGTGCATCAGTAGGGAGTTGGATTGGAAGTGGAGTAGCCAGGACTGGAACTGGTGCCCATATGGGATACTGAATTGCAGGTGGTAGCTTAATGCTCTAGACCACAATGCCAGCCCACTTTTTTGGTTTTACTGTATGTTTTTTATGACAATACCAAGCCATTTTAATGAGGTTTTCTCCATTTTCCAGTTCCTTGAACATTTTATCCCTTTTATGCTAGCTATGTTTTTACACCCAGAACTATTTTAAATAAACTAATTTGCCTTGTTGGTTAAAGTATGCTTATTCCTTTTTCTCTGACTATAGGAAAAATAATTTATTGAGAGAAATTCTACACAGAGAAATTGGATGTCTAAATTTTGTCCTGGTTTCTAGTTATATCAAAGAAATCAATATGATTACCACTTAACCTCTATAAGCTGCCAGGCTCTTCTTCAGTTAAGTTCTTGTTTCTTGCCTGTGACACTCTGATTGACTGGTGTCAATAGTCTGAGTAGTTTAAATATAACCATCAATATGATGTATTTTTATTAATAAGGTAATATATATTCATTGCATAAAATTTAGAAATAAGTTAAAAATTTAAGTCCCTTGAAAAGTCTTATTTCTTGATTATATAAATTCCTTTGTAATTTATAATTGGTAAAGAATTTTGAATGTTACCTTATTTTTATTATAATCTATGATTGGTTTGATAGTGCTGAGAAGTATTTTTTGATTTTTGTAAATTGGTTATCCATTCAGCAACTTGGTAAAACATTTTGTTGATTTCAATAATTTATATTGATTTTAACTCATTTTTATAAGTAACCAAAGTTGCTCTTTTGTTGTAATTCTCATACTGCTTTCCCTTATAACATTGCCAAATGACTACAGTACTGTGTTAAAAAGCATTAAGAGGGCCGGCGCCATGGCTCACTAGGCTAATCCTTCGCCATGAGGCGCCGGCACGCGGGGTTCTAGTCCCAGTGGGGGCGCTGGATTCTGTCCCGGTTGCCCCTCTTCCAGGCCAGCTCTCTGCTGTGGCCCGGGAATGCAGTGGAGGATGACCCAAGTCCTTGGGCCCTGCACCCCATGGGAGACCAGGAGAAGCACCTGGCTCCTGGCTTTGGATCAGCGCGGAGTGCCGCAGCGCACCAGCCGCAGCGGCCATTGGAGGGTGAACCAACGGCAAAGGAAGACCTTTCTCTCTGTCTCTCTCTCTCACTGTCTACTCTGCCTGTTTAAAAAAAAAAAAAGCATTAAGAATAGTGGGAAGTTTTGTCTTGTACTAGTTTTTCATATCTACAAAATTTCTTCTATTAAGAGTAATGACTGTTACAGGTTTTTGATATATAAATTTCAATAAGTTTTCTAATTTTAAGTTCCTCAAAAGGGACATACTAGTTGTCTTGCTGCATAGCAAACTTAGCAGCATTAAAATAGCTCTTTTTTCCTTATCATTAAAATGGAAAGTTAATGGTAACTATTACAGAAAGTATGTAGTAGCAGTACAGTAAGATTTAGCTAGTGTATGTAATATATCAATCAAATTGAAATAATACTGTTTGAGAATATTTTTCATTCTTTTAACTATGCTCCAAATATTTTCCCTTGTCTGTAAGCATTCTTAGGTGATATCATTTTAATGACTGCAAAGTATTCCATTATGTATGTGTACCATAATTTATTTTAACAAACTTGTGATTGTTGGAAATCGCTTTTATTTTTCCATTTTATAAACAACACTGATATAAACATTCTGTGGAGTTTTTCAAACTATTCCAGTTTAACTGCCTAGAATAGGCATGAAATTGATAGTTTTGAGGCAAATTACCTTAATAAAAGGTGTGATATATTTTATCAGATTGCCCTGGGAAGAATGAAATAATTGCACATTTCCTTCCTATTCCCCTTAGAAATCCAGTTATTTTTAAAAAGGCTTTTTATATTATCCAATAATATCTTTTGAGAATGAGTCCCCAATAATCTTCACCTTATAGAAATAGAAGCAAAAGGAGAAATAGTTTAATTCCAAACTCGTATTGATTACAAATAGAAGTCTGAGATGCAGAATAGGTTGTGAGGAGAGGAAATTTTGTAAACCAAGTATCAACACTTTTCTACTAACCACCTCTACAACTACCCATAGACTTCATCCACAGTGGCAGCAGATAGAATTTATAATTCTAACTTTTGGATAAAACAAAACCTTCATAAAAAACTTTTTAAAACAGAAATTTAATTATTAGTGTTTTTTTCAGAGAGAATGTTGACCTAATAATTGAATACCCCATTGTAAAATTTCTCTTTTCATGTATAAGTTGGAATTTTGTGATTTAACGAACTATGAGAATCTTCACTTGGCAGTTTGACCAGCATAAAGGCAGCATATTTTCATGTTATAGTAAAATTGTTTGAGTTTTAGACAATGATTGATGGCATGTCATAACTGTATCTTTTTTTTTTTTTTTGACAGGCAGAGTGGACAGTGAGAGAGAGAGACAGAGAGAAAGGTCTTCCTTTGCCATTGGTTCACCCTCCAATGGCCGCCGCGGCTGGTGCGCTGCAGCCAGCGCACCGCGCTGATCCGATGGCAGGAGCCAGGTGCTTACCCTGGTCTCCCATGGGGTGCAGGGCCCAAGAACTTGGGCCATCCTCCACTGCACTCCCTGGCCACAGCAGAGAGCTGGCCTGGAAGAGGGGCAACCGGGACAGAATCCGGCGCCCCGACCGGGACTAGAACCTGGTGTGCCAGTGCCGCAAGGTGGAGGATTAGCCTAGTGAGCCGCGGCAGCAGCTAGTCATAACTGTATCTTAAACTAACATGAGGATTTATGTAATTTTAAGTATATTATGCAAATACATCAGTAAATGACAGATTTTCTGAGTTCTTAGTGAAGCAATAATTAATGGAATATAAAAATACCACTATAATTGTATTCCCTGAATCTTGTCAAAGAGATAAATCAGTACATGCTCGGCTGAGCTTCCAAGGCTCAAGTTTACCACTTCAATAAACCAGGTCTCTTACTAAAATGAAAGCAAAAGACTCCCCTAAACTCTAGCAAACTATTAAATCTCTCTTCTGCTGCATGTTGAACATGACACTATTGGAAATTTGATGAATATTTGCTATCATTTACATATTGTGATGGTGAGGCCATTAAAGCATGTTAAGATAGTTTTTTTTTGAGTTACAGAGAATGTTACATGCCAGTCAACAATTAGATACCCACTGTGCACCCAGCACAGTCTCAAAAAGAATCATGGTTTGTGGACTTCCACATACCTTCGCATTTCTTTTAATTTCTGCATTTATTCCTCAATTCAGTATTTACTGAATGCTAGTTATATGCCGAATATTGAATGTGGCATAGGGAATAAAGATATCCACAAAGCAGTCCTTGTGTTGATGGAGTTGATGGGTTAATAAAACCATAGCATATACTTCTTCTTCTTCTTTTTTTAAAGATTCATTTATTTGAAAGAGAACAGAAAGAAAGAGGGAGAGAGAGAATGAGAGAGAATCTTTCTTCTGTTGGTTTACTGCCCACATGGCCACACATCCAGGGCTAGGCCAGACTAAAGCCAGGAGCCAGCAACTTCCTGCAGGTCTCCCGCTTGGGTGGTAGGAGCCCAAGCACTTGGGCTGTCTTCTGCTGTAAGAAGCTGGATTGGAAACATTGCAATGAGATGCAAGTGTCGCAGGCAGAGGCTTAACTGTTGCACCACCATGCCAGCCCTATTGCCTACACTTCTAAAATGGTGGAAAAAAGAATAGCATATAACAAAACGACACGAGAAAGAACCATGTGGGGGATAGCCATTGCATTGTGGGGGAAATAAAGTTGGAACTGAACATTATGTCTGATAATTGAGGCGTGAAATAGGGTGTATATTAAATGTGCTGACAATTATATGGGAGAAGGTAATTTTTTTAAAACTTTTATTTAATGAATATAAATTTCCAGTGTACAGCTTATGGATTACAATGGCTTCCCCCTCCCATAACTTCCCTCCCACCCGCAACCTCCCCTCTCCCGCTCCCTCTCCCCTTCCATTTGCATCAAGATTCATTTTCAATTCTCTTTATATACAGAAGATCAATTTAGTATAAAGATTTCAACAGTTTGCACCCATATAGAAACACAAAGTGAAACATACTGTTTGAGTACTAGTTATAGCATTAAATCACAATGTATAGCACATTAAGGACAGAGATCCCACATGAGGAGCAAGTGCACAGTGGCTCCTGTTGTTGACCCAACAAATTGACACTCTAGTTTATGGCGCCAGTAACCACCCTAGGCTGTCATCATGAGTTGCCAAGGCTATGGAAGCCTTCCAAGTTCCCCGACTCTGATCCTATTTAGACAAGGTCATAAAAGACAGGGTGAGGATAGTAACCAATGATCCTAAGAGTGGCATTTACCAGGTCTGAACAATTATACAGCATTAAGTGGGGAAGAGGACCATCAGTACACACAGGTTGGGAGTAGAGCCATTGGTGGTAGAGTAGAGGTTATGATTACAAAGGAATGAGGCCCAAGTGTGCTAGACAGGGCCTAGGACAAAGGACAGAGTCATTATTAGAGGAGCTAAGAAAGGTGCTGTCTAAGCTACAATTAAGTTTTCTGATTGAGAGACAAATAGAACCTGATAGAAGGGGCTTGATAATAATCTGGTGGGCTTTAGGCCTTGTAAGTTAAGAGGCCCAGACCTATCTATCTCTTCACATGGGGTATATCCTAAGGGAGGTGTGAACCTCCTGGGAGAAGGCACTCTGTTGACTTTCATTACTAGGCTGGCCTGGGAGGAGAGCTGGCCAGGTAAAGGCAGGGGGCATCTCTAACAAGAAATTTACAGTTCTGCCTGCAATGTTGCTGACCCTACTTGACCATCCCCTCAGCTGCAGTGGTCACTTTGGAAGTTGGGCTGAGTGAAGGGCTTTTCAGCTTAGAGCCAATAAGATCTGTGGCTCTGACCTGGGCATCCTTTGACTCCAGGGCAGGTCCATTTCCAGTGATCCAACTCTTGGCAGAGCTGCCAGGGCTCTTCACAAGCTGACTTCTGCTGAAGCCCAGGCTTACCACATTGAAAGCCACTGCAGTGGACTGGCCTGTTGGGTCTCCTTGAGGGCAGATCACTGTACAGATCAGCCATTAATAGGCCTGCCACCCATTGCTTCTGATGCCTAGCTTTCTTTTCCTCCTGGTTTGTGTTAAAGCAGACCAGAGGATGCAAGTCAAGGGAGTGCCCGTGTCCCATCTCTAATCTTCGGTGGCCTGAACTACAAGTCTATAGTCACAGGCATGTTCTGTAGTAGTTTTTCTAAGGTAGACAATGCCCATGAGGAAAATTATATTCTCACTTAAAAACTTTCTTTCCCTTTGGTCTGAAAGGGAGGTTTTTTGTACTTACTGTATACTTTGCTGATGGCGAAGTGAATCTAGTTATCAGATTATTATTTAAGTTCTTATTTTGGCTATGCTATTACAGAAAAATGTTAGCCATCTCTTTTATAAGGTCTAAAGATTAAATTGTGAGTCCTACAGATTCCTTCATAATAGAATTAGTTTCCTACCTTGAAGAGAATAGAGAAATGAAAGAACAAGTTGGGCTTAGAATAGAGAAATGAGGGAGCAAGTCCTAGATCGCTTGCTGACAATAGCAATATTACATGAATACTTAGCAAACAGTTTCAACCATTAGATAATAACAACTTAAGAAGACATTTACCAGAAGGTCCAATGCCTTCTATAAATTTTAAGAATCATGTATTTGAAAACACCTCTTAAATATCTAACATGGTGTAGTTTGTTTAACCAGTAAACTTAAGCACAACCATATAAAATGTTTTTAGTTTCTTTCTACCAACAAGTTTAAAACATATGATACACAGATTCAGGTCACACGGATTAAAATATATCTTTGATTAATTTTAGCAGCTTAAATTTATGGACAATCTTATCTATAAGCCATTTAAAATAAAACTCTTAATAAAATTTCCCCATGTGGACATACAATATGTACACACATATAACATAGCATAGTAGACCAATATAGCAATTTTAATAATAGCTTTTAAAATCTTTAACTCTTTTTGTTGATTGCCAGTTGATTTGAATTGCTTTTTGTTTTTAGTAACCTCAGTTAACCATACTTTCTCTCAGTTGGTACTGTTAATACATTATTGGCTTCATCTGTTTACAGAGCCATCCCAAAGTACTGAATACAATAGAAGTGGCTGGAAAAAGTCCATAGGAACCTATAGGAGGAGAGCTAAACACAGAACCAACAACGCTTTAGTTTTATGAGCAGCACATCATATATAACTGTGGATGACAAAAGACTTTTTATTTTTTTTATTTTTTATTTTTTATTTATTTTTTTTTTATTTTTGACTTTAAGTCGCCATGTTTAAAATTATAAACTCATCAGCCAACAAGAGGCACTTGCTTACTTCACAGTATTTTTGAAAGCACCTGTAGGATTTTACAAGTATTTAACCCTTTAGGCCTCTGGGGCTTTCTCATTAAGATAACTATCATGTCTAGTAACACAAGATCATTAGACTTTTTAATTCTCAAACATTTGTATTAATAGCATTTTCCATTATAGAAACTTAAAGTTTGCTACCACATCACATCTTGACAGTACTTCTAATATAATCCAAATAGCCTGATTAGTCGGTGTCTCTATAAGATGAGAGATAGGTCCTTCGATTTTTTTCAGTTGGGCCCAAACTGGAAAAACCAAAGTCCAGGATTTACTGGAAATTTTAGAGACCAGATTGTTTGAAACTTTGATTTTTTGAATGCCTGTCAAGAATGCCAAGAAGGCTCAAAATCCAAAATATCTGGTTGAAATAAGATTCCTTAAAATCATGACATAATATAGACCAAATTTGATCATTGTTACAGGTGATTATTCAAATCTTTGAAAATAAGCACATATTTAAATAACCCATAGCTCTTAATAAAAATGCAGCTGTTTTTGAACAATTAGAATTTAACAGACATCAAGAGAACATAGTAGATTACTGTAACAAATTGCTTTAACAGAGCATCTGAGTTTAATTCTATGTCAAAGAGTAATTGAGCTTCCTGTGATCTTTTGCTGTGAGGTTTCCTTCCTTTACCTTCTTTCATATTGGTGACCATGTTTCTGTAACACATCTTTAAGCATCTTTTGCAGGGCAGGATGAGTGGCAACAAATTCTTTCAGTTTCTGTTTGCTATGAAAAGTCTTAATTTCACCTTCATTCACAAATGAGAGCTTTGCAGGATATCATATTCTGGGCTGGCAGTTTTTCTCTCTTAGTACCTGGGCTATGTCTCTCCATTCCCTTCTAGCTTGTAGGGTTTCTGATGAGAAGTCTGCTGTGAGTCTAATTAGAGATCCTCTGAGAGTAATCTGACATTTCTCTCTTGCACCTTTTAGAATCTTTTCTTTATGTTTCACTGTGGTGAGTTTGATTACAACATGTCGTGGTGAGGATCTCTTTTGGTCATGTTTATTAGGGGTTCTATAAGCTTCCTGTACTAAGATGCCTCTGTCCTTCTCCAAACCTGGGAAATTTTCTGCTAGTATGTCACTGAAAATGCCTTCTAATCCTTTCTCCCTCTCCATGCCTTCAGGAACTCCAAGAACCCGAATGTTGGGTTTTTTAAGAGTATCCTGTAGATTCCTGACAGTATTTTTTAGATTTCTAATTTCTTCTTCTTTTCTTAGGTTTGCCTGTTTCCTTTCCTGTTCTCTGTCTTCTAAGTCTGATATTCTCTCTTCTGCTTCGCCCATTCTGTTTTTAAGGCTCTCTAATGTGTTTGTCATTTGATCTATTGAATTCTTCATTTCATTATGATTTCTTGTCACTATCACAGTTTCTTGTTCCACTAGTTGTTTCATTTCATTTTGATTCCTCCTTAAGATTTCATTTTCATGAGAGAGATTTTCTATCTTGTCCATTAAGGATTTCTGTAGTTCAAGAATTTGTTTTTGAGAACTTCTTAATGTTCTTATCAATTTTTTGAGATCCGCTTCTTGCATTTCTTCGATCTCATCATCTTCATAATCTTGAATTGGGGTGTCTTTTTCATTTGGGGGCGTCATAGTGTCTTCCTTGTTCTTGTTAGCTTGGTTTTTGCGTTTGTTGTTTGGCATGTTGGAGATATTTGGTTTCTTCACTGTGGTGTTTTTTCTTGTTACACTATGGCTCTATATTAAGTGGACTGTCTGCTTTCGGTGGAGCCTTAGAGGCTTGAGATGAGTGTGGCCTGAGAGCTGTGTTTGGTTCCTCAGGGCTGAGGGTGTGTCAAAGATGAGACTCCCAGGTTAGGTGTGGTAAATCTCTCTTTTTTTCTTTCTTTTTTTGATTCAAAAGGGAAGTAATTCCGCACAGTTGAACATAATTGGAGGTAGTTAGGCAAATGATATACCCACAGGAGCCAGAGATTGGAAGCTCTTTCCCAAGGACCACAGAGGGAATCTCTGCTGCCCTCAGTGTGGGCTCCAATTCTCCTGCAGTCTCCCACTGGGTTGCCAAGTTAGATGCTAATCTCCTGTTATTTCACCCCTCCCCCCAGAGTCAGGTTTTTCTGCTAGGCTCAGGGCCAGTGCAGACCTGAGGTTGCCCTGCTTATGACGTATGTCCAAAATGGCGCCTGCTCTTTGTCTTGCTCGCCTTTGAGGGGTGAGCGGAGAGAGAGAAACTCTTGTCCGTATCGGTCACTTTTTTTTTTCCTCTCTCTCTTCTAGTTAGCCTGGTGAACTTTTCCCCACGGAGTTTCAAGCCTCATTCCCTCTAGTCTCCTCTTTCCACTTGCCCGCTGGTGTCTCGGGCTATTGAGGTTCGGCTCACCTCGCGTTCCAGCGCTGGTGTGTTGAGTCTGCCGCTGGTGTCCCGAACTTGGGCTCCCACGCTCTCCACGCAGGTCCACTGTGAATCACTAGTTCCGGAAGAGTTTCCTCTGCTGTTTCTTCCCCTACTCTTCCTTGACCCTGCAGTATCTCCACTTTTATTAATCTGTCTGTCCCCCGGACTAATCGTGTGCTCCCTTCCTATTCCGCCATCTTGCCGCTCTCCTCAGTAATTTTTTTTTTTAAAAAGGATTTATTTATTGATTTGAAATACAGAGTTGCTGTTTCATTCCCCAAATGACTGCACCAGCCAGGGCTGAGCCAGGTTGAAGCCAGGAGCCAGTAGCTTCTTTCAGTGCTCCCACATGTGTGGCAGAGACGCAAGCACTCAAGCCGTCTTCTGCTGCCTTCCCTAAGCACATTAGCAGAATGCAAATCCATCAGAAGTGGATCAACCGTTACACTATTGACATCCATATGGGATGTCAGTGTCCCAGGCCACCGCTCAAATTGCTGTGGCCATAATGTCAGCCTCAAGAGGGTAAATTTGATCAGAGATTTAAGTAAGTAGGCATGTGTGTGTTTCGATTTATAATAGGAATTTCACTTTGCTACCTAGGTACTCTGAAGCAAAATTAAAAGTGTGACTATATAATTTCAGATAAATTAGCTAAGTAAGTAAGTAAAATCCTTAAAACTTCATATGTTTTATCTTTATGCCCAAATCGATTTAAGTACCTTCATGCAACCAAATCATTTTAAACTAAATTAACTGAACAAGTAGTATAGAATTATTTTTTGATCACAAGTATGTGTAGATTTAATTTTAGAAATGTTTATTTGTCTGAAAGGCAGATTGACGGGGTGGGTTAGGGGAGAGTCTTGCATTCACTGGTTCAATCCTCAAATGCCCACAACAGCTAGGGCTGGGTCAGGCAGTCTACTGACATTCACCTATAAAGTTGCTGAGAACCTTTGCTTTTGATTGGTATAGTTTAGGTTGATTGTTTGAAAGACTCTTTTTAAACATTATGGATACCTTTTATTTTTAAAGCAACATTGATTTCATTAAAAGATCCTGTTAAATGACATATTGTATTAGACCTTAGCAAATTCTTTGGAAAGTCTTTCGGACTACAGGTCATAAAAACTCAATTGGCCCAGCTGGAAGTTTCTTACAAAAAAGCCATGCCATGCTTCAGGACAAAGGGTTTGCTGAAACACCTTGCTGGTATATTCTGCTTTTGCTATAAAAGGAATGTTGCAAATAGTCAAATACTGTAATCTTTTGCTCCTGAAACAAGGCACTTCTATTTCTAACTTTCCGTCTAGTTGTTTTCTCTTTAATTCATAAATGAGATGCTAATAATTAGTTGTGATACTTTAGATAAATATTTCTTGATTAGGGTGAAAATGTGTTATGCATCTATCATTGCTAATATGTAAAGCATAACCAATATTTTTATGGTGTAACTGCAGATTTAATGCAGATAAGTGTAGCTGCAAAATGCAAGGATTTACAATACCGTTACAAGAGTGAATTAAAGTATAGTGACTAAAATTCCTTTTGTAATGAGGCAGAGTATGCATACAAACATATGTACATCCATATTCATGCTTTATTCTTTAAGGCTTTAAAATTGTGCCTAGTGATTTTAATTTTCATCACTTTCAAAAAACAGGAATTATAGAATAAGGATCACAATTAGATGCATTCATGTTTGGCCAAGAGGAAAGAGATTACTGAAATGAAAACCATGCATTTTGTCATGGAGTACATAGGAAGGAGATGCTGAGGGTTGTCATATTCTATTACTCTAATCTGTTAAGTAGCACTTTTAAAATTCTTTTTTAAAAAAAATATATTATTTTTTATTAAACTTTTATTTAATGAATATAAATTTCCAAAGTACAGCTTATGGGTTACAATGGCTTCCCCCCTCCCATAACTTCCCTCCCGCCCGCAACCCTCCCCTTTCCCGCTCCCTCTACCCTTCCATTCACATCAAGATTCATTTTCAATTCTCTTTATATACAGAAGATCAGTTTAGTATATATTAGGTAAAGATTTCAACAGTTTGCCCCCATATAGCAACACAAAGTGAAAAAACTACCGTTGGAGTACTAGTTATAGCATTAAATAACAGTGTACAGCACATTAAAGACAGAGATCCTACATAATATTTTTTTAATTGATTAATTTTCTGTTCCATTTCCAATTTAACACCAGGTTGTTTTTTTTTCATTTCCAATTCTCTTTATATACAGAAGATCAATTCAGTATATAATTAGTAAAGACCTCATCAGTTTGTACCCACACAGAAACACAAAGTATAAAAATACTGTTTCAGTACTAGTTATAGCATCACTGCACATTAGACAACACATTAAGGACAGATCCCACATGGGGTATAAGTACACAGGGACTGCTGTTGCTGACTTAACAATTTGACACTCCTGTTCATGGCGTCAGTAATCTCCCTAGGCTCTAGTCATGAGTTGCCAGGGCTATGGAAGCCTTTAGAGTTCGCTGACTTCGATCTTATTCCGATAGGGTCATAGTCAAAGTGGAAGTTCTCTCCTCCCTTCAGAGAAAGGTACCTCCATCTTTGATGGCCCCATTCTTTCCACTGGGATCTCACTCACAGAGATCTTTCATTTAGGTCTTTTTTTTTTTTCCCATGGTATCTTGGCTTTCCATGCCTACAATACTCTCATGGGCTCTTCAGCCAGATCTGAATGCCTTAAGGGCTGATTCTGAGGCCAGAGTGTTGTTTAGGACATCTGCCATTCTATGAGTCTGCTGTGTATCCCACTTCCCATGTTGGATCCTTCTCTCCCTTTTTGATTCTATCAGTTAGTATTAGCAGACACTTGTCTTGTTTGTGTGATCCCTTTGACTCTTAGACCTATCAGAGCCATCAATTGTGAACTGAAATTGATCCCTTGGACTAGTGAGATGGCATTGGTAGATGCCACCTTGATGGGATTGTGTTGGAATCCCCTGGCACATTTCTAACTCCACCATTTGGGGCAAGTCCGATTGAGCATGTCCCAAATTGTACATCTCCTCCCTCTCTTTTTCCACTCTGAAATTTAACAGGGATCACTTCTCAGTTAAAATTTAAACACCTAAGAATAATTGTGTGTTAATTACAGAGTTCAACCACTAGTACTAGAACAACAACAACAACAACAACAACAAATACTAAAAAGGATAAAGTATTACATTGTACGTCTAGAGTCAGGACAAGAGATGATCAGGTCATTGTTTCTTATAGTGTCCATTTCACTTAACAGGTTTCCCCTTTGGTGCTCAGTTATCACCAATCAGGGAAAACAAAAGATATTTGTCTCTTTGGGACTGGCTTAATTCACTCAGCATGATGTTTTCCAGATCCCTCCATCTTGTTGCAAATGACTGGGTTTCGTTGTTTCTTACTGTTGTATAGTATTCTATGGAGTACATGTCCCATAATTTCTTTATCCAGTTTACTGTTGATGGGCATTTGGGTTGGTTCCAGGTCTTTTTTTTTTTATTAAACTTTTATTTAACGAATATAAATTTCCAAAGTACAGCTTATGGGTTACAATGGCTTCCCACTTCCCATAACTTCCCTCCCGCCCGCAACCCTCCCCTTTCCCGCTCCCTCTCCCCTTCCATTCACATAAAGAGTCATTTTCAATTCTCTTTATATACAGAAGATCAGTTTAGTATATATTAGGTAAAGATTTCAACAGTTTGCCCATCTAGCAACATAAAGTGAAAAAACTACCATTGGAGCACTAGTTATAACATTAAATAACAATGTACAGCACATTAAAGACAGAGATCCTACATAATATTTTTTAAAATTAATTAATTTTCTATTGCATTTCCAATTTAACACCAGGTTGTTTTTTTTTCATTTCCAATTCTCTTTATATACAGAAGATCAATTCAGTATATAATTAGTAAAGACCTCATCAGTTTGTACCCACACAGAAACACAAATTCTTCTGAAAGACATCTCAGTTACGTGGCGCTCAACTCATCTGATTTACTTATCAAATTTGTTTATTGTAATAGTAATGGGCACAGGAGTTTTGGACCAAAACATTTATTGACAAATGTTCTTGGATTTAAGAAAAGATGCCAGTAAAGTGTACTAATGGAAATACTGGGAGAGAGATTGCTAGAATAAGCTAGAAAGACAACTGAAGATGGGCAGAAAGAAATACCATTTGAAATGAGATCTGTTAGCGCTAAAGAGGCCAATATGTGAACCGTCACATATCAATCTCTCAGAATCTTGACTTCACCACATTTCAGTTGGTTGACCTCTAAAATCAACCTCTCCATGTCTGAGCTTCTACATCTTAAAATAGGGATAATATTGCTTCCCTCAGAGTTAACAAGATTAATGAGATAACAAGGTATTAAAACAGTGCCTGGTATACAGTATATATTCAGATAATATTAACTATGTGTTTTTTTAATTATCTCTTTCATAAATATAATCTACCAGCACTGCCCTTATTACTGGGAATGGTCCAGTGAAAGATCAGAGTTTGAAGTCTTATAGATTTGGGTTTAAATCTGAGTTTTTGTTTTCTTACCGGCAATATCTGAAAAATAGTAATTATCCCTGGGAGTTTTGTGAGGATAAAATGAGTTAAGGTATATGAAGTGCCAACATGATTTTTTTTACTTTTTCTAGCTTCCTTGAAGGCATGTTTGGGTAAAATTTTTTTTCACTGTTCATTTTACATATGATTTATTTAGTTATGATTTGGGATTATTTCATTCCAAAGGGAGTAATATCACTATAGTGTGCCCTGCTTTCTCATTTCTTCATAATTCTGAAAGTCTGTAGTCAGAGACAAGAATGTGCTAACAATTGGGTCATTGGCTAATCCTCTGTTAACAAGTGAAGCACAACAAAAATTGATCTTTATAAATGTTTGTATTTTACATATACTAATGTATATGAGAACTTCAGAAAACTAATGGAAAATGGATTTAATGGGGAGAGAAAGAGGAGAGAAGGGGAGAGAGAGAGAGGTAATATTTTGGCTCACTTCCCAGATGTGCAGTGGGCCAGGTGAAGCTGGGAGCTGGAACACAGTCTAGATGTCCCATGGGTGGCAGGAACCCAACCAATCAAACCATTACCACTGCTTGCCACTGCTGCAGTAGCTGGGGGCTGGAGTCAGGAGTGGAGCTGGGCCTTGAACCTGGTACTAATTTAATTTGGTGCAAAAATTTTTGAAATCCATATATTGTTTGGTCATAATATGGATTTTCCATAGACTTTTTGAAGATGCATATTTTGCAGATGGAGACATTTCAGAGCTGTTTGGAGCTATACACAATCTGCTACGTTCTCATATATTTCTGTCTATCTCTGAATCAGGCACCATGTGCAAAATCAATTTTAATGAATATTTAGTAAATGAGAAACTATTGAGGTAATATCTGTATTTAACAATGTGGAAATTATATAGTTTACTGGCATGGAAAATGTTCATAATTTATGTATCCTGTCAGAGCCTTTATATTTCAGTATTTCAGTGTTTTAAAAAACATATTCTGGAGTTGCACAAGAGTAAGCTTTTGTTTTTTCCTGATGGCTCTTGTAGTTACTGTTGCAAAGACAAAACATTCTATTTTCAGAAACAAAAGCTGCAGAGTGAAATCACCATACAGGTATTTAATTCTAAAAATAACTTACTGAATTGAGAAAGAGTTGGTGTTTTATACAATATACCTTTTCCAAACTTGCCATTAAACTATAAGGGAATGCCTTAACTCCAAATACTTATAAATACTATGACATTTCAAAAATTCATCATTTACGCATAGTTCTTTAGTCACCAGGTGTTCAAATTGATGTAGAGATTAAACTTCCCTAACCATGGAGACCTCATGGAATAGTCTGCTGGCAAACTTCTAGGTGAACCTTTTATTGCACAGCAAGGCTGGGCTGTACTTATAGAACCACTATTGACTCTGTTTCTGTGGTTATTTACATGACAAACTTAAAGAATAATATTTAGATGATACAGTTATAAGGGTCAATAACTTATGAATCAATGAATTGTACTTCATTCCTTGAAGAATCTGTTTTTTGAACTAATCTTCCTCACTGTTGATGGAATGGAGGAAATGAGTGGTTCAGTTTTTAGCTAGAACTATGTGTAAAAATACTTGATTCAGTGACTAGATGAGACCATGCTTAATATTCAGAGTCATAGTTCATCTGAAAACAGATGTTGATAAAATTCTTGAAAATAGGAGCCAGCATTGTGGATTTGTGGGTAAAGCCACTACCTGTGAGGCCAACATCCCATATGGTTGCCTCTTCATGTTCTAGCTGCTCCACTTATGATCTAGTTCCCTGCTAATGCATGTGGGAAAGCAGCAGAAGATGACTGAAGTGCTTGCGCTCCTGCTATCCATGTGAGAGACCCATCTGAAGCTCCTATCTCCTGGGTTTGGCCTGACTCAGATCAAGCCTTATGTCTATTTGAGGAGTGAACCAATGGATTGAAGATCTGTCTATCTCTCCTCTCTCTGTAACTCTTGTTTTTCAAATAAATAATCTTTAAAATAATTTTAGAAAGTTATTTGGTATCTAAAGAAGTTGGACATTCCCCCAGAAAGTGTTTTTTTTTTATGTATTCATTAAAATTTTCTTAAAATTACATAGTGCGAAGGAAAAATCAAGTAAACTACTGCGGAATCATTTTAAATCTAAAAGACAAGTCTGAACGACTAAACTTTTCATGTATTAGAAACTTGAAAATACTTGTGTCTCTGAGGAATACAACTATGAGGATGTACTTGTAATTGGCCATATCGGAAGCACCTTTTACCTATGTTTCTTATATGATATACAACATTGTAACTGCTTGCATTCTCATTGGTCTCTCCTCATAGGGATTTTATTCATTCAACTTGCTCAACAAATATTGATTGCCCTACTGCATGATAAATGCTAGGGATACATTGGAGAATTAATGGCACCAAAATATATACCTTCAAGAAAATTATATTTTAATGTTAGAGACAGAAATAAAACTATACAAGTGAGTGAAAGATCTATTATGTTAGGATTTTCTTAAATGCTTATCTCTGCATCATTGGCATCTAGTACAATTCGTGAGCATAAGAGAAACTCAAAAATGACCCACTGCTGCGTTGATTTGTTAATGTGAATACTCAGAAGAACAGATGCATAATTCTTGTCTTTGCCATTGCTTTTAATTGTAAGTAGCCATTAGAGTCCTGATTCTGGCCAATGGACATGCAGACATAAGGTTCAGGGTGATGGAATACCTTCGAGAATAAAACTTCAGCAAACCTGGGGTACTTCCAGACCTTGTTATTTATCTCTTGGCTTAATGTTGAGTGTTTTAGTAAAATAAGGTTAATTAATTGATTTTTTTCATGTGATATCCAAACACTTGGTCCTAGCTATTTCTTAGACTAGCATCTTCAATAACAAAGATGAATAATGGTAATATGTCAAGGTGGAAAGGAAAATATTTTAGAAAATAGTGTATAGTCTTCTAGTTCCATGTGCTGGATAACTTTTGGAAGCTAGATGAAAGGCTGTGTGTAATGAGAATCTGCACACAGCTGTTTGGAATGTGAGTTTGGGTGGGCCAGTCAGAGAAGAATGTTCTCAAGACTTGTGAGTGACTGTCACCAGAACCCAGGGAAAATGGCTTCAGACTGGGTTCATCAGCCCAGACATTCCTCATTCTGACCTCAGCTTCCACACATCTTCTGCCAGTTTTATCAGAGTCTAGGTTTTCCAGCCAATTCTGTGGCATCTTCAGTACTGCCTAACTCACATACACATACACATGTATAAATAATCCACACACTTCTGATTCTTTAGTAAAGAACTAGAGTTCTTCCTCTTTTTCAAAGTTGCAGCTACACAATACACAATCAATGCAGTTGAGTAACTTGCTTTTTAAAAAAGATTTATTTATTTTTTGAAAGGCAGAATTACAGAGAGGCAGAGACAGAGAGAGAGAGAGAGAGAGAGAGAGAGGAAGAGAGAGAGAGAGAGAGAGAGGAAGAGAGAGAGAGGTCTTCCATCCACTGGTTCACTCCCCAAATGGTTGCAATGGCCGGAGCTGGGCCGATCCCAAGCCAGGATCCTGGAGCTTCTTCCAGGTCTCCCACATAGATGCAGGGGCCCAAGGATTTGGGCCATCTTCTACTGCTTTCCCAGGCCATAGCCGAGAGTTGGATCATATGTGGAGCAACCAGGACTGAAACCAGCACCCATCTGGGATACTGGCACTGCAGGAGACAGCTTTACCTGCTAAGACATAGCGCCATCCTAAGCAACTTGCTTTTTAAAACACTAACACTGAGTCACAAACGTGAACACCTGTGTATTTTCCCATTATGTGGAATTACCATAATTTAATTTCTGTTAGTTACTTAGATTGTCCTGCATTATCAATAATATATGCCTATAAATTTACCAATTATCAATCATGTACTAATGGTATTTCTTTTACAGAACTATTCCACCTAAGTCTTTATTGCTTGCTAAATGGTTAGTGTTTCTTCCAAGCCAGGTCGTACTGCAACCTTTCTTAAGGCTGGATTAGTGGTTCAAAGAAGGAGGGAGAGTGATTATGAGTGCCTAGGCACTTGTCTGCTGTTCTGGAGAGAAGCCATGGTTATAGGCTTCTAAGTGAACATCTGTTCACAGCAGGTGACCACAATACTGTTTACTGGGGAGACAGGAGAATCAGAGATGTGCATAGCATTAAAGTCAAACATTGTATTTATCTATTTTTGAAATTTATGTATGTATTTTTTATTTTATTTGAAAGAGAGAGCGGAAGGGAGGGAGAGAGAGAAAAGGAGAGAACTCTTCCATCTGCTGGATCACTCCCCAAATGCCCACACCAGCTGGGGCTGAGCCAGGCTGTAGCCAGGGGCAAGGAACTCTATCTGGGTCTCCTACATGAGTGGTAGGAAACCAAGTCCTTGGCCATCATCTGCTGCTTCCCAGCATGTACATAAGCAGGATGCTGGATCAGAAGTAGAGGAGCTGGAACTCAAACCAGGCACTCAAATATGAGATGGTGGCATCCCGAGGGGACCTAATTGCTGCACCACCACAGCTACTCCAAGTCAGGCCCTTTATGTTTGCACATCTTCGAATGCCCACTGTTTGGTGCCATTTTTCAACTGTGTTTGTTTCTGTCTACATAGTGCGGTGTCTTGGTTGGCTTTGGAATCATACCTGGTCACTAATAGAAAATACATACATTTAGTATTTGTGAAGCAAGAGAGCTATTTATTCAATTGTACTTGAATGAGAAAACTATAGCCAACAGACTGTAAATTCCATGAGGCAGGCATATTGTCTGCTTTGTTCACTGTTGGATCCTCAATGCCTAGCACATTGCCTGATACATAACAGTATTTGCTAAGTTAAAAGAAAAAAATAAAAGTTAAAATAACCTAACAGACAAGTATTTCCTAGCCCTTCTTGCTTCCATAAAGAACTGAATCCATAGATGCATGTTATTTCAATCATGTTGCATAATTTGGGAGGCAGTAATGCAAGAGTCTATATCTGATCCAAGTGCTATTGTGTAGGGGAGGATATTTTTATTTCATTTTATTTAGTAAACAATATTTAAGTCTGCAGTTAGACATTATTTACCCAGAGAATGAAGCTTAAGGGAACCCTTAAAAATCCCATTCATGCCGGTTCTGGTCCCGGCTGCTCTTTTCCGATTCAGCTCTCTGCTATGGCCTGGGAAAGCACTGGTAGATGGTCCAAGTTCTTGAGCCCCTGCGCCCATATGGGAGACTTGAAAGAAGCTCCTGGCTTTAGATCAGCCCAACTCCAGCTGTTGTGGCGATTTGGGAAGTGAACCAACGGATGGAAAACCTTTCTCTTTGTCTCTCCCTCTCACTGTCTGTAAATCTCTCAAATAAATAAATAAATAAAATCTTAAAAAAAAAAAGAATCCCTTTCCCAAGGGATCTGTAGATGCTGCAGAAGACTAGACTCTTTCACTAGTACATATCATTATGTTAAAACTTTCAGAAACATTGAAAGCCTCAAAATGCAGATTTCTGCAATAGATGGTTAGATGTGTCTTGTAATTTTGTAAAACGCTTCGTGCATTCACTACATCATAATCTTACTATTGAACATTAATATTATAGGAAGTTATGTTAGGAAAAAAAAACACCAAGACCAAACCAAAATGGAAAGAAACACATTCTCAAGCAAAAGATCAAGAGAGTTGAGCTGATAGCATGTTGGCAGGCAAGATAAGACAGAATGTCAGATGGTCAAGTCTTTCCAGTGAGATTGGAATTTAACTTATATCTTGGGAATGTTAAATGACTTTATTCTGAATTATCCAACTGTGGCATACAAACATGATATTGAAATTGTGGTGGGGGGGAAGCCATTGTAATCCATAAACTGTACGTTGGAAATTTATTTTTACTAAATAAAAAATTAAAAAAAAAATCCCTTTAAGAAGTAAAAAAAAAAAAAAAGAAAGTTTGCAGATCCAGTTTTTTCAAAGCCATACTTTCTTTATTTAAGAAGATTTATTTACTTATTTGAAAAGCAGAGTGACAACTAGAGAGCTCTGCCAACCACTGGTTCACTCCCCAATTGGCTCCAATGGCTGGGGCTGGGCCAGTCCAAAACCAGGAACCTGGAACTCCACCATGGATGGCAGGGTTTAAGTACTTGGGCACTCTTTCTCTGCTTTCCCGGGGTGGGATAGGCATTAGCAGGGAACTGGATCTGAAGCAGAGTTGCTGGGCCTGGAACCAGCACTCTGATATTGGATAGTGGAGTTGCAGGCAGTGGCTTAACCCACTGTGCCACAAAGCCAGCCCCTAAAAACCTAGTTTTTAAATCTATCTGAATTATTTTCTTTACTAGTGTAGATGAATGTCATATTGAGAAAAATTTCAAAGAATTTAAGTTCATCATTTGTGGCAGGAAGCAGAAGATACCATTACAGGAGTCACTCAGAGCTAGATATTTGGAAATTTTCTTGTCCACTGGGAAGGGCTCTGGTTAATATTCACATTCTCTTTACCTTTGGTGGTTTGTGCCTTCAAAATCTCTGTGTTTATATACGAGCTTTGTTGAAACTGTAATACTGGGCCGGCGCCATGGCTCAATAGGCTAATCCTCTGCCTGCGGCTCTGGCACCTCGGGTTCTAGTCCCGGTTGGGGTGCCGAATTCTGTCCCGGTCGCTCCTCTTCCTGTCCAGCTCTGTGCTGTGGCCCGGGAGTGCAGAGGAAGATGGCCCAAGTGCTTAGGCCCCTGCATTTATGTGGGAGATCTGGAAGAAGTTCCTGGCTCCTGGCTTCCGATTGTCCCAGCTCCATCCATTGAGGCCATTTGAGAAGTGAACCAGAGGATCGAAGACCACTCTCACTTTCTCTCCCTCTCTCTATCTATACCTCTGCCTTTCAAATGAATAAAAAAACTTTATAAATAGAAAGTACAAATAAAAACAAAATATGCTCATACATATACAGAGAAATAATTTTTATGCATTGTTGTGGGTATGGATAGAGTGCTATGGGAGCAGAGGAGAGAACAACTGCTAATTTATCTTAAAGATGGGTAGTTTCATGGAGGTGTGCCCATTTTTACATGGTATTTGAAGGATAGATAGGAGGCTATTGAGTAGAGAAAAGGGAATAGTTGTTCAAAACAGATTCACACAAGACAAAGCTCAGAGAGAGAGAGAAGAAGAGAGAGAGAGAGAATCTCCTGCCTATCGCTCAATTCCTCAAGTGTATGCAACAACTGGGGCTGGGTCAAAGCTCTCAGGAGTGAGATTTCCAAAGTGAGTAGCAAGAACCAAATTACTTGACCAAGCCTTCACTGCTGCCTCCTAGCATCTGCATTAGCAAGAAGCTAGAATTAAGAGGCAGGAGTGGGTTGAAGCCAGGAACTCTGAAACAGGATGCTATGTCTTTCTTAACTGCTAGGCTAAAGGCTCACTCCTTTTACTTATTTTTACATTCAAGATATTTTCAAAGTCCCCTTATTTGTCTGCACTGTAAGTCTTTATTTGGAAGTCAGAGTTCGACTCAGTATTTTTTTAACATGTGACTGGGACCACTTATGGAACTAATTCCCCAAAATGATCTCCAAAATCATGAGTGGTCATTAAATGGGTACATGTTACCAAAATATACATTGTTATTATGAAGTCACAATATTGTCTAGAGAGGGACTTTATGGAATTTTTTTGCCAAGTTAAGGCTAGAGTGAGAGATGCAGAAAAGGGCATATAAAAGACATTGGTATCATTATAGTTACCAAGCAGAAAATTCTAAAATGAACATTCCTGAGCAATGGTATACATCATTTACAAATTAATACCAGATTCTTTAAATTCATCAAAAAAACCCTATTAACATCTTTGATTCGTTTATTTCATTATGCTTTAGTTTTCACTGAAATACACAAATATGTGATTCTTTTGAACTTAACAATCCAGAAATATGAGATGCAAATTACTGATATCAATGTTTGTTCTCCTTTGGGTCACTCTATTTGTGCACATATTACTTACTATGCATGTTCTCATTTTTGTAGCTCTGATCTCGATTTGATGTCATGTTAGTGTTTCTGTTATCATTCATTACTTTGTGCCAGTATTTAGCAAAATAACACTATTTTGCATAAGGTGGAATGAGTATCATGCAACACAGCTAATTGAGTTAAAAAAGAAAACTATAGGACTGAAAAAAATGTTTACTTCAGTTGATTTCCTTGTTTTGTCTCTTTTCTAGGTAACGATGGCCAACATTGGAATAAATGGAAATGATTCTATGGAAACCTGTGAAACAACGCTTTTTGCTCTTCGTATGGCAACGTGGAATCAAATATTAGATCCTTGGGTGTATATTCTTCTGCGGAAGGCTGTCCTGAAGAATCTCTACAAGCTTGCCAGGCGCTGCTGTGGAGTACATGTCATCAGCTTACATATTTGGGAGCTTAGCTCCCTTAAAAACTCCTTAAAGGTTGCTGCCATTTCTGAGTCACCAGTTGCAGAGAAAATAAATCAGGAAGCACCGAGCTTAACAGGACAGTGATACAGTGTAGGGCTAGAACAACATTAGGGAAGATTTTGGCAAGATATCAGTTAATTAGTAAATATATATATATATATATATATATATATATATATATCCTAACTGGAAAATTCAGGCCTTGGAATACAGTTCAGTTCTTGGATTTTGTTCGATTAACTGTATAATTGCACATTTTCACTTGTTCTTGTCAACTGGAGATAGACACAATAAAATAAGGCTGTGGGAGTCAAATTATCTGTGTTATTTGTGCTTTTGAAATGAGTGAATCTCTTATGTTAAAGCCTAATGCATTTACCTGGCTTTTGGCTAGAGAATATCTTAATGCTACATGCACAATGAAATGGCTATTTTGTGAAAAGTGTTCTGCAGCTATTCCTTATAGACTAGGCTTAAGGAGATAGGGCACCCTTATTATTTGATGTGATCTGTTTTATTCCTCATTATGTAGCCTCAGTCACTATATTCATGGTCATGACACCTGGAATTTACTGTGGTTTATATAGTGACCACCACATTTGCCAGGTCTGCTTGAGCCTGATCTTGTAAGCCTGTTTAGAATGGGCTCATTCTTGCCATATTTACAAATATGATTGCTTGCATTTATTATGATGAAGGACAAGAATTTTTCGAAGGGAAATTTTTTTTTTGGTGGAAAAAATGGATTTGTAGTTTTCCAGTAATTCCTCCTTCCTGAAAAAATGAGTGATGCACACTAATTTGTGGATAAGCAAAGGCTGTATATCTGCATATATCCATGCAACTTGGGTTATAGCAGTTCCCAAGCTCCACTAGGGATAATGAAAACAAGCAGGATCCCTGCCCCAATGATAGGTGCAAAGAACGTTGAAGGTGCTTTATCTTGAGCTGTCATCAAGGTGGCTGAGAATGAAAGAAACACAATCAGTATGTAATATTCAAATACTGTTTGTCTGCTTTACACCCCCACCCCCACCCTCCCACACACTCACTCATGCAGACGGAAGTCAGACAATTCTGTTGATCAGTTTATTAAATCTGTGAGACAGCATTTTCCTTAGCTACTAGCATCAAGGGAGAAGACTGAAAATTAGCAATGCATTCGGGAACAATTATAAAGTTTAACTGGGAAATTAAGGGATAATCTCTACCCAGATTTCCCATTTAGAATTCAAACTTTTTCTTTTTTGTATAATTCAATAAAAATAATTTCAGTGTTTTTTCAAAATGTTGTAGGTCCATTGGAGAATAAGATAGGTATTCTGCTTAACTGTAAAAAAATTAATTCTAAGAGAGTTCTTTTGCTTTCATTGTCTTAGTTCCATTTAAAATTATCTTTCCTGTGACACTAATTTCAGATTCTCTATACTTAAATTTTTGTGTTTATAAATTTCTGCTTTGGATTGGTAGTTTACATTGGAAGTCATCAATATTTATGGATTTTGGTAAATTCTTGGGAGTGAATTAAAAGAAATTAAGCAGACAGCTTCACTGAATATTAAAAAGTAATCATGGCCAGCGCCATGGCTCACTAGGCTAATCCTCCACCTGTGGCCCTGGCACCCCGGGTTCTAGTCTCAGTTGGGGCGCCGGATTCTGTCCTGGTTGCCCCTCTTCCAGGCCAGCTCTCTGCTGTGGCCAGGGAGTGCAGGATGGCCCAAGTGCTTGGGTCCCTGCACTCGCAATGGAAACCGGGAGGAAGCACCTGGCTCCTGGCTTCGGATTGGCGCAGCACCAGCCATGGCGGCCATGAAGGGAGTGAACCAATGGAAGGAAGACCTTTCTCTCTGTCTCTCTCTCTCTCTCACTGTCTAACTCTGCCTGTCCAAAAAAAAAAAAAAAAAAGTAATCAATTTCAGGTGACTTAAAGAACAAACACAAACACATATTGGCATGTGATTTTCTTAATTTAAGAGCAGCAAATGACTAATCATGTAATTTTATGTTATTTTCATAGATAGAGCACATAGTATATGCCTGATAAATACTTGCCAAATTGAATTGCAAACAATTTCTTTATACAAAATGAATATGGAATTGCAAAGTTTGTGTCTGTTTTTAATTTAAACTGACAGTTATATATTACTTATTGTGCTATATATATGTGTATGTATGTATATGTGTGTATGTGTGTATATACTTATATGTATGCATGTTTTAAAAAAGTCATTGCAATTTGTGATTGCTGTTATATTGCATAAATGTTCTCATGTGTTCAAAGAGCACTTAAAATCCTGAAGAATTTTAGCCGGTTCATTTATTTTCAAAGGAGATATTTATTTCCTACAGGAACCAAAATCTCCAGCTGTTGTGGCAATGCTGTGTACAAAACCACAGTGAATATTATTATGTATTTTGACTGGGGAGAAGCACGGCGGAGAAACTCTAGATCTCTTCTCCTTGAGACTTCTAATCTGATGGGAGTTATTGCTCTACTGCTGTGATGCCTCCCTTTCTATGAGCATCTGCACTGAGATCTTGTGACATGACCATATGGAGATGCATGAGCATGTCAGGCATTGGGGAATGATGGGAGAGTGAACCACTCTCTGCATTTCCATGCATTTCCTGAAAGAGTTGTTTGTATTATCTGAGCAAGTGTCTAAGACAATGAAACTGGTCTTCAGATGGTGGTAAACCTAAGAAGTAGACATCAAAGTTGAAAAAATTAGTAAAACAATATGCATTTACATTGATGTAGGCTTTTCATTCAAGGAACACAAATTTGAAGTGAATGTACCAATGTGCATATCTGACTTCAGAATTTTATTTCTTTCACATAATTTAGCACTTTACTGTTTAATGAACCATGAAGTGGAGTACCCACCAATAGTAACTTTCATATGAATGTTCAAAGTGAAAGTATACTTATTCAGATTCTTGGAAATAGTACAGATGGTTTCAACAAGGTTAGTCATTTCAATGTTTAAAGTCCTGTTTTAAAATTCATAATTAGATCTTCAGAGTCTAATGGATTCCTCTTTCCATTAGTAGGGTGGAATCCACACAATTTCACACACTCTTGGGGCATGTGATTTCTGGAAAATTATATTTTTCTGGACAAATTCTAAACATGTCAGGGTTTTTTTCACTATTAGTGAATTTCACAAAAAAAATCTGACTACTCACTCCCCCAACTCCCAACATGAAGGTCTTCATGATTATAAATACAGAGACAGAAAAAGGTGACTCATAATGCACTGTAGGTACATCCAAAAACATCAGATCCTTTATTGAAGGATTTAATTAAGTGGTAGAAATATGGCATTTTTAATTATTTTCTAAAGATAGAAAAGTTACTTCTAATTATCTGTATAGCTGAAGTGGAAAATACCTAAACGTTAATATATACACATTTGAAACTTTATCTGTGTTACATAACAAGTGGTCATGTTTGTTCAGTTTCAGACTTATTGTTGTGCCTAAATTGAGTTTAGACCTCTATAGGAGCATTCGTTAAATAGTGAGTGAACTTTTGTGAAAATTGTTATTTGCTTTGCCTGTGCACCATCATTGCTCTAAATTAACTGTCTAGGGTGAGAATATAAAGTATGAGAATGTACATTTTCTTACTTCATCTGTGCATTAGAAGACTTTACCACTGGGCACATAATGTTGGACTTTGACTTGTTCCTGATACATGTTCATGGTAGGTGACATGTGTTTGCCTTTGTTATGTGAATAAATGTATTTTGTGCTCTTCATGCTTGGATTGTATAAGAGGGTAAATAATGATATGTATATTTTGTTGCTTGCGTAAGTATGCTACTCATGTAACTTTAGTGTTTTGACTAGCTTAAAACTTCAAACAAATGATTTTATAATAAACTTGGACCAACATATATCAAGAGTGATTATTTTTTAGAAAAGTCATCTAAAATTTGAAAGTCTTGAAGCTGAACTCCATTTTTGTCTGCTATTGGGTGGGAAGAATTTCAACTTGCTTTCCGGTGTTACCCTTTTCTGTCCCTTTCGTGTCCACTCTTCTGTGACATTGGCTTTCTATGTTTCACCTGTGTGCCTCACTTTACCCATGTAAGTCATAATTCAGCTAGGAATTTGATAATTTCCAAAACCCCGTGGTCTAGGTGTATCAGTCAGGCTAGCTTAGGTTTGTCTGTGATAGTAACAGACTCCCAAACCTCTGGGAGATAAGGCTCATAAAGATTTTTATCTCACCTATGGCTTCTGCCCACTCAGAAGAGGAGTTTTGCTCATCATAATTGCTTAGGTGACAAAACAGGCACTATTATATATTAGTGGGAAAAAACCAGCAGGGCAAATCATGCACAAGCTGTTAGAACTTCCACCTGGAGATGATACTCAATTACTCACACTTCTCCAACCAAATCAACTCCTACAGCCTTACCAACTTCAAGATGAGGGGTCTAAGGGGAGGAAAGGTAATTGCAATACTGTGATACACCAGAAGGAGGATGGCAAATAATTGGTAGACAACAATGATTTCAACATTTGGTGAAAAATGTTTTGACTCTTGGCTTCTTAATAGTATTTAAACAGGAACCATTCTATAAAAAAATACTTTTTTTTTTATGTAGCAACATCATGGCATGAAAACATTCAAGACTCTTCCTGAGTACAGAAAAACATGCTCTTGTAATGTTTACAGATATAGCAGAATGCATGGCATATTCACCGTTGATAATTAATACACATTTTAGAACAAATTTGTGTACAGTGTCCAAACACTTTAGTTGCAGCCTGGTCTGAAATGGTGACTTTTTATTAAAAGACAATGATTGAAATGTCTTTTTGCCTTTGCACTTTTAATTTCCTTATGATAAAATATGCTCCCTTTGATAGTCCTAATGTCATGAATCCTATCAAACAGTCAGAAACCCAAAGTAGTGTGATAGCACTGGAGTGAGATTAAACTATGTCTCTTTTCTTTGTCTCCACGTAGAAACAGTCTGTCCATTCATTTTGAATACAAGCACAACAGTGCACAAAGTAAATCAGAAACTTGGCTAAAATGAAATCTTAGCAATCTTGAGTTGTCAGTTCATACATATCAAGTGTTTTGCTCTAAGCTGTCATGGGGAGTTATTGCTCAGACTTTCTGGAAGGGCTGCCTTTTTGCCCTGCATTTAAATATCAGCTGAAAGGAAAATGAGAAAGATATGATATGCAATTATGAGAAAGTCATCTGAATGTTTTTATGTTCTCAAAAACCTCATGTTTATGAATGCACATTTACAGTTAATCTGGATACTTTATGAAAAATAATAAAAATTTCACTTTATATTTACCATATAATAAAACAGAGACAAAGTTGTTGAAATCTAAAGGAACTACATCTTAGAATTGAAGTGCACTTTGAATTTTCACTTTAAAAAGATTATAAAGTCAGGGTTAGAGCTTTTTTTAAAGATTTTATTTATTTGTTTGAGAGGTAGAGTTATAGACATTGAGAGGGAGAGACAGAGAGAGAAAGGTCTTCCATCCTCTGGTTAACTTTCCAAATGGCTGTAACATCTGGAGCTGGGCTGATCTGAAGCCAGGAGTCTGGAGTTTCTTCTGGTGTCCCATGTGGGTGCAAGGGCTCAAGAACTTGATCCATCTTTTGCTTTCTCAGACCATAAGCAGAGAGATGGATAAGAAGAGAAGCAGCTGGGTCTCTAACCGGTGCCCATATGGGATGCTTGCACCACAGGTGGAGGATTAACCTGCTGCACCATGGTGCTGGCCCCAAGCTGCTCCACTTTCAATCCAGCCCGTTGCTAATGCTCCTGGGAAAGCCATGGAAGATGGTCCAAGTGCTTGTGTTATGGGCTAGGTTGGGCCTAAATTCCTATTTCAGGTTCTTGCCTCTTACTTAAAGAAGCATTCTAAGGGCAGGCACAAACACAATGTGCAACATGATAAAGTTTAGTTACAAAGTGAGGAAGACACACATGCACATGTGGGCATTGTTAAAGGAGAGTGGGCCAGGAAAAGAAACCAGAGAGATTATCATACCCTGCTCACTCTGGGTCCACATGGAGGGTAGGGGAGAGAAAAAAGAGAGAGATAGAGAGAGAGGGGGAGAAAGAGAGCGAGAGAGCTTCCCATTACCTCACTCATTATGAACTTAGAAAGGGAAGTATTTACATGGTACCACTCCCAGGTCCTGGGTAAGGGGAAGTACATCCTGGGAAAAAGGTCATATGATTGACAAGTGAGTAGATAAGAGTGCATGGAGTTGGGGAGGTGTGGCTTCCAGCTCATGACCTTAATCTAGTTACTTGTTTTGTCCAATATCACTTGGGCCCCTGCACCCACGTGGGAGACTCGAAAGACGCTCCTGGCTCCTGGCTTCAGCTTGGCCCAGTCTCAGCTGCCAGAGCAGCCATTTGGAAAGAAAAGAGCAGAGGGAAAATCTCTCTCTCTCTCAGTCTTTCTCTCTCCCTCCCTCTCTCTTTGTATAACTCTGCCTTTCAAATAAATAAAAAAACTTTAAAAAAGAAGATAGGGGCATCACTCATACTGGACTAGGGATCATTTTAATGGCTTTATTTACCTTAATTACCTGTGTAAAGGCCTATCTCTAAAACCAGTCATATTCTGAGGAGCTGGGGATTAGAACTTGAAAATATGGATTTTGCAGGGGTAAAAGTGTTACAGGAGTGCAGTCAGTGATGCTGACACAGACCTGTAGTAAATGACTCATACAGGGATTGAGCATATTCTCTGAATTCTCAAAACATTAGTATGTTTATATGGAGGGTTTAATAGATCAGGTTGCTGTCCCGACTCTGGTGACTGATTTAGTAGATCTGGGCTTGGGAGCAGAGAATTAACCTTTTTAGGAAGGTCTCAGGCAATGCTAGCCTATGGACACACTTTGAAAACTACTGGCCTAATTAAGTAGCTAGCCAGCTAGATGGCATGATAAGACATGTACTGAACAAGTCATGGAGCTTTTATATAATGAAAAATTGCATTATCACAGTTTCACTGTTGGCAATTTCATTTCTTTCCTAATTATTTTTTTTCTCAAACTCCAAGCTGGTGGACCTGAAAAATGTAAAAGGTGTGCAGAAAGGGGCTAAAAGAACATGAGGTAATACAAATTGACAGTGAAGATTACACCCCCAACCAAAACAGACACAGATGAGCCGCGGTTTAGCTGGGTTAGATGTCTCACTCGGTTTCCAGAGGATTTTGCTGACATAATCCTAATACTAGAGTCTGGTAATATGCTTAGTTTTAACTACACCCATTTTTCAAAGGAAAAAGTTGAAGGCCATTTGGATTAATTTTACATTATTCTACAGTTTCATTATTTATAATCTTCTTCAATCTGGTATTTTCCAGTTTTGTTTGAGTCTAATAGGTCTTAAAATAACTGTAGTAAAGTAAATCTTTAGCCAGTTGTTGGCTGTCTAGAAGAGCATTGGTATGTATTTTCCAAATAACATATAATGCTAATACTTTTTTTCTGGGACACATAAATTATTACCCAAAACAATTAGAATGACAGTTGAGTATAAATAGAGAAAAAAAAAAAAATACCTGGCCACAGAGTACTATCCTTGATGCATTAGAGATTCGGGATCTTTTATGCAAGTCCAAATAAGTAATGTTTCTAAGGTAAGGAAAAAAAGGAGGGGATGAACAAAAAAAGAAAAAAGCCATAGAAGCAAAATTCCAGGCTTGGTTTTTTTCAAGACACAATTGTATCCAGGCAAATCCCTCTCCCTCCTCAGAGGTATGTATCATTGTTACTGAGAGACTGACTAAGCGTATGAAACATAAAGGCAAGTAAAAAAATTTTAAGTAGTCACTTCTTTAAAAGTATCATTCTGAAATCTCAGCACCAAATAGACTAATCTGTAAAGACTTAACTATCAGAAGAGTTAAAAATGGCAGTAGCATACAGCTGTCTGGAGACTGTGACTTTTTTATCATGTAATGTAGGCCAAGTGTAAAATCAACTGGTCTTTACCTCCTTGGTTCCCCAAATGTGTAGCTAGCTCATTAAAAAATACAGATGCAAGTCGTTGTTTGCTGCTGTGATTGAAAGATGGTAGCTGGTTGTAGAGTTCTAATGTGTAAGCATCTGGTTTGCTTTCATTGTGCTGGGTACTGCAGGTGGAGTATCATCATGTTTTACTTGATGTATAGAGGCCTACCACTTGGTTCCCCAATGGGTCACTCCTTTGATTCTTCACATAGGATTTTGACTTTTCTTCCCCCAAAATAGGTATGACTATTTTACTTAATTGCTTTCAAATTATTTCTCTAGCATTTCAAATAAATTGCTTCATGATTTTGTCTTCAGCAGATCCTTTCTGGACAGTATAAGCAGGCTAGAGCACTTCTTTTTTTCTGAAATTTCTGACTCATCTCATTCTGCCTCTTCTCAGGGTTTTAGTGATAACCATGTTTGTACTCTGAGACTAACAGGATTTGACCATAATTATGCTTCATTATGTTTGTGAAAATCAGATTCTCTTGCCTGGAATTCCAGATGCAGAAATTTATCGATGATCTAATATGGTCATTACTGTGGTATATCAATGTATTATTATGTTATTTAAAATAAACAAAATTTATAGCTTGGAGAAGATATTTGCTTAAAAGCACAAGAAAGGATTAAAATCCTTAAGAACCAGGCCATAATTTAAAAAAATATGGTGGCATAAATAGTCATTTGAACTGCCTATATTATAAGGCACAACTGGAATCATTATTCAGAATCTCATTCATCCAAAGTTATTTAAAAGTGACTGAAAGTTTATATATTTAGTGTATATATGCCAAATTCTACTCACTAATTTTTGTTGTTTTTCTATAAAATGCCTAATAAAATCTATGTCTTAAGTATGTTTAATAAATGAATAATTGGAATGATGTCCATTTTTAACAGAAATATTTATTTCCAGTTGATAAATGGCTTTAAGAAATTTTTGAGCAATAAAGTCACTTGAACTTATTGACCCTGATATACTTCAATACCAACTGGAAGGAGCCAGCCAGGAAAGGTGAACAGGTATGGGAAATGTATTTTTTGAGTATTCTTCATCCCAAGAATTGTATTTGATGTTTGTTTCTAACAATAATATAACTATACTAGAGATATGTAATTGTCACTATTTTATAATACACACCTAAGTAAAAAAAGTGTATTGTAATTTTGTAAAATGCTTCGTGCATTCACTACATCATAATCTTACTATTGAATTTTAATATTATAGGAAGTTATGTTAGGAAAAAAAAAACACCAAGACCAAACTAAATTGGAAAGAAGCACATTCTCAAGCAAAAGATCAAGAGAGTTGAGCTGATAGCATGTTGGCAGGCAAGATAAGAGAGAATGTCAGATGGTCAAGTCTATCCAGTGAGATTGGAATTTACTTATATCTTGGGAATGTTAAATGACTTTATTCTGAATTATCCAACTGTGGCATACAAACATGATATTGAAAGTTTGCAAGTCCAGTTTTTTCAAAGCCATACTTTCTTTATTTTAAGAAGATTTATTTACTTATTTGAAAAGCAGAGTGACAACTAGAGAGCTCTGCCAACCACTGGTTCACTCCCCAATTGGCTCCAATGGCTGGGGCTGGGCCAGTCCAAAACCAGGAACCTGGAACTCCACCATGGATGGCAGGGTTTAAGTACTTGGGCACTCTTTCTCTGCTTTCCCAGGGTGGGATAGGCATTAGCAGGGAACTGGATCTGAAGCAGAGTTGCTGGGCCTGGAACCAGCACTCTGATATTGGATAGTGGAGTTGCAGGCAGTGGCTTAACCCACTGTGCCACAAAGCCAGCCCCTAAAAACCTAGTTTTTAAATCTATCTGAATTATATTCTTTACTGGTGTAGGTGAATGTCATATTGAGAAAAATTTCAAAGAATTTAACTTGTTCATCATTTGTGGCAGGAAGCAGAAGATACCATTACAGGAGTCACTCAGAGCTAGATATTTGGAAATTTTCTTGTCCACTGGAAAGGGCTCTGGTTAATATTCACATTCTCTTTACCTTTGGTGTTTTGTGCCTTCAAAATCTCTGTGTTTATATACTAGCTTTGTTGAAACTGTAGTACTGGAAAGAAAAACTCTGAATTGGTACTACTTAAAGTTATCATTGGTGAAATAAATTTGAGAAATTTCCTAAATCTTTTTTGGAGCACATCAAAATCCACAATGGTATAAAAAGCCTGTTTAATTTTGTCTAGTGGCATGAGAAATTTGTGAATTAGGGTAAAGTCTTTTGCTTGGCATACTTACTGGAACTCCTTAACAACATCTAAGGAGAACACAATTTCTCATTGTTCTTACCTTTACTTTGTGACCCTTTTCTGAGATCTACTACCTAAGCTACTTTAAGTTAAGGAAACTGCTAGTGCAGGAGCCATTTAAGTAAAAAAAAAAATTTCCAAGTGTGCTCAGTGCTACTGTGCCTATCCTTCAAACAATATTCAAGAGAGTTTACTGACTGCTGGAGGATCAAATAAAGTGCCTAGATGAAGCAATGCTGACAATGTTGCTTTTTTTCCTAGTGTTTATCTGCTTGTTCTCTAGGATATAGTCAGGCTTATGTCTTCCTCTTATATTCCAAAGCAGTGCTTGATGTGTTTCTTTCTTGAATGTCTGGAAAAAGTACTAACTAGATGAGAAGGTGTTAAGTGGAAACCAATTGAGAGGGAAATTTTATCGTTCTCTGCCATGAATTTAGGAAATTTTCTTCTGGTTTGCAGAAAACTTTTATCAAATCCAAGTATGCACTGCCCATGGCCTTCTCTTAGATACTACTAATTTTCCAACTGCTTTTTCTGGAGAAAATTTAGTAAATACCAGCATTGGTTCATGGCAAAATATGTAGAGTTAGTCCACAAAGTCAGGAAACCAGGTTTCCAGAATTAGTTATGACCAAGGATTACCAGCTGAATGTGACTCAGAAAGGAAGAAAATAACAGGTATACAATGTTTCTCTCAGGCTGACTAGTTGTTTCAGTTGTTCATTTCCATTTCTGTTGATTCTTTCAGGAGATGATTCCTTGGGAATGTTGGATATTACATTTTAGAGTCTGTCCTACATGTGAAAGTACTCTAGGTCAGCCAAAATAAAATCTCCCTTACAGATATAATATTACAGTTATGGTGCCTCATCTTATTGTCAATTAGTTTAGAAGAAGAAGGCTAATTTCAGCCTGTTACAAAATTTGAGGGCTTTGAAAGTTCAAAGTATGCACTGTTTCTTGCAAATGCCACTGCTCTTTCTGACTTCTAATAGGCTGAAAATGGAAGAATGAGTGAAATCAATAGACCCATTGCATTGATAGGTGAACTCCCAGGACTGAAATTTTTCAGTAAGAAGTGACTCCTATTTCTAGTGACTCAGGAAGAGGGAGAAAAGTTTTACCTACTCAACAGGAACTCTCAGTTAGCTGTTAGAGTAGGTTGCCTTGTGACATAGTACAATGGCATTCCTCCTTGCAACTGTGGGGCATCCACCAACAAATTCACAGTTCACCTAATATTGCAATTGCAACACAAGGGTTAAACAGAATTTCATGGGAATACCAAACTTATTCTCTCAGCACAAAACATTTTAAAACACAGGCTTAACCCAAAGTGTAAACAACAATTTAAATAGATTCATGTATGGTTAGTGGAGATCAAGACTACTATAGCGATGTTTTCAACTCTGGTATTGATCTTGTGAATTTGCAAGGAGAATTTGTAAGGGCAAAGTGCTTCAGATAAAACCAAAGATACACCTCCATGAAGTGAAAGTCTGTGACTCAAGATTTAGGATTCTGCTGAAATGTGATTGCACATGTTATTACTAACATTACTTACTACTCATTCCATAAAGGATAACATGAAGTTAATCTCTGGAGAGACTTGAGGGCACTAGGTATCTAGGCAAAAAATATCGACATAGATTTAAAAGAAAATTAAATAGTATTCAGTAAATAAATTGGCTTTTTGTTTCCAAGAAGGAAGTAATATTGACAAACTCATTTGTTAAAGAAATGCTTTTACAGAAATCAGATATACCCTTATAAACAATGTGATCAATTGTAACAAAAATAGTCATAGCTTTGAGAAAAAAAATCCAGTGCTCATGAAAGATGCTGGAAAAACCACTGAAGTAAGGGGAGTTGAGGAAACAGCAAGTTAAATGAAAATAAAATGTGAGAAAAATGAGAAAAATTCCAGATGTGGGGGAATAAAGCAGAACTGCCATGAGATTGACGGCACCTTGTGCTCTGACCTTGGCCATCATCAGGAACCTCGGTCAGTTTATTATTACCAATTCTAGATGTTCACCCTCAGCTTTCCTTTCCAGTCTCTTCTGAATTCAAAGCAAACCAGAAATGCTTCCTTGTTCTTTCTCTTTGTTTTTCCATCTTTTCTCCCCGCCATAATTTTTCCTAAAATGCCTGTCCTTCTTTTTAAAAAAAATCATTAATTTTCATTGTTTAAAAGACAAAAAGTCATCGAGATAGAGAGATCTTCCACCTGCTGGTTCACTCCCCCAGAAGCATGCACTGGCCAGGGCCATAGCCAGGAGCATGAACCTCCGTTTGAATGCCCCGCTTGGCTGCAGAGATACAAAGCATTGCATCATCATCTGCCACCCCCTAGGGTGCACATTAGCAAGAAGCTGGATAGGAAGTGGAGGAGCTTGGACTGAAGCTACTCACATTCTGATATGAATGGGAATCTATCAAATTAAAGGATGTGGAGAAATCCATACATTGACATTCACATATTGGGTGTGGGCATCCCCACCAGCAACTTCGGCAATGTGCCCTATGCTCACAGCCCTAAAATGCTTTCCTTTAATCTAGGTTTAATTTTCAGACAATGTGTGTCGTTAAAAGAAAATGAAAGCGAATTGTAAGGGTAAATATGTGTATGTGTTTTCCTACTCTATAACTTATTCATTCTGCAAATAACGTCCAAGATCTGCTTTGTTCTTACAGCTTTTATCATTACTTCAAAAATCAATTGATTTTTTTGTTTCTGGCAAATGAGGATTTTTTTTTTCTGCATCCAGGAATTGTATAAATAAAATCCCATTATGCAAGATCTTTTGCTAAAGAGTTTTCATGCCTGGCCACTCATCTCTTGGATGCTTCAGTAGTATATATTTCTGGAATCAGAGTGTTTGATATTTTGGAGACACTGACTGCGCCTGTGTTGTAAAGAAGTATTTAAAAATATCAGAGTCCCAGAAGACCTATCTTTCATAGAGTACTCAAGAACAAGAGTCACTAATAAAATGAACCCACTATTGTGGGTGTGAACCTCTTCAATATCAATTATTCAGCATGGTACATTCCAGAACTCACTAGGTGAGGAATATCTTACTGGGTGTTTAATAAATCAGTGCAGAAACCTTGGAGTGGGAAATGAAGGCACCAATGAGTGGACTCAGAGGAAAATCTACTTGAAATCTACTCATATTTCTGATGTGAAGGGAAATCTGTGAAATTAAAGGACATAGGGAATTCCACACTTCAACCAGATTAAGCACTTTGACATTCTTGTTCCTGGGAGGCCAACCTGGCCTCAGGCAAGAATGGTCAAGATACTCCCATCAGTGCCAACTGAAGAAGGCAAGAAAGATGGAATGTGATGCAGGGAGGGAGGGTGCTTCACTCCCCTGCAGTGCAGGGGATTATGTTAAATTGTGTTAAATTAAGGGTCTCTAAGAAATGAGAAATTTTATGATGCTTAAGACTCCGATGCAATGGGAAAAATATCAGGATTGAAGAGAGTGAACATAAAGGCTGGGATAGTTGTCCCTTTCCTGAGCTGCGTGCTTTTCCACACTGGGGCCAAGAAGACCTGGCAAACAATGACACAGAGCTGATAAAATAAGATTACTCTGAGGAGAGGTTTTTCCGGGGCCACTAAATGAATATCCAAATGTGTAAAATATAATAAGAATTACTATGGTTTGAATGTGTGTCCCTTATAAAATTAGTGTAGAAACTTAATTGCCACTGTGGTACTAAAAAGTGGGCACTTTTTAAAAAATGAAGATTGGTGCCTTACAAAAGGACTGGAGGGAAGCAGCATTGGCCCTTTTTTTCTCTTCCACTCTTCCGCTGTGGAAGTCCCCCTAGATGGTACCCTTTAAGAGGAACAGGACTTTACCAGACACTGGGCCTATGGGAGCCTTGATCTTGGATTTTCTGGTTTCCAGAGCTGTAAGATAGTAAATGTTGTTCATAAATTAACTGGTCTGAGACATTTTGTTATAGCAGCACAACCAAAGACAAGATTATTACACAAAATATAATCTCTATCACTGTTTACATATTTTTTCTGTGTTTTCCCTTGAGAATCATGCAGTTCAATTTTAGGTTAATTGTGCAAATGAAGTGACTTTACAGAAATAATATTAATAATTATTTTAGTATCGTTTCCATTTACTGAGTGGCTTACTCTTCACAAGCACTTTATTGTTGATTTATTATATCTTACTTCCTGTAACACTCACAAAAATATTGTGAGATAGACATTGTTGCCTCCTTTTATAGACGACAAATCTGACACAGAGTGGTGAATCTGAGCACGTTAGTCTGACTCTGAACCTCACATACTAGGTTAATGTATCCGACAATATGAAGGTATATATATGTGTGTGTGTGTGTGTGTGTGTGTGTTTGTGTATATGTGTGTGTGTATATATATATACATGAAGGAGGCACTTCCAAAAGTTCATGGGAAATGAAAATTAAAAGATAAATTTACTTTGTTGAAAAACTTTTTGGAGTCTACGTATATGAGGAGGTCTTCAAAAAGTTCAAGGGAAAGTATATACAGAAAAATGTATATGTGGATTTCAGCATTTTTTGCACCAAAGTAAACTTATGTTTTAAGTCTATTGTCCACAAACTTTTTGAAGTACTCTCATTCAATACTCGCTTAGCATATTGTGCCACTGTTTCTCTCTGAACTGGATGATTTCAGTGCAACTGATATAATATGATGGGGTTCAAACCATTTTCATTCTTGTATTTCTAATTGCTTACAAAAAAAAAACACTGTGGTATAGAAGAATCAATGTTTCAGGGGATGATATTCTTTAGAAATCACTGTAGAGACTGAATTATTAGTTATAGATTGACACTATAAATGTGAATACCTGATGATGAGTGGAGCCTAATTATGAATCACGGTCATAGGTCCATTGTTATGAGGATAATTCCATTCTCTCTTCTCTAAATTTATATGTGGAAGACCTAGCCTTTGGAAGTTCAAAATAAGACCTTATTTAGAAATAGGGACATTGCAGTTAGTGAATTATAATTAGTGAGTTGGTTTTAAAACACTCAGAAAAATAAGCTGTGAATTAAAAATACTGCTACATTTTGCTTCCTAGGTGCCTAAAAGTATTACTACACTTCTCTGGGGGCAATTAGTAGATTGACAGATACCCTCTCAGGTGCCCTAGTGTAACATTCCTACTGTTTTAATCCTGGGCAAAAGCAAGCACATGCACTCCCAAACTGGTGTTTATTGTGGGAGATAAGAAGCATGTTTAAGAAGCTTTCTTCCTAATTACCCTTTAGACAATGTCAAACTCACCGGCCTGGTTGGGACTCCAGAGACTTAGAATAGGAACTGGGCTAGGAATTATAGTTCATCTTGAGATGTTCTGTAGCAATATTGCATCCAAATCACATCAGACATTTTGCTAATGTCATTTGAAGTAGGGGTCACTTATACTACCAGTAAAGTGAACCATTATTTTATTAGATTGTGTTAAATACTTCAAGATAATATCTCTCTCTCTTTTATTTATTTGCTTGTATCTTTGGTATTAGAGAGTGCATTTAACCCAGGGTTTCCATTTTTAATGTTTTAAACTAGCGTGAGGATAGTTCTAAATTTAAGGAATGCGTGACTTTTAATGTGATAAAGTACCTTTCAGCAACTAAGGTTTAGCAAAATGAAGTCACATACAGTGCATTTTTTTCACTTTGTGTATATTTATGTTTTTTAAGATTATTTATTTATTTATTTGACAGGTAGAATTACAGACAGTGAGAGAGAGAGAGATAGAGAGAGAGAGAGAAAGGTCTTCTTTCTGTTGGTTCACCCCCTAAATGGCTGCCACTGCCCTGCCGGCACTGCACCAATCTGAAGCCAGGAGCCAGGTGTTTCCTCCTGGTCTCCCATGCGGGTGCAGGGGCCCAAGGACTTGGGCCATCCTCCACTGCCCTCTATGGCCACAGCAGAGAGCTGAACTGGAAGAGGAGCAACCGGGACTAGAACCCGGCGCCCATATGGGATGCTGGCACTGCAGGTGGAGGATTAACCAAGTGAGCTAAGGCGCTGGCCCCAGGAAAATTTGATTTTCAAATGCCACTTTTTAGGAATGTCATATAGCACTAGAAAGAGGTGATGAGGTGGCACTTATACGCATTAAAACAACAGAAAGTAAAAAGTAAATATATTAAGTAGAGACAATAGTTCTAGGACGTGAGAGCTATTACTCCCTTATTACTAGTAGGTGAGAAAAATTAAAAATAATTTGGACTTTAAAGAGTATGAAATGAAATTGTGTGGGTCGCACATCTAAAACCTCCAGAAATTCTACTATCAGGTGCATCGCCAGAGAAATCTTTTACATAAGCCTAGAGGAGCATGCATAATGAACATAAGAATGTTCATCATCATGGAAATAGTGAGGAACTGCGAACAACTGAATCATTAGAAAAGGAAATGGGTGGGTAAAATGTCGGTTCTTGTGATGGCATACAAGGGATGGCATAGAAGGGATGCACTGGGCAGTGCTATGGTGCAGTAGGTTAGTCCTCTGCCTGTGCATCGGCATCCCATATGTGGTGCTGGTTCTAACCCTGGCTGCTCTTCTTCTGATCTAGCTCTCTGCTGTGGCCTGGGAAAGCAGTGGAAGATAGCTTAAGTGCTTGGGCCTCTGCACCCAAGTGGGAGACTTGGAAGATGCTCCTGGTTCCTGGCTTCGGTTCAGTCCAGTTCTGGCAATTGCGGCCATTTGGGGAATGAACCAGGGGATAGAAAACTTTTTCTCTGTCTCTCTCTCACTGTATGTCACTCTACCTGTCAAATAAATAAATAAATAAAATTCTTTTAAAAACGGGGGGGGGGGATTGCACTAGATCTTCATACATCAAAACTGGTAGATATCACCATCTCAGTAAAGTAAGCTTGAGGCAAGACAAATACATGAGCTGGATGCCTACAGGGGAGTGGAGAGGTAGATGACCAAGGCTCAGGGGGAGCAAAAGGGACCAAAAATGGTGGGGTAGGCCTGGGTGAATATTCATGATGTTCTGTCAACTGGGCATAATAGATGCTATTAGTCTGATTAGATTTGCTCAAGGTTAATAAACCAATCACAATTGCAGATAATATTACATATTTCTATTCCTCAAAATATTTATGAGTGTGGATAGAAATAATTTAGGGACTTTTAAAAAATAGGGAAGATTTCTCTTTTTTTAGGCTTTTCTCTCTTTAGTTGGGTCACTTGAACAGGACAGATGTAAAGACAAGCATCTCCATAGGGGCTTGTTTTTACCTGAGCCCTCTCTGGTCTCTGAGAACACTTAGGAAATCTTTGCCCCTGACAATCCCTGCTCAAGGCCAATGACCATTACCTCTTCTTTGGTTTTCCTGCCAGTTTCTAGTCAGTTTCAAGACATCAGATCTTGCTGCATTATATCTTCCTAATTGCAAAGAAAGGTGACTGGAGGAGCCTCTGAAAAGCATCCCACTAACCCTGACTGAGCGGAAAGCAATTCTCTTTAGGGAAGGTGAGACACCAACCTGGCTCTCTCCAGTGAAATGTCTTCTCCACAATTTCTTACTTTACTCTCCAACAATTCAATATTTATGTACTTGAAGTGGGTGAAGTGGTTGAGTCGGGAGTTTTCCACTTTGGTTTGGTACTTTCTTTATTAGTTATGCTCCATTCTAAGATCCTCTGCGGATCCTAGAGGTCAAGGAGGTGATTTTCTTGTTTTAAAATCTTCTCTGCTTGTGTAGTGTGTGGCACACAGCAGGTGCTTAATGAATACTTTTGTGGTTCATCTAGAATGGTACAATAACCTCCACAAGGTTAATCAGGGCCATAGTTTTTCATCCTTATTTTTATGACAAGTAGAGATGAGCCTTTTAAACCTACCTCCTCAACCCCTTCATTTATTATCCTCTCTTCCTATTTCCTTGTTTTGTGTCTCAGAAAAGGACCTGGAAAATTATTGGCTTTCAGGTATAGAATGGAACTTTTTTTTTTTTAGAAAAAGATTTATTTGGAAGTCAGAGTTACAGAGAGGGAGAGGAAGACACCTACACACATACACAGACAGACAGACAGAGGGAGAGAGAGAGAGAGCGCTTCCATTCCGTGGTTCACTCTCCCTGATGACCACAATTGCCAGGGCTGGGTCAGGCCGAAACCAGGAGCCAGGAGCTTCATTGGGTCTCCCACATGAGTGGCAGGGGCCCAAATACTCAGACCCTTGCTTTTCCCACGTCATTAGCAGGGAGCAGGATGGAAATGGAGCAGCTGGGACACGAACTGCCACATGGGATGCTGGCATCGCAGGTTGTGGATTTACCTGCTACGCCATGTCAGCTCCATGGAATGAAACTATTAATACTTCAAGTTGTTTATATTTGCTGATGACATTTTGGCCTGTGAGAATTTGTTTTTTAGCAGGAGATCACAGAAGTGAAGTTTTCCAAAGATGGACTTCACCATCATAAACCTTGGCCAGTGATCACCATCACAGAATAAACCGAGATAAAACCACTCCAATTACAAAACCTGAAGTACCTAATGCTCATTAAAGCCCTTAAGGCTCACCAGTCAGAAAACGACTGTTAGATCAATAGGAGACTAAATATCGAGATGCAAGTGTGCATTATGAGCAATTATGGATTATGTTGGAATATTTTAGTGAGCACAGAATGTGTCCAGAAAATCAATATAAAGCATGAGTTTACATGACTTTACATGATATACATGTAATATACATGCATATATTTTTCTTTTTAAATTTACTTTATTTATACTTTTCATCTTTTAGTTTTTTTGGATATAATTTCAGAGAGAAAAGTTACAAAGTAATATAAAAAGTTCATGTATACTCTTTTTACTTGCAGAAATGGACCTTATCATATCTGAATTGTTCAGTGGATATTTCCTAACAATCAGGATATTTTCTCATATAATCACAGAATAGTTACCAAAAACAAGAACTTTATTTTGAAATTATACACACACCTAATCCATGGATTCTTTTCAAATTTCACAGGTTATTGCAATAATATATTTTGAGCATAAGAAAGTCCCAGGTCACAGGTTGCATTTGGCTAATCATCTTTACTTTGGAAAACTGTATGTATTTTTTTTTTTAATTTGAAGATTTTCTTATTATTTGAAAGGCAAAGTTATAGGGAGAGATAGAGAGAAAGAGGGAGAGGGAGAGAGAGAGAGAAATATTTTCCAAAATGGCCCAATGACCAGGACTGGACTAGGCCAGCCAGGAGCCTGGAACTCCATCCTGGTTTCCTGTTAGGGTGGCAAGGCCCCAAGCCATTGGGTCATCTTCTGCTGCTTTCCCAGGCACATTAGCATGGAGCTGGATTGGAAATGGAGCAGCTGGGACTCAAACCAGTGTTGTTAGGGGATGCTGGTGTCGCAGGCTACAGCTTAACCTGCTTTGCCACAATACCAATCCCAAGTGTATGTAGTTTGCAAATTTAAATGTAATTTACATATAATAATAAATACACAGATCTTAAGTGTGTGGTATAACTTCAATACTTCAATAATTGTATATGAATGTGTGACTATTAACCAAAATAAGATATAGGATATATCCTTACCTCGGAAGAAGTGACTCTTCAGTCAATCCCTCACCAAAAGAAGCAACTAGTCTGTGATTTCTATCACCACAGAATAATTTGGCCTATTCTTGCGAGGCACATATATGGACTCATAGACATATATTATTGTGTTTAGCTTCCTTTGCTCATCAAAATGCCTTATTTTATTTATCAGCAACATGTTCCTTTTCATTGTGAAGTTGTATTCCATTATTTGAGCATACATGTATGTATTTTCCTGTTAACAGACATGTAATCTATTTCCTGTTTTGGCTTACTCTAACAAAGTTGCTATGGAAATGCAAGTACAAGTAATATATTGATATTTATTTTCATTTCTTTTAGGTAAGTAGGAATGGAATGGAGGATCATAGCGTGAATGTTTGAGTTTTTAAGAACTGTTGTACTTTTGTTCACTAGAGTGTGTGGTTTTCCATTTCTGCCAGTGATAAATGAAAGTGTTAATTGCTCTAAAACCTCAACAAAATCTAGAACATCTGGTTTTTTTTTACTGTTACCTGTTCAGGCAGGTGTGAAATGTACTTGTTGGACATTCATATGTATTCTTTGGTGAATTATTTGTTAAGTCTCATTTTCAAATTGTGTTGTTTATTGAATAATTTTTAGATTATATAATCTGTATATAAATTCTTTGTCAGATATGTACTGCAATTATTTTTCTCAATGTGTGGCTTACCCACTAGTTTTTTTAGTGGGGTTTCATATGAGTAAAATATTTAAATTTTGATAAAGTCAAATTTATCATTTGTTTGTGTGTCATAGCAAGAAATCTTTTCCTGGGGAAAGGAAAAGGAGATTTTCTTTATGCTTTTCCCTAAGAGCCTTTAGTTTTAGGTTTCAGATTAGATCTGTGGACTTCGTTAAACTATTGTGTGTGTGAATGTGTGTGTGTGTGTGAGCCATCTAAAGGTCAAGGTCTGCTTATTTCTATATGAATTTCAGCTAAATATTTGCTAAAACATCTGTTTCTAAAAGGATTTTTCTTATCCTATTGAGTTGTCTTGGTAAAAATCAGTTGAATGTGTACGTATTAACAATTTATCTGCAAATTCATTATCTTTTTCTTTCACCTATCCTTATGTTATTACCATATTTTTTCATACAGTGGTTTTACAATGAGTTTAAAAGCCAATTTGAAATCAAGTATGGAAATTCTTTCAAATTTGCTTTTCCTTTTCAAGATTTTGTTGGCAATTCTAGGTCCTTTACATTTCCATATACATTTTAGAATCAGCTCATCAGACTTTCAAAAAAAAAATCCTGCTGAAATTTGTAGAGCTTGTGTCAAACCATTGTAATTTTGAAAGCCAGATATCTTAACAAGTCCTATCAACATTAACATATCCTGTTTTTTAGGTCTTCTTCAATTTCTCTAAGTAATATTTTCTATCTTAGCAATATTTTGCATCTTATTATTTTTGAACTGTCAGTCTAACAAATATGCTTTGTTTTTTGGTGATAACTTATCCCTAAGTAGTGAGTCAATCAGTGATTTAGATTTTTCCAGGTAAATTGATCAATTTAAGAAAACAAGTTCTTTAATTGGAAGGTTAGAAGTGGAAGACAGGTTTCCATAGTGTCAAACTGGCTGAAATACACAATAAATAAGCTTCACTTTGGACCTACTGCTGTCAGAGGAACAAATCTAGATCTTACTCCATTTCAAGGAAACCCCAATAAGCAATTTGAAGCTAACGGAATTGCCTTTCAAGGCAGCAAACAGTTAGAAATATCAAGTGTGCTTTTTCTAAAACAAGAGGCCACATTCTAAGAATATGATTAATAAGAACATTAGTTTCTCTAAAGGAGATTTCCATAGAAGAGTAATAGGCATTTGAGGAAATAATGTTGGTATATTGTGATAAATGTTATGTTAGAAGAAGCCTTAAGGACTAAAGAAACACAGGATGGAGAAAGAAGTGGCAAATTCTATTTATAGAGTTCTTCAGAAAGAGAAAATGAGATAACACATGGAAAGAGCTCAGGATAGGGCAGTGCTGTGCACCAGTGACAAACCTGCTTGAAGTTGATAACTGCCACCTAATGACCGCTTTTTGCACACCTGGTCTGATTTAATCATGGTTATGCTGTGATATTATTATTACTACATTTCTACAAATGGGAGCTCCAGGAGTTTATCTGCTACCAAGTTTAGTAAGTAAAAACAGAATACTCAATCTCAGTATTAGTTTTTTTTTTTTTGTTTTGTTTTGTTTTGTTTTTGACAGGCAGAGTGGACAGTGAGACAGAGACAGAGAGAAAGGTCTTCCTTTGACGTTGGTTCACCCTCCAATGGCCGCCGCGGCTGGCTTACCGCGTTGATCCAATGGCAGGAGCCAGGTGCTTGGGGTGCAGGGCCCAAGCACTTGGGCCATCCTCCACTGCACTCCCTGGCCACAGAAGAGTTGGCCTGGAAGAGGGGCAACTGGGACAGAATCCGGCAACCCGACAGGGACTAGAACCCGGTGTGCTGGCGCCACAAGGCAGAGGATTAGCCTATTGAGCTGTGGCGCCAGCCCAGTTTTAGTTTTTAATATATGATGTATTCTGTGACTGTAGACTTGTAGTTCAGACCACCGAAGATTAGAGATGGGACTTGGGCACTCCCTTGACTTGCATCCTCTGGTCTGCTTGAACACAAACCAGGAGGAAAAGAAAGCTGGGCATCAGAAGCAATGGGTGGCAGGCCTATTAATGGCTGATCTGGACAGTGATCTGCCCTCAAGGAGACCCAACAGGCCAGTCCACTGCAGTGGCTTTCAATGTGGTAAGCCTGGGCTTCAGCAGAAGTCAGCTTGTGAAGAGCCCTGGCAGCTCTGCCAAGAGTTGGATCACTGGAAATGGACCTGCCCTGGAGTCGAAGGATGCCCAGGTCAGAGCCACAGATCTTATTGGCTCTAAGCTGAAAAGCCCTTCACTCAGCCCAACTTCCAAAGTGACCACTGCAGCTGAGGGGATGGTCAAGTAGGGTCAGCAACATTGCAGGCAGAACTGTAAATTTCTTGTTAGAGATGCCCCCTGCCTTGACCTGGCCAGCTCTCCTCCCAGGCCAGCCAAGTAATGAAAGTCAACAGAGTGCCTTCCCCTAGGAGGTTCACACCTCCCTTAGGATATACCCCATGTGAAGAGATAGATAGGTCTGGGCCTCTTAACTTACAAGGCCTAAAGCCCACCAGATTATTATCAAGCCCCTTCTATCAGGTTCTATTTGCCTCTCAATCAGAAAACTTAATTGTAGCTTAGACAGCACCTTTCTTAGCTCCTCTAATAATGACTCTGTCCTTTGTTCTAGACCCTGTCTAGCACACTTGGGCCTCATTCCTTTGTAATCATGGCCTCTACTCTACCACCAATGGCTCTACTCCCAACCGGTGTGTACTGATGGTCCTCTTCCCCATTTAATGCTGTATAATTGTTTAAACCTGGTAAATGCCACTCTTAGGATCATTGGTTACTATCCTCACTCTGTCTTTTATGACCTTGTCTAAATATGATCAGAGTCGGCAAACTTGGAAGGCTTCCATAGCCTTGGCAACTCATGACTACAGCCTAGGATGGTTACTGGCGCCATAAACTAGAGTGTCAATTTGTTGGGTCAACAACAGGAGCCACTGTGCACTTGCTCCTCATGTGGGATCTCTGTCCTTAATGTGCTGTACATTTTGATTTAATGCTATAACTAGTACTCCAACAGTATGTTTCACTTTGTGTTTCTATGTGGGTGCAAACTGTTGAAATCTTTATACTAAATTGATCTTCTGTATATAAAGAGAATTGCAAATGAATCTTGATGTGAATGGAAGGGGAGAGGGAGCGGGAGAGGGGAGGGTTGTGGGTGGGAGGGAAGTTATGGGAGGGGGAAGCCATTGTAAAATCCATAAGCTGTACACTGGAAATTTACATTCATTAAATAAAAGTTAAAAAAAAAAACAAAAAACAAACAAACAAACAAACAAAAAAATATATGATGTATTCTTCTGTACATTTTAAAACTTTTTTTAACTTTTATTTAATAAATATAAATTTTCAAAGTATAGCTTTTTTTTAAAACTTTTATTTAGCAAATATAATTTTCCAAAGTACAGTTTATGGATTACAATGGCTTCCCCCCCATAACTTTCCTCCCACCCACACCCCTCCCATCTCCCGCTCCCTCTCCCATTCCATTCACATCAAGATTCATTGTCAATTATCTTTATATACAGAAGATCAATTTAGTATATATTAAGTAAAGATTTAGACAGTTTGCACCCACACAGAACATAAAATGTAAAATACTGTTTGAGTACTAGTTATAGCATTACTTCACATTGGACAACACATTAAGGACACAGATCCCACATGAGGAGTAAGTGCACAGTGACTCCTGTTGTTAACAATTTGACACTCTTGTTTATGGCGTCAGTAATCACCCTAGGCTCTAGTCATGAGTTTCCAAGGCTATGGAAGCCTTTTGAGTTTGCCAACTTCAATCTTCTTTAGACAAGGTCATAGTCAAAGTGGAAGTTCTCTCCTCCCTTCAGAGAAAGGTACGACCTTCTTTGATGGCCCATTCTTTCTACTGGGATCTCACTCGCAGAGATCTTTCATTTAGGTCTTTTTTTTCCCAGAGTGTCTTGGCTTTCCATGCCTAAAATACTCTCTTGGGCTCTTCAACCAGATCCGAATACATTAAGGGCTGATTCTGAGGCCAGAGTGCTGTTTAGGACATCTGCCATTGTATGAGTCTGCTGTGTATCCCGCTTCCCATGTTGGATCTTTCTCTCCCTTTTTTATACTATCAGTTAGTATTCACAGACACTAGTCTTGTTTATGTGATCCCTTTGACTCTTAGACCTATCAGTGTGATCAATTGTGAACTGAAATTGATCCCTTGGACTAGTGAGATGGCATTGGTACATGCCACCTTAATGCAGTTGAGTTGGAATCCCCTGGCACGTTTCTATCTACCATTTGGGGCAAGTCCGATTGAGCATGTCCCAAATTGTACATCTCCTCCCTCTCTTATTCCCACTCTTATATTTAACAGGAATCACTTTTCAGTTAAATTTAAACACCTAAGAATAATTGTTTGCTAATTACAGAGTTCAACCAACTGTATTAAGTAGAACAACAACAAAAAAACCAAAAACGTATAAAAAAGAAAGCAATAATTCATCAGCTCCTATACTCCAATCACTTGTGGTATTGCTTATCACACTGTTATTTTGAATAAATGTTACTGAATTTAAAATTGCTCCCATTGCTATACTGGCTTTCCATATTGAAACCTCAGTTTGAGTCCCAGTTGCTCTGCTTTCTGTCCAGCTCCCTACTGATGTGCCTGGGAGAAGAGTGGAGTTTGGGCCGAGCACTTGGGTCCCTGCCACCTATGTGTGAGACCTAGATGGAGTTCCACGATCCTGGATTCAGCCTGGCCTAACCCCAGCTACTGCATCTGTATAACTCTGACTTTCAAATAAATATCTTTAAAAATAAATAGAAAAGGAAAGAGGTCAACAGTAAGGGCAAAAACAGTTGAAATAGCTATGATCTTTTAATACTTCTTTTTTAGAAGCTTAAAATATATAAAATGTCAGTTATTTTGAATTTTATGTAACTTTTTGATAATGGGATGAAGTAAAACAGGTTGTATTTTGAAATTTTCATACTGGGCAACTTTCTAATATGATATTGCTAATAGGAGGAGCCTATATTTTGGTAATTTTTTCCAGATTTTATGATACTTACTCATTTCAAAAATATCCTTTGAGGACTTATGACAGTTACATTTGTATTATTAACTGAAATTGTCTATAACAACACATTTTCAACTTATCAGATTTTCAGCATTTGATGAGGGTTTCAATTTTATGTTTTTCCTCGAACATATTCTTGTACTCTTATTTTTATTTATCACCATTTCCAGACTGAGGCTAAGGCAGTGGTCTCAGAAATAAGAGCACAGAACAAACTCAGAAGCTGAGGAAACAATGTTTTGGATGATATTTTGTCAAAGGAAAGTGTGTTTCTGAGAGTAGCATCCAAACTTATTTCTCTGAAGGTTTTTAAAATCCCGATTGCTATCTTTTAATCAGGAATGTTTTTGGTGAAGTCTTAACTTAAAACAGAAAAATGACTTCTCTAAATTGGGAGGACCATTATTTAGCATTTTGGTACCATCAATTGTCGTTTTTCTAACTATGTGACTTGTTTGATTGCTAGAGAGATTTTAGTTCCTTTAACCTCAAAACCTGGGAAAGATCAAAAGAAGGGAGTGAATCAATAAACAGCATAATATGCTTTATTGTTTGATGACATGACAATTAGAGTCTTGTCTCCCACTATTTCTGTTTTAGATGACATCCAGCAGCTTGTAAATGGTGATAGATTACACACCGTACCAGTTTGCAGCCTGGTAAGTCTCCTGAAAGGTCTGTTGTACATCAGGACTTAATGAAGTAATTCTCTTTATTTGAAGACTCTCAACAGGACATTCCATTCCTGAAGAGGAGAAGGGTTGAGAGATTTCAATGCTATGTTTTATTCTTAGCCTTTCCATACACAACTGTGTTAGTTGAAACAAACCAATCTGTTAGTGACATGCTTAAAGAATCCTAACACGGTTGTTATATCAAGAATTGGCATACTACATATGCCACATACAACATAAAGAATAGAAAGAATTACATTTTTTGCTATAGACAATTTTCTATACACAGTTCATCTTTTGAGACACTTCTAAATTGCTTTCTTTGGCCACTTGAGGATGAAAAAAACCTCAAAACCTCAAAAAAACCCCACCAACATATAATTTGCCAGTTCTTTAGAGCTTGCAGCTACAAAGAACAAGTAGAAACACAAGCATGTCAAAAATTTGTTATACTTAAAACAGGGAAATTCACATGTAATGAAAATATCTCTTAAAATGTTATTTTTCCCAAATTCTAAGCTCAGAGAGACAAATAGTGAATAATAAATATATTTATTAAACTAAAGTTTGCATGTTAAAATAATTTTGCATCATTACGGATGAGGATGTCTTTTGAAGGCCAATATAAAAGGTAGTAAAAATTAATTTCAGGAATGGTTTTGTATGTTTATTAATTATTAATGTTAATATCAATTATTAATTTTGTCTGATTCATTAGCTAAGCTGTCTCAGACAAGAGGTCTTGATTAATGCTGGGTGAATGGATTTTCACCTCAATTCAGATTGTGAGTATTAAATATTACCAAAAGGGCTAATATAAAATTTAATCAACAGATACAGCTAAAATTTATTTAGTTGGAAGTATTTTTCAATCAATACAAATAGGATTTTATATAATTTTGATGTCTATATTAGTATAAGAATAGCAATGAATAAAAATTCTACAACAATGATTTTTTCATTATGCTCAGTTTTAAATTAAAATATTCATCAGCCAAGTATAATTGGAATATTTTCCATTTTGGGAATACCAGAAAATAATAAGCAAAAATACCATAAATTTTCACTTTTCTTTTGCCTTTGTAAAGAAGAAATTCCATAAGTTAGGCAGAATATGTTTTTTTCATATAATTTAAAATAATGCTATTTGCCTATTTGTACTGTTTATGTTTGGTCATCATAAAACTTTACTGAAAGTAATTTATCAGATACTTAAGATGTACAGCATAATATTTTGATATGTATATATCAAAATTATCACAACAAGCAAATTAACATGTCCATCACTAAATAGTTTCCTTTATGTGTGTGTGTGACAAGAAAACCTAAAATCAGCTGTCAGCAAATTCCCTGTGTATTAGACAAAATATTTCTGGCTGTAGTCAGCTATGCAATAGGTCTTGTGAAGGTTTGAATAGGATTTGGCTTCCCACTCACATGGATGTTTAAGTCCAAAGTCTTGTGATAATTGTGAATGGATTAAGGCTAATGTAGCAATTAATGAATTAAAGATGGTAATTTAATCCAACTATCGTGTCTGAAGTATTTTTTTTAAAAAACAATTTATTTATTTAAAAGAAGAATGGCAGAGAGAGACAGAGTGTGTATGTGAGAGAGAGAGTGAAAGAGTGAGAGTAGGAGAGAGAGAGAGAGAGAGAGAGAGAAAGGGAGATGGAGAGAGAGAGGGAGGGAAGGAGAGAAGAGAGATTTTTCAACTACTAATTGATCAAATGCCTGAAATACCTGGGGATGGCCCAGGCTGAAGCCAGGAGCCAGGAACTTGGATCTCACATGGGACCAAGTACTTGGACCCTCATCTGATGCCTTCCTAGGTGCATAAACAGGAAGCTGGATTGGAAACAGAGTAGGTAGAACTTGGATGAGCAACTCTGATATGGATGCTGGAGCACCAAACAGCAGCTTAACCTGCTCTGTCGTAGTGCCTGCCTCTGCCTGAAAGTTTTGTGTAACAATTAGATTGCATTTTGTTGCTGTAACAGAGTCCTTGTCATTGAATCATAGTGGCTTTATAAAGACGCAACATGGAGGAAGAATATGCTTCCATTCTCTCTGCTTCCTGGCTCCAGGTGATCCTTTTTCCAAATTTCTTCTGCCATTTACAGCCCTCATGAGATTCAAGAGCAACAGGGTTACCTGATCTCAAACTATGAATATCCAAACTGGCAGCCCAAATAAGCCTTTCTTTTCTAGCTCGTCTTAAGTGTTTTAAATTAAAAGATTAAAAAAAACTATCACATATCTTTAGGCTAATTCATCCTACATAATTTTAATTTTGCACTCTTTTACCAACATATCTCTATCCTCCCTCCTGCTTGGAATGTCTCCTTATAGCCACCATTGTACTCTGATTCTATGCATTCGGCTTTTATAGATTCCACATATATATGAGATTATGCAGTAGTTTTCTTTCTGTCTCTAATTGACATAATTTAGCATAATGTCCTTCAGGCTCACTCATGTTATTATAAATTCAAAATCTCCATTTTCAGGGATGACTAACATTCCATTACATATGAGGAGTCTTCAGTAGGTTCATAGAAATGCACATTATGTACTAAACTGATCTTCTGTATATAAAGAGAATTGAAAATGAATCTTTATGTGAATGGAAGGGGAAAGGGAGCGGGAGGGGGGAGGGTTGCGGGTAGGAGGGAAGTTATGGGAGGGGGGAAGCCATTGTAACCCATAAGCTGTACTTTGGAAATTTATATTCATTAAATAAAAGTTTAAAAAAAAAGAAATGCACATTATGAAAGAACTGCATGGATTTATTTTGAGGAAGCCAAAATAAACCCATTTTCAATTTTTTTCACAAACTTTTTTTAGATGTATTTATTTATTTGAAATTAGAGTTACGTAGAGAGAGAGAGAGAGAAGGAGAGGGAGAGGGAGAGGGGAGAGGGACAGGGAGAAGGAGGAGGGAGAGAGAGAGAGAGAGAGAGAGAGAGAGAGAGAGAGAAAGAGAGAGAGATCGATCTTCTATCTGCTGGTTCACTCCCCAGTTGGCTGCAATGGCCAGAGCTGTACCACTGTGAAGCCAGGAGCTTCTTTCAGGTTGCCTATGTAGGTTCAGGGGCCTAAGGACCTGAGCCATCTTCTATTGCTTTCCCAGGCCATAGCAGAGAGCTGGATTAGAAGTGAAGCAGCCAGAACTCCAACCGGTGCCCATATGGGATGCTGGCACTGCAGACAGTAGCTTTAACTGCTATGCCACAGCAAAGGCCCCCACACACTTTTTGAAATATCTTTCTATACCCAAAGAAAAGGATTTGACACCTTATAGAGGTATATGCTGCCATGTTCATTACAGCACTATTCACCATAGCCAACATATGGGAAAAAGGTAATTGTCCATGGCTAAAGAAATTGTATATGTGTGTATACATATACTTATATTCTTAGAATAAGAATTGCTGGATTATATGGAGACTCTTATTTTTTTTTTGAGGAACTATTTTCCATATTGATGTCAACAGTTTGCATTTCCACTGACAGTGTATAAAGCTTTCCTTTCTTCCACACCCTAACAGATATGAGGTGAAATCTCACTGCGATTTTGATTTGCATGTACGTGATGATTATTGATGGTGAGAACCTTTGCATATATTTGCTGATCATTTGTGTGTCTCTTTGGGGAGATACTTATTCTGCTTCTTTTCTCATTTTTAATCAGCTATTTGTGTATCTGCTATCGAGTTGTATAAATATATTAAGCAATTTTGATACTAGCCCCTTAACTATCTAGTTCAGAAGTATTTTATCTCAATCCATAAGTTGCCTTTTCATTTCATCCATTGATTCCTTTGCTGTGCAGGTTTTTTTTTTTTATGTAGTTCTACTTGTTTGTTTTCGCTTTTGTTGCCTTAGTTTTTGGTGTGATATAAAAAAAAAATAATAGTCCAGATCAATGTGAGTGCACTTATCTCCTTTTTTCCCCTAATGGTTTTATAGTGTCAGGCTTTATATTTAGATGTTTAATCTATTTTGAGTTGATTTTTGGGTGTGTGTAAGATGAGAGTCTAATTTCTTTCTCTGGTATGTTTATGCACATTTTCCCCAGCATCATTTATCAAAAAGACTATCCTTCCCACATTGTGTTTCTTGGTGCCCCGTCCAAAATTAGTTAATCACAAATGCTTAGGTTTATTTTTGAGCTTTCTATTTTGCTTGCCATGCATGATTTTTCCATTTTGGTTGAAAATGCTTAAAGAATTATGGAATGTGTATATTTAAAAGTCTATCCTTGGATTTGAATTCCATAGTTTCCTCTTTTAAAGATTCATTTATTCTATTTGAAAGTCAGAGTTAACAGCGAGAAAGGGAGAGACAGAGAATGAGAGAGAAGAGAGAGATTTTCATTCACTGGTCCAAACCCAAATGGCTGCAATGCCAGGGCTGAGCCAGGCTGAAGCCAGAAGCTAGAAGCTTCATCCAAGTCTCTCACATGAGAACAGGAGCCCAAGCACATGGACCAGCCTTCACTGCTTGCCCAGGTGCATTAGCAGGGAGCTGAGTCAGAAATAGAGCAGCCAGGACTCGAACGGACACCCATATGGGATGCCGGTGCTGCAATGGTGGCCCATCCCGCTGCACCACAGCACTGGCTCACCATAGCTTCTTAAAAGCAATTGATTTCAATGGTTACACACACACCTTTACTGTCAAGAATTTCTTCCTTATGGTTAGTGGAAATTATTAATATGTACTTGTCTATCAAGCTTTTCATCAGTTTATATACATGAACTTTTAATCTAACAATAGAAACACTTACAGGAAGAGCAGACTGAAACTTCCAATTGCTTACCCAATCTTTCTGCTTGAATATCTAGCATTTGAATCATGTTCAAAACCTAAATCTTGATTGCTCCCATGTTCCACAAAACTATCAACCTCAGACATCTTTATATCAATTCATAGCACCTCCAATTCTTTAGTTGTTTAGGCTAAATCATTCTCTGAGCTCACAACTTTCATTAAGTCCATTGTCAACTATTGTTGGCTCTTCCTTTAAAATACATCAGATTCTTATGCAATGCCAAAGTATTGGTTTCTCTGTGCCATTATTAGTGAAAGTAATCAGGAATTTTTGAGTGATGGTGGTTTCTAGGGCAGGGTTAACTTAAGATGAGCCTAAAGTATATCGTAGTGATGAGACCTAAGTATGTGCTCAAAAAAATAAGGGTTTCATGTCTGTCAAAGAAACACAGGCACCAACCTGAAAGAGCTCACATTGGTCAAATCTGGAATAATAGAACCCAAAGTGTAAAATAAATATCTGACTCCAAACTGATATAACTGCAACCTTAAATGAATAAATGGGGGAGAAGAGATAGAACTTTTTCATATAACAATTTAAAGTGACATATGGATAATAATGTATGGAAATCATACCTATTATATAGGGGTTAAGAGCAGAGATAAAAGACTTGCAGTACATTATTCATCAATATTTACAAGTTTATGTACATTGAAGGGCTGGAATTTTCATATTTTTAAATTTTCCTTGCAGAAAATTTTAGAAGCAAGTGGAATGGAGAACTGAGATAGTTTCTTGATCATTTAGGCCAAAATCACCACTTCTAATCTTGTATTTTTAAAAGATTTATTTGTTTATTTGACAGTCAGAATTCCAGAAAGAGAGGGACACATACACACACACAAACACACTGAGAAAAAGAGAGAGCTTCCATCTGATGGTTCACTTCCCAGGTGGCTGCAATGCCCAGTGGGCAACGCTGAATCAAGGGGTGAGGAGCCTCATCTGTGGCATGGGCACAAACATTTGTACTATCTTCTGCTGCTTTTCTCAGGCAATTGACAGGTAGCGGGATCAGAAGTCGAGCAGCCAGGACATGAACTGGTACCCATATGGGATGCTGCTGTCACAGGCTGTAGCTTTATCTGCTATGCCACAGTGCTGGCCCTTTTCTTGTATATTGACGCAGTACTATCCACTGGATACTGGATGCTCCTGAGCAATTGAACTTAGTCACTTATCTTTTTTATAAAACTGGACAACAATCTATAAACTTAAGATTTCAACATGTATTTCTGCACAAATGATTCTGTACCTATCTAACGGGAAATGCTTTGTTTCTAGAGAAACTTCTAATCTTGGTTCATACAAATTTACATTTTATTGCCAAAAAGAGGGCAGAAAAAATTCCAGACCAGTTAGGATATACAACACAGAGTCCTTACAGCAAATTATTATGAATTATTAGGAAGATATCTGAGTTCATCAAACAAAACAAAACTTATGGATATAATTTAAATGTCCAATTGGAAATGAAGCTTGTGATTTTCTAAAATGTAATTAAACAAAATATTTGGATCTGAAAGCAAGCACAAAGATTGGAAATTGCTATCAAAAGTATAAATTAAACAAAATAAAGATGAATTGTACGATACTGAATTAGAGGCTACAACTCGATGGCAAAGATGCAGATATCTGCTTATTAAATTTAGTCTACTTCAATACCATTGCTAATTTCCTGAAGAGCAGCAAAATTACATGGGTTGAGTTTCTGACTGATAGTACATTGGGTACAATCTGTATTTCAATAAGGCCATAAAAATTCTGTAAAGTCAAAGTTCCATGGAGGCTTGTGGTAACATGTGCACACTCATATATATGAAGTTGGAAAGGAACAAATAAAGCTGTCCCTCTTCTTAGGTGACAGGAATGTCCACATAAAAAATAAAAAAAATTCTGAGAATTTATAAGTGAGTTTAATAATGTCAAAGGATATAAAACCTATATAATGAAATCAATCATATTCTTATACCAGCAATAGACAATTAGAGTCTGAAATTAACAAAGAAACTACCACTTATAAGAACATCAACAAAAATGAAACCACTGTATGGGGATTTTTTATTTTATTTTATTTTATTTTTACAGGCAGAGTGGACAGTGAGAGAGAGAGAGACAGAGAGGAAGGTCTTCCTTTTTGCCATTGGTTCACCCTCCAATGGTTGCCGCTGCCGGCATGCTGTGGCCGGCGCACCGCGCTGATCCGAAGGCAGGAGCCAGGTGCTTCTCCTGGTCTCCCATGCGGGTGCAGGGCCCAAGCACTTGGGCCATCCTCCACTGCACTCCAGGGCCATAGCAGAGAGCTGGCCTGGAGGAGGGGCAACCGGGACAGAATCCAGCGCCCCGACCGGGACTAGAACCTGGTGTGCTGGCGCCACTAGGTGGAGGATTAGCCTGTTGAGCCATGGCGCCGGCCACTGTATAGGAATTTAACAAAAAGCTCCAAATCAATGAGGAACTATCTTGTGTTTACAAACTGAAGAGTCAGTATTGTTACAAAGTCAATTTGTTCCAATTTGATTGATCGATCTATCTATCTAAGATTTTTTTTTTTTTTTTTTTTTTTAGTTATTTGAAAAGCAGAGTTACAGAGAGGCTGAGGCCGAGAGATAGAGAGAGATCTTTCATCTGCTGGTTCACTCCCCAAATGGCCACAACTGCCGGAGCTGGACTGATCCGAAGCCAGGAGCTAGGAGCTTATTCCAGGTCTCCCATGCAGGTGCAGGGGCCCAAGGACTTGGACCATCTTCTACTGCTTTACCTGGCCAGAGCAGAGAACTGGATTGGAAATGGAGCAGCCAGGACTTGAACCAGCACCCATATGGATGCTGGCATGGCAGGCGGCGGCTTTACACACTAAGTCATAGAGCTGGCCCCTATATATTTAATATAATCCTAATTAAAAGCCCAGCAAGGTGTTTTGTAGATCTTAACAAGCTTATTTCAAAATTATATGAAAACCAAGAAATTTAAAATATTGCCAGACAATTCTGAAGATGACAGTGTTGAAGAACTCACATGATTTGATTTCAGGATTTAATATAAAGCTACAATAAGGAAGACATTGTAGTGTGGATGGAAGGATAGAACCATCTATAATGATAGCTTCATGGGTATGTGATCTATCCAGTCATCCAGTGCCCTGTGCTCAGAAGCACCATATGATTGATTTACTGATCTGCTGTCACGGTCATGAAATTCTTCATTTTTGAACATGGAACGTTGCATTTTCGTTTTACATTAGGCCCTATATTAAAAAAGCTTGAGTGTTTGAGGGTGGGCTTGGGCACCTTCTATTTTTATGCTCTATTTAGGAAATATTGGAAGTGTCATGGTGTTAGATAAATGATGAGAATAGGGGTATCCCTTATGGTAATTTTATTATGATCATCTAAAAGTCATTGGGGAGGGACATGTACTGCAACTGTTTTGGATATGTCCACCTAGCTCTGATTCCAAGTTTGCAACATTGTGGAACGTGTGATTTCCATTACTCAATAATGGACAAGAGCTCGGGAGATGGGTCTGCACGGTGCTTGGAAAGGGAGGCTTCATCGTGCACAGAAACGGAAGGGAGTTCTGAGAGTGCATGCAGGCTGAGCCAGGCTGTCCTGTGGGCCTGTTGCAGCTGTCCCATGGCATGTTAGCCATGGCTGTCAAGTCACCAATTGCCTGGAGCTGTGTCACCGACCTGTGCTGTTACTCGGGTCAGCAAGGAGCTGTCAAACGGCTGTTCTGCTGGAGCTGTCCAACCTCAGCTCCTCTCCCTACCTCTGAACATTCCCAGAACAATATCACCATACAGATCATAACATCATAACTGTATAATAGAGGTCTTGGAAAGAAATGATGGCAGATAATGCTTTATGTTTATTGAATTCACCTCATTTTGTCCCATGGGGTGAAGGAGTACTACATTTTCCAGCTAGCTGAAGGCAGGAGAGGACGGTGAGTTTTGTCAGATGGAATGTAAACTGAAGCTATATATACCCTTTCAGGACTGCCTCTGAAACTGCAAGAGTCCAAATGTCTGTCTTTCCTAAATCGCTCCACAGGGCAATCCTAGCAGCCCGTCAGGCCCTTTTTAGCTTGCATCTTTGAATGACTGTGTGCAGCTGTCAAATGCCCTCCTACTGCCTGCTGCCTCCATGTATTGGACTGTTTCATGATCACATAAAAATTTCTCTTGGTTTAACCATTGTGATTTTGGGTGAGGTTTTGTGTAGCAGTTATTTTTCAGGACTGTACTCAGATTGATTGAAAATTTTATTGAACTAATTGCTATTGAAATGGAACAAGTTCAGTTCATTAGCAAAGGAAAAATTACTTCAGGTATATAAAACATTTAAATGATTTTATGAATTGTTTTCCTCCATATTTAAAAAAATAGAATTTTGTAAAATTGGGTTAAATTGGTGTAAAAAAGGCTTTGCTGTTCAGACTGTCACGGAGTAAGAGTAGCATGCACTACTGTTGTTTAAATTTGGGAAGTTAGGGAAACTGAAACATGGAGAGCCCATAAAACATCATGCTGCTGGTGAGGAAGTAGTGTGACTGCAGAAGTGGCGCCTGCAAGCCCCATGTTGTACTATTTCTTATTGCTTAGAAGCTACTGTTCAGCAGTTGGCAAAAATCTTAGAGCTGTTTACATATCAACAACCACAGTCTCATGGCTATTAAAACTCCCAAGCATCCTCTGCAAGAAGAGCAAGTGATAATAATTTGAATCCTGTGATTAATCATTCTGCGCAAACCATTCTAGCTTCAAATTACTTTTCAACAATTCATTATGCATGAAGAACCATGGTGTGTGGTTTGAGTTTCAACACTTAAGGAAACTTTCCTCCAGATTTATCTGGGTCTTCTCTTTCTGCAGATTGCTTCAGAACTGCTAGCTCAGCATGACTTTGTATCCTTAGTGAGCTTGGAAACCAATAGGCATTTTAGAAAGGCCATCCAAAGACTGATTAGCAACATTTTGTATTTCAAATGCAGCGCAAAATTCCAGAGATAGGTCAATCATAAATACTCTTGAAGTTTATGTTAAAATGTAGAATGAAGATTTCTTTCTACTAATTTGGGTAAAATAACAGGTCTAGTATAATTTAGACAGAAATAATACCTAGTATCACAGTACCTTGCCAAATTTCATCTTTCCATCAAATATTTAGTGTATATCCATTCTATGGTAGGCACTGTTCTAGGTACTTGGAATATGTTCCAACAAAACAGCAATTAGAGCCCTTAAAGGGCAAATTGTTCAGATTTTACTCATTGAACAGTTTATTATAATGCCACTGGAAGAAGTTTGAAAGCCATAACTTTGCAATTTTGTTTGCAGGCATGCCAAGTACCTAGCATTGAATGTGATGATTTGTCTTAGAAACATTGTATAAGTGTGCTCTAATTAGACTCTAATCAGTGACACTCTTGGTAAGCACCTTTTTGCCTTTAGATGATTAATCAACTGGAAGACACAAAAGACATTTTTCCCCTGGGGTGGAGGAAATGTCAAAGTCTGTGCCTTCATTAGAGATGATTCGTGCCTTCTCTTCAGTAAGTTGAAGCAGTGGAAGAGAAAGGAGAAAGGTTAATCAATCTTTTATGTGTGAGCAAAATGAGAATGTCAGGAGGTTGTTCTCTTACCAAGCAAATCAGGAAATAGAAATTTTGGTTTCAAAGATCTGTACTATATCAGAGACAACCTTTTATCCAAAACAGAGAATGAAATAAGTTTGTGTAATTTTTTTCCTTGACTGGAAAAGAAACTCTTACTGGCTTCCTTGGGACTCAAGAGAGAAATAGTGACCAGGAAGTACCCTAGAGTCAGATATCTGAGCCAATTGATCTTTCTGGCTCTGGGTCACCAAAGACCTCGTAGGACAGTATATATATATATATATATATATATATATATATATATATATGAAGGTACTAAATATCAAGATCTAACACTAGAACAATATAGGCTGTCCCCAAGATGTGGCATCATGTACTGGGTCAATCTGCAAGGATTATGTTTGGCTATACCAGAGCTGAGTAAAAAAAATACTGTCAGCTTGCAACAGGGACCAGAAGGTAGAGAAATAGTATTTACTAGCACATTTGTGATGTCTGGGAGCAATAATACATAGCAGCTGAACAATAACAGATATGAGGAGAGGGAAAGAAGTGGAAATTTGTGTCTAAATTGTATGAGGACTTCAAAAAATTGTGGAAAATGGAATGAAAAAATTTACCTTGGTACAAAAATTAAATCCATGCATTATTTTTAAATAAAATCCATTTCCATGAATTTTTGAACGCTTCATATTTTCTCCTTGGGTTTTCTGAAAACTCAGAAAATGGGGTGGAAGGCAGAATAAAGGGGATGGCATTATGTGAAGTTAGTGATCATTAACATAAATAACAATAGAGCTATTTATTACTGAAATATCTTTCAGTTTATGAAATGGATTTGAACTGCTTTTAACTGATTTTGGAAAATTTTTAAACAAATGTGCTGTCTAGAAATCTAAAGAATTTTTGTCATTTAAAGCAGTTAATATTTTTAAATCAGAGAAAATTTAGTACTTGATGAATCACTTCCATGTGCTGGATGTGGTAGTAAGTAATTTTATTTAATTTTTAAGAAATCAATTATTGAATGGCATTAACTTATTTCATATCTTCCTTCATTTATCTTGGACTCTGGAACAGGATTTGTGTCTTCATATACCCATCCATACATACATACATACATACATTTATCATCTTCATTTGTCTATGTATGTACTATGTAGGTATCTCTCTATACATATCATGAACAGTATGTCATAAATAACCAGAATTACAACTTTTCATTTGCTCAAGAGTTAAATTTTACATAACCGAAACTTTTAGAATATGCCCATGAAGCCAAAAATAAGTGAAATGTTCTTTCTATTAATAAATAGGTAGAGAAAACTTTATGGCCATTATCTTAATTAAATTCTAAGGTAATCCTTCACCTTGGGATTTTCTAATAAGCTGACAAGTGAGTTTGAACCTTACCCTGGTATGGATACAAAATCATTCTTGGTAGAAAAGGGTATTGAAAGAAGTGGTTTTAAATATTAATTTTCTAAAGAGTTATTTATTTTAAGGAGAGAAAGAGAGAGAGAGAGAGAGAGAGAGAGAGAGAGAGAGAGAGAGAAGAGTGAGAAGAGCGACACAGAGAGATATCTTCCATCTGCTAGTTCACTTCCCCAAATAGCTGAAGTGGTTGGGGCTGGTTCAGCCCAGAACTCCATTTTGGGTCTCTCACATGGGTGACAGATGTCCAAATATCTGAACCATTATCTTCCGTTTTCCCAGGCTCATCAACATGGAGATGAATTGAAACTGGGACAGCCAGGACTCAATATGGGGTGCCAGCATCACAAGCATCAGCTTTACCTGTTGTACCACTTCAGCTCCCAAGTCTTAATTTTTAGAAGAGCATAATTATGCTCCTGATGTGCTGGTTGCATCTTTGATCTCAGCTCACCATGCTGAATTGCATTGGCCTTCTTCCTGTCTCTCCAACAAGCCAGACTTGTTACGACCCAGGGCTCAGCCCTTTTTGGGAGTGCTATTTCCCCAGATCTGTGAAGAGTAATTAGTCCAGTTTTCTTAATCAAATCTCCAGTTAAATGCCACCTTCTCAGAGGGATCTTCCTTTAAAATGGTCTTAGCTCATTCTGCCACTATAACAGAGTTATCATAGGCTACATAGCTTATAAACCACAGAAACCTATTTTCACAGCTCAGGATAGTGAAATGTCTAAGATCATGCTTAGTGCCAGCAAATTAGATGTCTAGTGAGAGCCTGCCTCCTGGTTCATAGATGGCTGTCTTCTCTCTGTATCCTCATGTGGTTGAGGTGTTAGGGAGTTCTCTGTGGTCTTTATTTGGTAAGTGTACTAATTTCATTCATGAGGGCTGATGACCAAATTACCTCCCAAAGTTCCTAGTTTCAATTTCATTAATTGTTGATAAAGTTTAAACATATTAGCATGGGGCACAACATAAGCATTGTTTCTTGCAATCAATCTAATTAAAGTACTGTATTCCACTCATTCTCAGGATCCAACTCATAAAACAAAGTAGGTGTTCTATTAATGTTCACTTAGTGATCAAATTATTCAAAATGATTGTAATAGGTAGGATTAAAAAGCTAATATAAGAAGACTAGAAAAGTTCCATTTTATAGCATTAAGTGGCCTTACTGATTTTATTTTTCAACTAATATATGTTGGATAACTTTTCTAGATTTCCACGTGTGTGTGCTAAATGTGCATACTCACATATGTGTTGGTATGACCAAAGAGCATGGTGAGGGGTAGAGTGAAGAAAAAGCGGTTATGGTAAATTAAAATACAAGGGAATTGATTCCCAATTTTGCATACTAGAAGTACTGCATGAAAATATGGGTTTATTATTGGCTAGCAATTATACAACAATTTATTCTGCCAACAGACACTCTAAGTGCTTGTAAATTTATGTGATTTAGGGAACTTGGCCATAAAAAATTGCAGTGACTATTTTGGGAATGTACTTATTTAACTTGGCATGTTTTATAACTTATTCCAACAAATACTATTCAAATTCAAATTTTTATTTGGCTAGAATAAAATATACAATAACTAACAGATTGTTAAACTAAAAGCTTTTATCAACAATATTTATCTCAATTCTAAAGTGATATATACATATATATATGTATTCCCATTAAGCTGGCCTAAGCATAATTTTAAAACTGTGTATTTATGCCTACTGATCAAAATGAAGTATGAAGTATTCGTATTATGAAATATAAGTATTAGTACTATATCTAGATACTTTTGAGATATGAAATATTTTCATATATGTGAGTAAAAAGAAAGTTTACCTTTGGAGAAATATTTTGCTGTATTATAAATTATGGGCCAGCGCTGCGGCTCACTAGGCTAATCCTCTGCCTTTGGCGCCGGCACCCGGGGTTCTAGTCCCGGTTGCTTCTCTTCCAGTCCAGCTCTCTGCTATGGCCCGGGAAGGCAGTGGAGGATGGCCTAGGTCCTTGGGCCCTGCACCCGCATGGGAGACCAGGAGGAAGCACCTGGCTCCTGGCTTCGGATTGGCGCAGCACGCTGGCCGCAACGTGCCGGCCATAGCGGCCACTTCGGGGGTGAACCAACGGCAAAAAGGAAGACCTTTCTCTCTGTCTCTCTCTCACTGTCTACTCTGCCTGTCAAAAAATAAGTAAATAAATATAAATTATGGAACCTTGAAATGGCTGTCAATTAAAATAGCTATAGTTGTGTGTTTTGTGCCAAAGTACCCTAGTGAGCCATTCATACCCATTATTTTTAAGCTTCTTATATCATTGAATCTTGGAGGAAACTAGAATACCACTCAGATGGTTCTACTGAAAAATCTTTTACAAAGGTGAGAGAAGGGTCAAGGGAACCAATCAATGATGCTGAGTTCCCTGGGACCTAGCAAAAACGACTCCAGGAGGCTTGAAGGGACAAGGGAAGTGTCATCAGAGTCCACTAAAAACTGCAGCCTGGAAGAAATGAGAGTGGAGTCCTAGCTATATTCAGTCACCACTTGAAGTAATGGTAAAAGTAGGGCATGGGAGGGAATGAGAAAGAAGCAATCCAGATTCTGGCCCTACCCTCTCATCTACTGGTGCTTCACAGCAGGCTACACTAGCAAAGTACTCTATGGATGCATTCTTTTGGTGTCAATCAGCCTTCTGCTATGTATATTAGAGCAGAGAATGAAAATGATCAGTGATCTCAAGAGACAAAGATCAAGAAGTTGGGCTCAGAGAAGCTAAGGAACTTGCTTTATATGGACCATCAGTGGCAAGGTCAGGACCTGAGCTCCTACCGCTATCCTTTTCATGATATCATTAGGGTTAACTCTGGATGAGAAAGCTCGAAAGTAGCATGTGATCAAGGCAGACACTGGTGGACAGATTTTACAAAGTGATAAAAATAATTGAAAGGAGAAATGAAGATATTCCAGAAAAGAGATCAAGCAAATAGAAGATGGACACTGAAAAAAAAGTCAGGGTTATTGCATTAGATAAACATAGTTCCTTTATTGCTCTTTAAAAGGGTGGCAAATTGAATTTATAAGAAGTTATAAACTGATATTTATGTAACAAATCTGAAGATAGAGATATGGGGAAAGGCCAAAGATTTTCTTTATTCAGAATATCATAAAATTTTAGCTTGTGGCCAGCATAATATTATAGAATGCCTGTCTGTTTCTTCTGTTAGAATTTGGACAACATGAACTACATGTAAGCATCTCCTATCACTACCTAGTATAGTCCTCAGCACAGAGTAGGTGCTCAAATACTTGTAGAATAAATGAAAACAAACATACTACAGAGATATGGACTCTGAGTAAAAAATGGCCAGATTGGACCCAAGTTTTACAGTTTATGTAATCTGGAGCAAATTTCATAACTTATTCATCACTAAGTTCAGCAAAAATGGCACTTTCTTCATTATTTGGAATAATAAATAGGTGAATACAAATAGTGAGCTTAAAACATTTCTACCATATAATTAGCATTCAATGTGCACTAGCTTTAAATTTTACATATTTAAAAATCTGTGTTACTGGGAAGTAGAGATGGTGGAACTGTGCATGAAGTTGGGCAATAAGGAGCTTGGCTGGAACGACCCACCACAGTTCCCATATGGGCTGCAGATCAGACTGCTGGACCCAAGCACATGCCACTCACCAAGAGGATTGGAACCCCTGCAGTATGGATCCTGCAGAGTCCCCATGTCAGAGACATCTCCTGGGCATGCCTCTCCAATTGAACCTTGAAGTAAGTCTCTCAGGCCATCACTGCTGTAGAGTTGTCCTTCCTCCTGTGTGGATTCCAGAAATGCCCCAGCCATTGAGTCAAAGGCACTGATGGAGGGTGTGCTGAGACTTTTGGAACAGGCACTGAAGGATTGTAGCAAGGAAGCGTCGATGTGATGACATCAGCCAACACCTGGTACTGCAGCGGAAACAGCGGGCTAGAGGGAAGCTGTCAGTGCCTCTAAAGAAAAGGATGGCTCTGCTGGTGTGAGAGTTTTCCAGCTACCAATGGGACGCAGCAGATGACATCCACCACTCGTTCATGGTTGATCAAGTGACTGAAGTCAGTCAGTGAATGTGAAATAGGCAGGCATACAGGCTAAAATTGATTAGATTTGAGAACTGGAAGACCACGCCTTTGCCATGCCCCTGTGTGGCCTCAGCCCCCTACCTGGCCACATCTGGGTGCCCACCATCCAATCAGGTTAATTAACCACTCCTCCTTGGAAGTGGGTTAAAAGCTGGGACATGGTGTGGCCCAGCCCGCTCTTCTTCCCTGGCCTCTCACTAGGAGGGGCTTGCTGTAGCCCCGTGCCTCCAGGGCGCATGGCCTTCAGGCCATGTGCTCTAGGCTTCCTGGCCCAGATACAGGCCTAGATGCTCTTCCATGTGGCTGGTTCCTGATGCTCGGTATGAACCCCTATTTACCTCTCTCTCTTAAATAAAGCTCTCACTCGGGGCCTGGCACCATGGCTCACTTGGCTAATCCTCCGCCTGCGGTGGCAGCATCCCATATGAGCAGAGCACTGGGTGCTAGTCCCAGTTGCTCCTCTTCCAGTCCAGCTCTCTGCTGTGGCCCGGGAGTGCAGTGGAGGATGGCCAAAGTCCTTGGGCTCCTGCACCCACATGGGAGACCAGGAGGAGGCACCTGTCTTCTGGCTTCAGATTGGTGTAGCGCGCCGGACCTGGTGGCCATTTAGGGGGTGAACCAACGGAAGGAAGACCTTTCTCTCTCTCTCTCTTTCTCACTGTCTGTAACTCTACCTGTCAAACAAATAAATAAATAAATCTTTTAAAAAAATAAAGCTCTCACTCTCCTATGCATCTTTCTCACTAAATAAAAACTTAAAACGTACCATACTGCCTCGTTTATCTGTGCCGGTATTTAGAATTCTTCTCTACATATTAGGCAGGAACCCTCTTGGGCTTATTAATATTGGGGATTTAGTAATAAGCCCGTGGTGAAATTGCATGGCACCCCAAATTCCGGTAGTACATGTGGCACCCCGGATAGAATTTCTAGGGAAGTTTAAGGGGCCACATTTTAGTGTAAATTTTAGGGGGTCTTCTCCAATTTCAGATGGTGAGATTTGAAAGATTAATTGCAGTGCCTGGATGGTGGCATAGTGGGTAAAGCCACCATCTTTGATGCTATGGGAACTGGTTCAAGTCACAGCTTCTCCACTTTCTAAACAGCTCTCTGCTAATGTTCCTGAACCCCCATGGGAGACCCAGGAGAAGCTCCTGGTTCCTGGCTTTGGATCTGCCTAGCTCTGGCTTTTGCAACCATTTGGGGAGTGAACCAGCAGAAGAAAGATCTCTGTCTTTCTGTCTCTCCATCTCTCTGTAACTCTACTTTTCAAATAAATAAATATTTAATAAAAAAGTGTAATTGCAGAAAAAAGGGAGTCTATCTTGAGAGGAGGAAGACAATGAAGAGAAATCTGCAGGTGCAACTGAAGAAAAAGAGAGCATGTCAGGCTTTCAGCAGGCTCCATAATCCTCTTGGTCCCCTGGACTCACTTCACAGCATCACCCATCCGTTGTGTGGGAGGACTTCTCCCACTTGTCTTCTTCTTGACACCACGGAGACTCTTCCATTGGGTCTGACCCACTTTTATTGGAAAAGGTCCCACCTGGGTTATAGAGAGGCCACTTGTTACCTCACACATGCATTTCAATAAAAACATCTCAGTGGTGGGCTTTGGGTAGGCAGTGAGCCCTTCCTGTGCTAATACTCATCCCATTTGGTGTCCTCAATGACAACAACAGAAGATAGGTGTTATTCATTCTCCTTTGATTAAAAGCTTCTAAAATCTGCTTGAAATCTGAGCATTTAGGAGAAGGGAAGGAGTGAAGAGAACACATTTAGGGGAGAGAGGAAACAGTGTGAGATAACCGCTGGAGAGAAAACCTTGAATTCAAATTAAAGCAAAAGTGATCGTATGGTGTTGAATTCTTGTGCAAAGAGAGATTTCTCCAGTCATATTCAACTGCTTAGGTACAAATACGTAGATAGCATGCAGTTTGGCTTATTCAATTTCCATTTTTGCACAAAGAGGAAAGAGATTTGGAGAACTTGAACAAGTGGTGGGAGATTATGATCAGAGAAGTTGCAATCAGAATTCTTAAGATTTTAGAGGTGATACTCTTTTCTCATGACTTATATCTTAGGAACTGACCATGATATTCACCAGTGAGGTAGAAAGGTGAAAAGGGCACACCAGAGAAATGGGAGGTAATATCTGAATCATGAATCATGCATGTGAAAATTATGACAAAATTATAAATGAGGTGAGAATGTTTCTGCTAGGTAATGAGGAATGATCTATTTATGATGAGGAAGTATCTATTTATGATGCTAGGAGTGAGCTGAAGTTGGTATAACAGGATATCATAAGCTTAAATGAACAGGAGATTTTATTAGAGAAAGAGCTAAGGAGACACCTACATGTATTTTTACACACACACCACCCTATAGCCACCCTACATCTTTTCTATACATATATCTGCAGTTACTTAAAACTGAGTTCACATGAATACCAGTAATTCTAACCCATTACCACAGGCTTTATTACCCTTTTCTCTTCTAAAGTTATAAATCCCTTCTTGGGTAGTGAGAAGCCTGAATTTTGCTATAAATAATATACTTATTTGCTAAATCTCCACTGTATGTAATGTAACTCCCATCCAAACTGAGTGAAAACTTGACCCAGAACCTTTTGCTCTGCTACATCTCCTGCTGGTCATGATGACTAAAGCCAGGATGCATGAAGGAAGGAAGTGAAAGGATAACATTTAAAACCTTGCCTTGGGAAATGCTTCTGCCTCTCTCCACCCAATTGCCCACATCAGAACATTTTTTTTTTCCAGAACCAAAACGTGTGCTTCATTCCAACCTCAACCACAAGGGGAAGGTTTTAATCTAGAAGGAATCTATCCTTAACTGCAGAAGAAGGGGCAATATAGCAACACTATTAAAGAAAAGACATGCCTCACAGGTAAAAGCTGCCTCACAGCATTCAGAGAGGTGGGACCAGATTTCGAATTGTCCTTTTTTGGCAAATACATAGTGCACACTTTCTCAGCTAGATCTGGAACCACTGACATGAATACTTTGTATTCATGGAAACCGAAATGGAGGCTTGGCAGGGCTCCTTATCCCAAACTGGTCAGATAGAAATCTGGCTATGTTGATACATGTTGGCTACTGAAATCATGCAGATGCTTAATGCACAAGGTCATAAATTAATGGTACTAAGAGGGTGAAAACTTAATCTAAGTATACTGTTTAGAGGTGAGGCCTTTTTGAAAAATTTTTTAAAGATTTTATTTATTTATTTGAGAGGTAGAGTTACAGACAGTGAGAAGAAGACAGAGAGAAAGGTCTTCCTTCCATTGGTTCACTCCCCAAATGGCTGCAATGGCTGGAGCTGTGCCAATCTGAAGCCAGAAGCCAGGGGCTTCTTCCCAGTCTCTCATGCTGGTGCAGGGGCCCAAGCACTTGGGCCATCTTCTACTGCTTTCCCAGGCCACAGCAGAGAGCTGCATTGGAAGAGGAGCAGCCGGGACTAGAAGTGGTGCCCATATGGGATGCTGGCACCACAGACAGAGGATTAACCTACTGCACCATTGTGCCGACCCCCTTTTTGAAAACTTAACCCAAGTATAGTGTTTAGAGGTGAGGCCTTTAGAAAGTGATCAGTAATGGAATTCCCAGCCTGATGATCATGTGAAATCTGTTACAAGGGAAAGTATAATAAGGAGTACTTCAGGTGAGCCCATTTTCAAAAATACCTTGCATGAACAATGTTTGCTAAGAGAGGAATCCAGTTATCACCCAGCAGGAGCTCAGTAAAGACAGCTGCCTAAAAAACTCATAGTCACTTTGCTTCAGAGAAGGAACTCAGATTGTCTCCTTCCTCAAAACCAGAGCACAGACTGTGGCAGTGCTGCATCATCTTGAGAAAGTAGTCAATATTGGATTCCATCCCACTCTAGGAGGCAGGAGCCCAAGTTTAGCTCCATTCCGGGAGCCCAGCAGACATTCCTGCTCTCTGCTAAGGCTGACTGCAGCCTTGCCAGTCCAATTGAGCCCAGCAGAGAAAAGACGGCCCTGGCATCCCAGTTCACACTGTGCTTCATACTTCAGAGCATAAGGACTGAAGAGCAGCAGGGAGATCTGGCACTCAGGATCTTAGAATTAGGGATGCCTGCTCCTTTAGACATGGAGATCATCCTCTTGACTTCTTATTTTGCTAGGACTCTTGAGCATTGGGATGTTTTCACAATGGGACTCCTAATGAAGGTTCCCTTAGTTATTTTCTGTCTGCCCACTCCTGATGGGAACTGTGTACATACTTGAGACTATGTACATCTTGTGACACTCAGGGCTGCATATACGCTCAGGACTGTACTCCTAATCAGACTGCTCCCAATGCCAGTATCATACCTCCAACAAAGTGCTTGCACACTTAGCTTCAGCACTGTTAGAGATGCAGCCTCTCTCATGGACAGCTGCTGGGTTTTCTTTGCTCACTGCATAGCTCAGGACTCTGGTCCCTCACCATGGATACCTTCATGAGTTTCCATGCCTTAACCATCCTGATACCACTGTTGTGCTTGCAGATCCAATCCTTCCAAGAGAGAGCATCCCAGGATGTAAGTACACTCCCCCACCAAGCAGAATAAAGACCATATCTGTAGCTTCAACTATTTTGTCTGGCAATGACTAGGGAACATGCTTGCTCAGCATTGTCTTGGAGTTCAGGAGTCAGGCAGTGGCTTGGGGTCTGTGAGTCCAGCCTGTCCTTGGCACCAGCCTACCTTGCCTTGAGTAGCTTCAGTTCTTGAATTGATTATAGAGACTGGAAGTCTGCATACTTGTCCCATCCACAGTGCCATCAAGGACAGATTACAGCATCAATACAGCATTTAATTCCAGGGTCTGTCTCAGGAAATAAATGAAGGGACTGTCGCCTACCAAATGAACCCAAAGATATATATTCAAGAAAAGGTTTTCGATCTGAGAAAGACATCCTTTAAAAGTGATAGAAACGAAAGCCAAGACACTCTGTCAAAAAAAAAAAAAATGACCTAAATGAAAGATCTCCGTGAGTGAGATCCCAGTGGAAAGAACAGGTCATCAACGAAGGAGGTACCTTTCTCTGAAGGCAGGAGAGAACTTCCACTTTGACTACGACCTTGTCTAAATATGATCAGAGTTGGTGAACTCAAAAGGCTTCCATAGCCGGGGGGCGGAGCCAAGATGGCGGATAGTGAGGACGTGTGCCTTAGTTTGGGAAAATAAACTCTCATAAAAGTGGAACTACTGTAGCCTCAGGAAAAGACTCAAAAAAAAAAAACTGCAGAGGAGACGCTTCCGGATCTTGTGGATGAGACACGGAGGACTTACAGGGAACCCACCGCGTGGAAAACCAACCGAGACGAGCCGAGCGGGAGAGGAGCCAGAGCCACAGAATCTCGCCAGCGCGGGAACGGAGGTCGGTAAGACAAAGACCTGAGAAGTCCGAGACACTGGGGGGAGGGGGAACAGAGGCCTCTCCCTTCACTCACCAAGCAAAACAAAGAGCACCGCGATTTTACATATGTAAAGCTCAGCCAAACTCAGTATCTTTAGCGAAACTGGAGAACACATTGAGGGCTGCATAAACCCTGTGTATGTTCCCAGGCATAAATCAAACAAATACCCACAGAGGCTAGATTTCAACTACCCTCAACTCCACACCCAACTGAGTCAAAAGAAAAAAAAAAAAAAAAAAAGAGAGAGAGAGAGAGAGAGAGAGCGTCCCAGCAAGGAGCAAGTAATCCGGGAGAGTCGCTCTTTACACAGCCTTAAACCTCAAGAAACAAGCATAGCTCTCTAGCCACACCCATCACAGCCCCTAAGGCTCCAACAAAACAGACAGCTCACTCAGAGGCACAGTATAACGAGAGAAAAAAACAAAAACAAAAACAAAAACAAAAACACCACAAACTATCTCTAACATGCCAAGCAAGAAACATAGAAGCGGAGGTACCAAAGATAAGGATAGCACTATGACGCCCCCAAGTGAACAAGACACGCCAATGCAAGATTATGAAGAGGAACAGTTAGAGCAAATGCACGAAGCAGATGGCAAAAATTTCATAAGAACATTAAGAAGTTCTCAAAAACAAATTCTTGAACTACAGAAATCCTTAATGGACAAGATAGAAAATCTCTCCCGTGAAAATGAAATATTAAGGAGGAATCAAAATGAAATGAAAAAATTAGTGGAACAGGAAACTGCAGTACTGGCAAAAAATCTCAATGAAATGAAGAACTCAATAGATCAAATGGCAAACACATTAGAGAGCCTTAAAAACAGAATGGATGAAGCAGAAGAGAGAATATCGGAATTAGAAGACAGAGAACAGGAAAGGAAACAGTCAAATCAAAAAAAAGAAGAAGAAATCAGTAATCTAAAAAATACTGTTAGGAATCTACAGGATACTATTAAAAAACCCAACATTCTGGTTCTAGGAGTTCCTGAAGGCATGGAAAGGGAGAAAGGATTAGAAGGCCTTTTTAGTGAGATACTAGCAGAAAATTTCCCAGGTTTGGAGAAGGACAGAGACATCCTAGTACAGGAAGCTCAGAGAACCCCTAATAAACATGATCAAAAGAGATCCTCACCAAGACACGTCGTAATCAAACTCACCACAGTGAAACACAAAGAAAAGATCCTAAAATGTGCAAGAGAGAAACGCCAGATTACTCTCAGAGGATCTCCAATTAGACTTACAGCTGATTTCTCATCAGAAACCCTACAAGCCAGGAGAGAATGGCGAGATATAGCCCAGGTACTAAGAGAGAAAAACTGCCAGCCCAGAATATTATATCCTGCAAAGCTCTCATTTGTGAATGAAGGTGAAATTAAGACCTTTCACAGCAAACAGAAATTGAAAGAATTTGTCGCCACTCGTCCAGCCCTGCAAAAGATGCTTAAAGATGTGTTACATACAGAAACACAGAAACACGGTCACCAATATGAAAGAAGGTAAAGGAAGGAAACCTCAGAGCAAAAGATCACAAGAAGCTCAAACCAGATATTAGAAAATATCTTTGGCAAATGGCAGGGCAAAGTTACTCCTTTTCAATAGTCACATTGAATGTTAATGGCTTGAACTGTCCAGTTAAAAGACACCGATTGGCCGATTGGGTTAAGGACCAAAACCCATCCTTTTGCTGCTTACAAGAAACCCATCTATCCAACAATGATCCATACAAGCTGAGAGTGAAAGGCTGGAAAAAGATATACCACGCCAACAGAAATGAAAAGAGAGCGGGCGTAGCCATCTTAATATCGGACAACATAAACTTTACCACAAAAACTGTTAGGAGAGACAAAGAGGGGCACTATATAATGATTAAGGGATCCATTCAACAGGAAGATATAACGATTATCAACGTATATGCACCTAATTACAGGGCACCAGCCTATTTAAAAGACTTGTTAAGGGACTTAAAGGGAGACTTAGACCCTAATACAATAGTACTGGGGGACTTCAATACTCCACTCTCAGAGATAGACAGATCAACAGGACAGAAGATCAACAAGGAGACAGTAGATTTAAATGACACTATAGCCCAAATGGATCTAACAGACATCTACAGAACATTTCATCCTACATCTAAGGACTTTACATTCTTCTCAGCAGTACATGGAACCCTCTCTAGGATTGACCACATACTAGGCCATAAAGCAAGTCTCAGCAAATTCAAAAGAATTAGAATCATACCATGCAGCTTCTCAGACCACAAAGGAATGAAATTGGAAATTGGCAACTCAGGAATCCCTAGAGCACGTGCAAACACATGGAGATTGAACAACATGCTCCTGAATGAACAATGGGTCATAGAAAAAATTAAAAGAGAAATCAAAAATTTTCTGGAAGTAAATGAGGATAACAGCACAACATACCAAAACCTATGGGATACAACAAAAGCAGTGTTAAGAGGAAAGTTTATATCAATAGGTGCCTACATCAAGAAATTGGAAAGGCACCAAATAGATGAGCTTTCAAGTCACCTCAAGGATCTAGAAAATCTGCAGCAAACCAAACCCAAACCCAGTAGGAGAAGAGAAATAATTAAAATCCGAGAAGAAATCAACAAGATTGAATCCAAAAAAACATTACAAAAAATCAGCCAAACAAGGAGCTGGTTTTTTGAAAAAATAAACAAAATTGACACCCCATTGGCCCAACTAACTAAAAAAAGAAGAGAAAAGACCCAAATCAATAGGATCAGAGATGAAATGGGAAACGTAACAACAGACGCCACAGAAATAAAAAGAATCATCAGAAATTACTACAAGGACTTGTATGCCAGCAAACAAGAAAATCTATCAGAAATGGACAGATTCTTGGACACATACAACCTCCCTAAATTGAGCCAGGAAGACATAGAAAACCTAAACAGACCAATAACTGACACAGAAATTGAAACAGTAATAAAGGCCCTCCCAACAAAGAAAAGCCCAGGGCCAGATGGATTCACTGCGGAGTTCTACCAGACATTTAGAGAAGAACTAACTCCAATTCTTCTCAAACTATTCAGAGCAATCGAAAAAGAGGGAATCCTCCCAAATTCCTTCTATGAAGCCACCATCACCTTAATTCCTAAGCCAGAAAGAGACGCAACACTGAAAGAGAATTACAGACCAATATCCCTGATGAACATAGATGCAAAAATTCTCAATAAAATTCTGGCCAATAGAATGCAACAACACATCAGAAAGATCATCCACCCAGACCAAGTGGGATTCATCCCCGGTATGCAGGGATGGTTCAACATTCGCAAAACAATCAACGTAATACACTACATTAACAGACTGCAGAAGAAAAACCATATGATTCTCTCAATAGACGCAGAGAAAGCATTTGATAAAATACAACACCCTTTCATGATGAAAACTCTAAGCAAACTGGGTATGGAAGGAACATTCCTTAATACAATCAAAGCAATATATGAAAAACCCACGGCCAACATCCTATTGAACGGGGAAAGGTTGGAAGCATTTCCACTGAAATCTGGTACCAGACAGGGATGCCCTCTCTCACCACTGCTATTCAATATAGTTCTGGAAGCTTTGGCCAGAGCTATTAGGCAAGAAAAAGAAATTAAAGGGATACAAATTGGGAAGGAAGAACTCAAACTATCCCTCTTTGCAGATGATATGATTCTTTATTTAGGGGACCCAAAGAACTCTACTAAGAGACTGCTAGAACTCATCGAAGAGTTTGGCAAAGTAGCAGGATATAAAATCAATGCACAAAAATCAACAGCCTTTGTATACACAGGCAATGCCACGGCTGAGGAAGAACTTCTAAAATCAATCCCATTCACAATAGCTACAAAAACAATCAAATACCTTGGAATAAACTTAACCAAAGACGTTAAAGATCTCTACGATGAAAACTACAAAACCTTACAGAAAGAAATAGAAGAGGATACCAAAAAATGGAGAAATCTTCCATGCTCATGGATTGGAAGAATCAACATCATCAAAATGTCTATCCTCCCAAAAGCAATTTATACATTCAATGCAATACCCATCAAGATCCCGAAGACCTTCTTCACAGATCTAGAAAAAATGATGCTGAAATTCATATGGAGACACAGAAGACCTCGAATAGCCAAAGCAATCCTGTACAACAAAAACAAAGCCGGAGGCATCACAATACCTGATTTTAGGACATACTACAGGGCAGTTGTTATCAAAACAGCATGGTACTGGTACAGAAACAGATGGATAGACCAATGGAACAGAATAGAAACACCAGAAATCAATCCAAACATCTACAGCCAACTTATATTTGACCAAAGATCCAAATCTAATCCCTGGAATAAGGACAGTCTATTCAATAAATGGTGCTGGGAAAATTGGATTTCCACGTGCAGAAGCTTGAAGCAAGACCCATACCTATCACCTTACACAAAAATTCATTCAACATGGATTAAAGACTTAAATCTACGACCCGAAACCATCAAATTATTAGAGAGCATTGGAGAAACCCTGCAAGATATAGGCACAGGCAAAGACTTCCTGGAAAATACTCCAAAAGCACAGGCAGTCAAAACAAAAATTAACATTTGGGATTGCATCAAATTGAGAAGCTTCTGTACCTCGAAAGAAACAGTCAGGAAAGTGAAGAGGCAACCAACAGAATGGGAAAAAATATTCGCAAATTATACTACAGATAAAGGATTGATAACCAGAATCTACAAAGAAATCAAGAAAAACCACAACAACAAAACAAACAACCCACTTAAGAGATGGGCCAAGGACCTCAATAGACATTTTTCGAAAGAGGAAATCCAAATGGCCAACAGACACATGAAAAAATGTTCAAGATCACTAGCAATCAGAGAAATGCAAATCAAAACCACAATGAGGTTCCATCTCACCCCGGTGAGAATAGCTCACATTCAGAAATCTACCAACAACAGATGCTGGAGAGGATGTGGGGAAAAAGGGACACTAACCCACTGTTGGTGGGAATGCAAACTGGTTAAGCCACTATGGAAGTCTGTCTGGAGATTCCTCAGAAACCTGAATATAACCCTACCATACAACCCAGCCATCCCACTCCTTGGAATTTACCCAAAGGAATTTAATTTGGCAAATAAAAAAGCCATCTGCACATTAATGTTTATTGCAGCTCAATTCACAATAGCTAAGACCTGGAACCAACCCAAATGCCCATCAACAGTAGACTGGATAAAGAAATTATGGGACATGTACTCCATAGAATACTATACAGCAGTAAGAAACAATGAAACCCAGTCATTTGCAACAAGATAGAGCAATCTGGAAAACATCATGCTGAGTGAATTAAGCCAGTCCCAAAGAGACAAATTTCATTTGTTTTCCCTGATCGGTGACAACTGAGCGCCAAAGAGAAAACCTGTTAAGTGAAATGGACACTATAAGCAACAATGAACTGATCAGCTCCTGTCCTGACTTTAGATGTACAATGTAATACTCTATCCTTTTTAGTATTCGTTGTTGTTGTTGTTGTTCTAGTACTATTGGTTGAACTCAGTAATTAACACACAATTATTCTCAGGTGTTTAAATTTTAACTGAAAAGTGATCCCTGTTAAATCTAAGAGTGGAAAAAGAGAGGGAGGAGGTAAACAATTAGGAACATGCTCAATCGGACTGGCTGCAAATGGGGGAGTTAGAAATGTGCAGGGGATTCCAACACAATTCCATCAAGATGGCATGTACCAATGCCATCGCACTAGTCCAAGTGATCAATTTCAGCTCACAATTGATAGCTCTGATAGGTCTAAGAGTCAAAGAGATCACACAAACAAGATAAGTATCTGCTAATACTGATAGAATCAAAAAGGGAGAGAAAGATCCAACATGGGAAGTGGGATACACAGCAGACTCATAGGATGGCAGATGTCCTAAACAACACTCCGGCCTCAGAATCAGCCCTCAAGGCATTCAGATCTGGCTGAAGAGCCCATGAGAGTATAGCAGGCATGGAAAGCCAAGATACCATGGGAAAAAAAAAAAAAAAAGACCTAAGTGAATGATCTCTGTGAGTGAGATCCCAGTGGAAAGAACGGGGCCATCAAAGAAGGAGGTACCCTTCTCCGAAGGGAGGAGAGAACATCCACTTTGACTATGACCCTATCGGAATAAGATCAAAGTCAGCGAACCCTAAAGGCTTCCATAGCCCTTGCAACTCATGACTAGAGCCCAGGGAGATTACTGACGCCATGAACAGGAGTGTCAAATTGTTAAGTCAGCAACAGGAGTCACTGTGTACTTACACCCCATGCGGGATCTGTCCCCAATGTGTCGTCTAAAGCCAAGTGATGCTACGACTGGTACTGAAACAGTATTTTTATACTTTGCGTTTCTGTGTGGGCGCAGACTGATGAGGTCTTTGCTAATTATATACTGAAGTGATCTTCTGTATATAAAGAGAATTGGAAATGAAAAAAAAAAAAAACAACCTGGTGTTAAAATGGAAATGGCATAGAAAATTAATTATTTTGAAAAAAAATTATGTAGGATCTCTGTCTTTAATGTGCTGTACATTGCTATTTTATGCTATAATTAGTAATCCAATGGTAGCTTTTTCACTTGATGTTGCTATATGGGCAAAATGTTGAAATCTTTACCTAATATATACTAAACTGATCTTCTGTATACAAAAAGAATTGAAAATGAATCTTTACACGAATGGAGGGGGAAAGGGAGCGGGAGGGGGGAGGGTTGCGGGCGGGAGGGAGGTTATGGGAGGGGGGAAGCCATTGTAACCCACAAGCTATACTTTGGAAATTTATATTCATTAAATAAAAGTTTAATTAAAAAAAAAAAAAAAGGCTTCCATAGCCTTGGCAACTCATGACAAGAGCCTAGGGTGATTACTGATTCCATAAAAAAGAGTGTCAATTTGTTAAGTCAACAACACTTACTCCTCATGTAGGATCTCTGTCCTTAATGTGCTGTACATTGTGATTTAATGCTATAACTAGCACTCAAACAGTATTTTACACTTTGTGTTTATATGTGGGTGCAAACTGTTGAAATCTTTATTTAATATATGCTAAAATGATCTTCTGTATATAAAGAGAATTGAAAATGAATCTTGATGTGAATGGAAGGGGAGAGGGATTGGGAAAGGGGAGGGTTGTGGGTGGGAGGAAAGTTATTGGGGGGGAAGCCATTGTAATCCATAAACTGTACTTTGGAAATTTATATTCATTAAATAAAAGTTAAAAAAAAAGTGATAGAAACAATTGATGCCCTAAATTCACATAAAAATGAACCACAATGGAAACAACATGAAATTAAAGCAAAAATAGACAAATTGGACTATATCTAATTAAGAGGAAACAATTAACAGAGTGACTAGAAAACCTAGAGAATGAGATAAAAAAAAAATCTTGCCAATTAGATACACAGAATTCACCAAAATTGAGGTACAAAGACATTGAAAACATAAATAGACCAATAACAAAGATGGAGACTAAAACAGTATCAAAGATTCTCCCAAAAACAGCACCAAAAAAAAGTCCTGGATAGATGGCTTCATTGGTGAAGTCTACCAATCATTAAAAAAAGAACTAACCCAATTCTTCTTAAACTACTCTGAAAAATTGAGAGGGCATCAATGCCCCCAAACTCCTTCTATTAGGCAAGCATCACCTTAATTTTAATACCATAAAAGGATACAAACAAAGAGGTTATAAATGAATAGCCCTGATGAACATAGATGTAAAAATCCTAAAAAAAATTAGCTAATTGAATCCAACAACACATCAAAAAGATCATCCACTGGGACCAAGTGGGTTTTATCTCAGGGATGCATTGATGTTTAAACAAATGTAAATCAATAAACATGATACAACACATAACAAATTGAAGTGTCAAAACAGCATGATTATTTCAACAGATGCAGAGAAAGCATATGAAAAAATACAACATCCTTTAATGATAAAAGTCTTAAGCAAATCAAGTATTGGCGAGGCCAAGGCAACTTGGGCTGGCTGAGAAGGTCATAGCAGAAGGTCTGTCTCAGCAAGGTGTGAGAAGGACAGCTGCGGTCCGCCTCCTGGTGGTCCCAGGAATGATTGCTAATGATTGCTGTATTCCTAATTTTAGGGAAGAAAGCTTAGTCTCATTATCCTCAAAGTTTTCATTGCTTTGTAGAATATTAATCAAACAGAATGTTAGTGTAGCAGAAAGGCTTAATGCTTTATGCAAGGTTGAGCTGTTTGTGGAAAAGTATTAAAAGGCAACAGGCTCTCTGGTATATACTAAAATAAAGATAAATGTTAATAAAACTTTAACTCACTATATGCTACAAATACTACAATGGTTATGATGTCAAAACTGTAGAACAGATCTAAGTAAACCTTTAAATAAGTACAATAAAGAAATTAAAGAATTGCAGTAAGAACTACAAGGAGGGTATACATTTTTAAAAAGGGTCTGCTTTGACCTTGGGGCTTCTAGTAAAGATCAGGTTAGGGCGGTACTATTCTAGCTTGTGCAGCCAATTTCTGCACAGTTCAGCAGCACTCGAGGCCTTGGCTTGTGTGGGCTGTCCGTTATCTCGCACCTATCTGTGATTGTAACCCATGCTCTGAATATGCCTTTGAAAATTAATTGTCAAAAGAAAGAATTATTATGTGGCTTACGATATAAAAATAAAGTCTGATGCTCAAAAAAGAGAGCCATGCCATCAGCTTTGCTGTGAGTGTCTCTCATTTCTTCAAGCGCCGACACCTCTCACACCTTGGGGCCCCTGGACTGGCTGGAGCTGGTCTCCAGCAAGGTATAGAAGGACTACATCTCAACACAAACAAGGCAACCAATGAAAAAAAAAAAAAACCCACAGCCAGCATCTTATTGAATAGGGAAAAGATGGAAGCATTTCCACAAAGATTCAGAAACAGACAAGGACATTCACTTTCACCATTGCTATTCAATATAGTTACGGAAGTATTAGCCAGAGCAATAGGCAAGAAAAAGAAATCAAAGGCCTACAAATTAGAAAGAAGGAAGTCAATTTATCCCTGTTTTCAGATAAAACAATCCTTTACAAAGGGGAACCAAAAGAATCCACTGACAGGCTATTGTACTCAAAAGAAAGCATGGCAAAGTTGCAGGCTGTTAAACCAACACACAAAAATCAGTAGCCTTTATACACTCAACAATGCCATGGCTGGGAAAGAACTCATAAAATCAATCCCATTCACAATAGCTACAAAAATTTAAATATATTGGGATAAATTTTACAAAGGATGAGAAAGATCTGTATAATGAAAATTAAAAACATTAAGGAAAGAAATAGAATACACAAAAAATATGCATGGATTAGAAGATTAACTATCATCGAATGTTCACAGTACAGGAAGCAATTTATGGATTCTTTGCAATTCCAATCCAAATACTAAGAACATTCTTCTCCAATCTAGGAAAAAATGATTCAAAAATTCATATGGAAACACAAGATTCCCCAAAGAGCTAAACTATTTTAAACAATAAAAACAAAATTGGAGTCATTACAATACCAGATTTCAAGACATACTACAAGGTATTTATAATCTAGACAGCCTTGTACTTGTATAAAAATAGACATATGGACAAATGGAACAGATTAGAGACCTAAGAAATCAATCCATTCATCTACAACAAATTGTCTTTTACAAATGAGCTGAACTCACTCCCTGGATAAAGAATAGACTCTTCAGTAAGTGATGTTCAGAAATTGGACCTCCACATGCAGAAGTATGAAACAATAACTCTACCTTACCCCTATCCAAAAATTTATTCACAGTGGATCAAGGATATAAACCTAAGACCTGAAACCATCAAATTACTAAAGGAAAACATAGGGGAAACATTGCAAAATGTTAGCATATGCAAAGAGTTATTGGATAAGACTCCAGAAGCACAGACAATTGAAGCAAAAATAGACAATGGGATTACATCAAGGTGAGAAGTTTCTGCACAGCAAAGAAAACAATCAACAAAGTAAAGAGAACAATTACAGAATGGGAGAAAATATTTGTAAACTATTCAACTGATAAAGTATTAATATTCAGGATATATAAAGAACTCCAAAATCTGATCAAAAATAAAATTAACAATACTGTTAAGAAATGATAAAAATACATGAACAGGAATTTTTCGAAGGATGACATACAAATGGCCAACAAGTACATGAAAGGATCACTGGCCATCAGGGAAACGCAAATACAAACCACAATGAGGTTTCACCTCACCCTGGTAATAATGGCCATCATCCAAAAACCAAAAAACAATAAATGCTGGCAAAGATGTGGGGAAAAAGGTACCCTAATCCACTGTTGGTGGGAATGTAAACTAGTACAACCATTATGGAAGATACTATGGAGATCCCTTGGAGATCTGAAATAGACCTACCATATGACCCAGCCATCCCACTCTTGGGAATTTACCCAAAGTAAATAAAATCAGCACATGAAAGTATTATTTATATTCCCATGTTTACAGCAGCTCAATTCACAATAGCTAAAATATGGAATCAGCCCAGATATTCATCAGCTGATAAATGGATAATGAAAATGTGGTGCATAGCCCTGATACAATACCACATTGCCATTAGAAGAATGATATGTCTTTTGTAACAAATGGATGCAACTGGAGAGACCATTATGCTTACTAAAATAATCCAGACCAAAAAATACAAATACAATGTGCTTTTTCTGATTGGTCATAGCGAACATATTAAGTACAAATAATCGTCACTATATACCGTGCTAAACTGACATCTTGTGAATGATTGTTTTCTTTAACCACTGTGTGTAACCCTATGGGTCAGTGGCCTATCTATCATTTACTTATAGAGCTCTTTGCTTAGTGGAGCATAGAGCTTGTGATGATAAAGTAAATTGAAAGTATGTTATGAAAAATTAAAAGAAAAAATAAAATAGAGGGAGCAGGAGAGAGAGGGAAAAGTATTGCTGTATTCTTGGAATTGCATCTATGAAACTCCTGAAATCTGTTATTTATATATATATTAGTTAGTAAATAAAAAAAGAAACATTTTGTTTCTGATGTTGTGGTGTACCAGGTAAAGCAGCTACTTGTGATGCTGGTATCCCATGTGGGTGAAAATTTGTGTCATGGCTGCTCTACTTCAGATCCAGCTCCTTGCTAGTATGCCTGGGAAAGCGATAGAGGATGGGCCAACTCCATGAGCCCCTGCCACCATGTGGGGGGCCTTGAGGCGGCTCCTGGCTCCTGGCTCTGGACTGGCCCAGCTCTGCTAGTTGTGGCTATTTGAAGACTTAACATGCAGATGGAGGATCACTCTCTCTTTCTCTCTCTCTCTCTCTGTAATTCTGACCTTCAAATAAATAAACATTTCATGTAAAAGGTGTTAGAAGTATACAGAATACTGGATAGAAACAATAATTGTGTAATATTTAAAAAATACCCAACTAATGAAACAAATTATATCCCTCGGACAAATATTTGTATAAAGATTAATAGTTTAAAATCTGCATGCATTTCAAAAATAAATTTTCACTACACTCATCTCAATCATTATTGGATGTAAAACAAAATCCAATTCAACTTCACACTATTGTGGGAAATAAAATGGATACGATTCATCCGGAGCATATTCAGGACCTTAGATATTTAAATCGCTCAAACAGATGAAATTTTTCTTAAAGATTTATTTATTTATTTGAAAGTCACAGTTACACTGAGAGAGGAGATGAAGAGAGAGGCCTTCCATCCGCTGGTTCACTCCCCAATTGGCCGCAATGGCTGGAGCTGGGCCAATCCAAAGCCAGGAGCCAGGAGCCTCCTCTGGATCTCCCAGGTGAGTGCAGGGGCCCAAGGACTTGGGCCATCTTCTACTGCTTTCCCACGACACAACAGAGAGATGGATTGGAAGAAGAGCAGCTGGGACTAGAACCGGTGCCCATTTGGGATGTCAGCACTTCAGGACAGGGCATTAACCCGCTGCACCACAGCGCCAGCCCCCAAACAGATGAAACTTAACATGATTTAATTAAGCATCTAGGCATTGAATTTTGAAAATGAACAGCATGAAAATTATCAAATGTACTGTGGACTACTGGGAAAATTCTTCAAGAAAGTTAAAATAGATTCTTTGTCATACCATAGAGGTGAAGCATGTTGCCAAAATATCACACCCAGGAACCTAAATGCAATTAAGAAAACTTTTGGCTTCCTATCACACCAGAAGAACAGTTTTATTTAAAAAAATAAAGCAAATGAATTAATAACTCAGGAAATAGATAAAGCAAGAAAATCAATAAATGTAAAAATCATTTCATCGTCTTAGGGAAACCCATTAATCTGATGGTTTTGAAAAGCATGGCAAATGTGATTGAGATGAATGGAGGAAAAGAATAAAAACCATGATGAGACATAGGATATGGTTATGCATGTCAAAATAAACTGGATCAAGTTGCTAATTTCTATTCATCCCAGTTTATCTCATCTTGTACTTTATGTGACTTATATTTAACTAGTCCATTATAATGGCCCAGCTAAATTAGACTTTGGAATCTAGATTTAATATTATTTTACTTTTTTTTCAAACACTGTTTGATCTGTTATTTAGTTGTTTTGTCTTCATTCTCTTTGTCTATTAATAATTTTATATTCTGCCTATTGATTGATCTTTCTATTTGATTATCTCTTATCTATTTTAAGTTCTGTCTTAGAATATTACACACAATAAGTCAGCTGCTACTTTACAAACCTCTTAAGTTTCCTGAAAACATTTTACTCAAGGTGGAGATAATTTGGAGTTCCACAGTAAGCACACAGATATATTTTATTGCTGCAAGTTATCAAAGCGTCAGATACCTTTATTTGACCTTACAACTTCCTGCAACTGCACCACGTACTTCAGTGGTCTCAGCTGGTTTTTGAGGTTCAAATAAAAATTCTTGATAAAAACTCACATTTTGTTTCAGTTAAGTTTTCCTAAGCCATAAGTAATGAAAGACAAATAATCACTCCTTAATATTTCCAGTGAAGTCATCAGACACAAAGTTATGGCAACAGTACATCTCATTAGTTAACAACAGGCCATCCGTCCCTTAATAGAAACGTAAGTTGGATCCTGATCCTTGCTCTCTGGTCTTCAAAACAGGTGCTTGCTTATTCTGCAGGAAGTGCCCTGTGTAAATGTAACATAATACTATCTTCATGTGAAATACTGATCCTTCCTTCCCTCTTAACAAATATTTACTAAACCCTTTTCAGTATCTCATACTTTCAAAAGCCATATACTAAAACTACATATTAATCATTAACCTCAAGGCATCTGAGTGGTCAATATTACTTTCAGGATGGTAGAAAGGGAATTTGAAGCTTCTGTTGGGCGTTAGTAATTTCATGATACCTGGAGGTCTTAGCATAAACAAGTTTGGCCTTAATTTCTTATAAAACATAAAATTCATTGATTATCATAATATGAATATATCTTTGATTTATTTGGACTTAGTAACATTTTTTTAATCTCCCTGGAATTAATTTTTCTCATACACAGAGTAGGAATAAACTTAGTTATCTCCTTGGCTTGCCCCATATTTTAATAAATAATAGTGTTATGTAATACAATGATGTTACATCATCATCATTCATGTGACCACCATTTACACTGATGACATGCAACTGATTGTTGCAGTTGTCTGGTTGTTAGTCTAGGAAAGACTCAACAGGGAAATTGGACCTGGAATAGAGAAGCCATTATTCAAAGGAACACACATGCATCAAAACATAGTTTGTTAAGAATACAGGATCACTGCAGCTTAGAGTGAATGTAGTGAGAGTCCGAAGAGTTTGGTAGAGCAGGTGCCTTAATGCATTTTGCATCATCCAGAAAACCATGAGATATCATCAAATGATTTTATAAAGGAGAATCACATACGATTTCTATTTTATAAGATTTTGCTCACCGTAGAAGTAGTCTCTGTTTTTCTCTCTTCCTCTTCCTGCCGTCTCTCTTCTCCCATTTTCATATTCCACATTCTGACAAAAACTAAACTGGAATTTTAGAAATATTTTTCTTTATGTTAGAAAGGAAAGTCAGTTGATGAGAATGTTAGTAAGTGGTATTCAATTCCAGTTTAAGGAAATGGTCTATTTTGTCAAACTAGTTTGACTACTAGGATTGATGTGACCTATCAGATTGTGGAGAAAACAAATGAAAAGCAAGTAAACAGTGGGTGTGTGCTTATTAACAGTAGTTCAAAGCTTTGGTCTTTGAGCTTGCTTAGAAAGTACTGTTTAAAATAACAAGTAAATTGTTTATATAACCTTTGTTTAGTTTACTCACTTTACATAAATATTATCATTGATCCAGGTAGTCAAAAAGTGGACAAGAGGTGCCAGCGCTGTGGCGCAGCAGGTTAAAGCCCCATTTTGTAGTGCCGGCACCCCATATGGCTGTCGGTTTGAGTCCTTGCTGCTCCACTTCTGATCCAGCTCTCTGCTATGGGCTGAGAAAGCAGTGGAAGATGGTCCAAGTTCTTGGGCCCCTACACCTGTGTGGAAGTACCTGGAAGAAGTTCCTGGCTCCTAGCTTAGGATCAGCTCAGCTCTGGCCTTTGTTGTCATCTGGGGAGTCAGCCAGCGGATGGAAGACCTGTTTCTCTCTCTCTCTCTTTCTCTCTCTCTCTCTCTCTTTCTCTTTCTCTCTCTCTGACTCTCTCTCTCTCTCTCTTTCAAATAAATAAAATAAATCTTAAAAAAATAAAAGTCAACAAGAAACAGTTTCTGCTCCCCAACAATTTACTGCTTTGGGGAGAGAAATGAGATAAATATATAATGTGTAATGCAGAAGTTAAACTGTACTCTGTTTTAAACAATGGCTGTTAGAATATGTTAATTTATGAGGGTAGAGGGATGACTCATTGTGCATTATCTAAATGCAGTCTGGGTTAGGCATTCTGTTGGAGTTTTTGAAAAGTAGCTAAAAGGTAGAGAGGTGGGTAGGGGAGCTAAAGGGAATCAAAATACCATGCAATGACGGGCAGACACTTTTAAGGAGCTCCTGAACACTCCTATGTCCAACAAACAATGAAGAAACACCACATGGTTGTTTAATATCTACCTTTGCACACCAAAAAAATGTGACTTCTAGGTCCCTGTGCCAAATCTGATCCTCCCCCATTTCCTTTTGGTTCAGAAAATAACAACCTGCATACAACCAATTTCTAAAGCAAACATTTAGGAGTAGTTCTTTGTTTCTTCCTGCCAGTGCCATGTTTCCTATCTCTTCGGTTATTTTTATAGGACTATAAAACACAAAAGCAAAAGCAATTTCACTTGAAATGCCACTCACTTTAGCTACCTCCATCCTTTGCAACCCATATCCTCCCCAGCATCCAGTGGTTTTTAATCTACTATCCAGATCATGTCATTATGCCATAGAAAATATTCAATGGCTCCCCTCACACTCAGAATTAAATCCAAACACCCTGGCATGGCCTGGAAGCCCACACCTGACCTGATCTTTGTCAACCTTACCTACCTTATCTCCTACTTCTTTCCTTTCTGTTGTTCCCTATACTTATCTGGCTTCCTTTTTCTTGACAGGTTTGGGCTGCCTCAGAGCTTTATTTGCTTGCTGCTTTCTATTACTGAAACTATTTTTTCTGATCAGTTCCTCCTTATTCCAGTCTCTTCTCAAAGGATCCTTCCTCAAAGAGCTCTTTCCTGATCACTCTATATAAAGTATCATTTCTCCCTTTGTCTACCACACAACCTTGTTGTTTATTACCTTAACAAAATTTTGTGCTGAGTGAGATTATCTTTTTATTTGTTCATGTATTTTTCATTTTTCTCCCACTGAAAATGAAGCTTTATAAGACAGGAGTCTATATAGCTTTATGAAAAATGCATATTGTGAAAAACTATGCATTTATTTCAAAGTTTTTGCACCAAAATAATCTTGCATTTTTTTAAAGATTTATTTATCTATTTGAAAGTCAGAGTTACACAGAAGGAGAGTCAGAGAGGGAGGGAAGGAGGGAGAGAGAGAGAGAGAGAGAGACAGAGAGGTCTTCCATACAGTGGTTCATTCCTTAAATGGCCACAACAGCCAGAGCTGAGCTGATCCAAAGCCAGGAGCCAGGAGCTTCTTCCAGGTCTCCCAAGTGGGTACAGAGGCCCAAGGACTTTTACCATCTTCTACTGCTTTCCCAGGCCATAGCAGAGAGCTAGATTGGAAGTGGAGAAACCGGGTCTCAGACCGGTGCATATGGGATGCTGGCACTGCAGGCGGCAGCTTTACCGCTATGCCACAGCATTGGCCCCAATCTTGCAGTTTAATTCAATTTCTCCATGAATTTCTGAAGTAACTTCATTTATGCAAAAAGATGTTCACTATCACTGATCATCTGCAAAAAAATCAATTTATAAACAATGAGATATCATCTTATATCTGCTAGAAAAATAAAAAAAGACAGCAAGTATTGGAAAAGCTGTGGAGAAATTGAAAACCCTTGTATATTTTTGATAGGAATGCAAAATGATAATATGACCAAGGATTCTACTTCTTCATATTCATTCAAAAGATTTAAAATCAGGACCTCGAAGAGATTAGCATTCTCACGCTTATTGTGACACTATACACAAGAGCAAAGAGGTGGAAACAATGTAAATGTTTATTGAAAATGTGGTAATACACACAAAAGAATATTACTAAGCCTTAAAAAGGAAATAAATTCTGCAATATGCAACAGGACATTTTGCCAAGTGAAATAAGCCAGTAACAGAGTAAATATTGCATAATTCCATTTATTTGAGGTATCTTATAAGCCAAATTTATAGAACCAAAGAATCAAATGGTAGTTGTCAGGGGATGAGAGGAAGGTGGAAAGGAAAGTTGATAATTAATAGGTACAAAGGTTAAAGTATGTGAGTGAATAAGTTTTAGAGGTTTACTGCACGTTATTGTCCCTATGGGTAGCAATATTGTCCCCCACCTCAGATTCAGAGGGTGTCCAGCACATTGTAGACATTCCACAGACATTTGGTGAATGAATGAACACGCTTACAATAGAAAGTAATTATCGGGGCTAGCCCTGTGGTGCAGTGGGCAAAAGTCCTGGCCAGCAATACTGGCATCACATATGAGTGCTGGTTTGAATCCTGGCTGCTCCACTTCTGATCCAGCTCTCTGCTATGGCATTGAAGAAGCTCCTGGCTCCTGGCTTTGGATCGGCTCAGTTCTGGCTGTTGTGGCCATTTAAGGAATGAACCAATGTATGGAAGACCTCTCTCTCGGGCTCTACCTCTCTTTGTAACTCTGTCTTTCAAATAAATAAAATAAATCTTTTTTTTTAAAATAAAGTAATTATCATTAGCTATGAACAAAAATTAGTCAAAACCAGGTTCTACCAGAATAATTTAATAGTCTTTGTAATTAGATTTTGCTGGAATTGAAGACTTGGGTAATGCTACAGACAATGAATGCAGATTTCAGGAAAGCAAATGGGAAAAATGTTATAAAATATATGTGAACAAGATGGAGAACTGTAAATTAATTATTTAAACTTAAATTGTTGTGGTATTGCATGTATTTCTGTACCACAGTGAATTCAGGGAATGTTACTGTGTTTCTGCTAGATGTTAGGCAATTCGTGAGGCATAAATTACTTAGTACATTTGTGTATGATACTAGACTTGTGGAATCTAGCCTGATAACAGAGGTTAAAATATTATGTAAGATTTCAATGATTGTCTAAATCTAATAGAAAGTAAGAAAGAAATTCTTGAAATGCAGATTGTACAAATGATTTATGTTTGACAACATCTAGAAGAAATTCATCTGTGCTTATTAGCCAGCTGTCATCTTAACAGCCTATAATAGGATATGGCTGCTAAAATCAGCTCAGTTGCTTTATTAAAATTTACATTTTGTACAAAAATGAGAAACTTGCTCCCAAGAAGCAGAGTAAAAACAAAATACAGGAATTATGAGATGTAGATTTAAACAGTCAGTTAGGATGCACTTTCTAATCACTCTAACAGTTAATAGTTGTTAGAAAATCATATTCCAGTACTTGCTGAATGAACATTTTCTAGGCGATTGTGGAGAAACTTCTCATTTTATATTATATTCTATAGGTTTAAGATTTTATTTATCTTTAAGATTTTATTTATTTATTTGAGAGGTAGAGTTACAGTGAGAGGGAGAGACAGAGAGAGAGGTCTTCAATCCACTGGTTCACTCCCCAAATGGCCGCAACTGCCAGAATGAGCCAATCTGAAGCCAGGGGCCAGGAGATTCTTCTGGGTCTCCCAATGTGGGTGCAGGAGCCCAAACACTTGGGCCATCTTCTACTGCTTCCCAGGCCACAGCAGAGAGCTGGATCAGAAGAAGAGTAGTAGGGACGAGAACCGGAGCCCATATGGGATGCCAGTGCCACAGATGGAGGATTAACCTAATGCACCACAGAGCCGACCTGAATGATAAGGATTTTCTAATGGAATGTACCTTTCTAAGATAGGTAGGTAAAATGCATCAGAACACCAGCAAGAGAATCTAAGAATTATAGAGTCATTGTAAATAACAGAGTGTAGCAAGAGAACCCCCTTGTGGCAGGAGTGCATTAATTCCCAGTGAAGACAGACCCAGGTAGATTCACTCTTTCTCTCCTTTCTTTCTTTCTTTCTTTCTTTCTTTCTTTCTTTCTTTCTTTCTTTCTTTCTTTCTTTCTTTCTTTCTTTCTTTCTCTCTCTTTCTTTCTTCTCTTCTCTCTTTCTTTCTTTCTTTCTTTCTTTCTTTCTTTCTTTCTTTCTTTCTTTCTTTCTTTCTTTCTTTCTTTCTCTCCTCCCTCCCTTCCTTCCTTCCTTCCTTCCTTCCTTCCTTCCTTCCTTCCTTCTTTTTAAAGATTTTATTTATTTATTTGAGAGAGGGAAAGAGAGAAAGGTCTTCTATCTGCTAGTTCACTCCCTGAATGGCAGCAATGGCTGGAGTTACACCAATCAGAAGCCAGTAGCCAAGAGCTTCCTTGGGGTCCTCCACGTGGGTATAGGGGCTCATGTACTTGGGACATCTTCTACTGCTTTCCTAGGCCATAGCAGAAAGCTGGATCAGAAGAGGAGCATCAGGGTTTAGAACTGGTGCCCATATGGGATCCCAATCTCACAAGTGGGGGCTTATTCCATTATGTCATGGCACAAGCCCCAGGTAGATTGTTCTTATCTTAGATCCAGTACAATTGACTCATGAGTTAATTACTACATATTCACTAATATAATGTGATCATGTTCATTTTTATTTGCTTTTTTCTCTCATAGAAATAATGAATTGAATTATAATATATAGAGAAAAAATACAGATCATAACTATATATCTCAACAAGTGATCACAAATATGCCAGTGTAACCAGAACCCAGATCAAGAATGAGAACATTAGGGCCGGCACCGTGGCTCAACAGGCTAATCCTCCGCCTTGCGGCGGCAGCACACCACGTTCTAATCCCAGTCGGGGCGCCGGATTCTGTCCCGGTTGCCCCTCTTCCAGGCCAGCTCTCTGCTGTGGCCCAGGAAGGCAGTGGAGGATGCCCCAGGTGCTTGGGCCCTGCACCCGCGTGGGAGACCAGGAGAAGCACCTGGCTCCTGGCTTCGGATCAGCGCGGTGCGCCGGCCGCAGTGCACTGGCCACGGCGGCCATTGGAGGGCGAACCAACGGCAAAGGAAGACCTTTCTCTCTGTCTCTCTTTCTCACTGTCCACTCTGCCTGTCAAAAAAAAAAAAAAAAAAAAGAATGAGAACATTTATAACACACAGAACTCACCCCTAGACTCCCTATCCTGCAAGGTAACCTCTATATTCTGATTTTTAATGACGTAGATGGTTTTGACTATGGTTGAATTTTGATGAATGGGACAGTTATGCTTTACCCATTTTTCTATTGTATGTCCTAAGTGTTCTTTACGTACTTTTGATATAAGTTTTTGAATGAATCTGGGAACTGAAAATATCCAAATTAGTGTGACATAGTCTTACTCCCACTGGAATGTCTTTTGATAATAAGCTCTTGGTTTATTTACTTATTTTTTTTTTATAAAGATTTATTAACATACATGAAAGACAGAGTTACAAAGAGATGGAGAGACAGAGATTTTTCCATTCTCTGGTTCACACCCAAAATGGTTGCAATCGCTGAGGCTGGGCAGACTGAAGCAAAAGCCTGGAACTAATTTGGTTCTCCTGTGTGAGTGGCAGGGGCCTAAGTATTTGGCCCGATTTCCACTGTTTTCTCAGGTACATTACCAGGGAGCTGGGTCAGAAGCGGAACAGCTGGGACTGGAACTGGAGCTCTAATATGGGATGCTAGCAATGCAAGCAGCAGTTTAATCTGCTGCCCAGCAACACTGGTTCCAGAAGTGCTGGCCGCTGAAGTTCTCAATTTTAGCATTTTCACTGTATTAAATTTTATCAACAGTATTTTTGTGTCCTACTTAAGGATGCTTTTCCTATTCCAGGATCTGAAAATGTTCTCATATATTTTTCTTCAGAAGGTATTATAATTTTACCTCTCACATTTAAAGTTGTAATCTATTTTAATATTTCTTTTCTTCTAGTACTATTGGTTGAACTCTGTAATTAACACACAATTATTCTTAGGTGTTAAAATTTTAACTGAAAAGTGATCCCTGTTAAATATAATAGTGGGGATAAGAGAGGGAGGAAATGTGCAATTTGGGACATGCTCAATCGGACTTGCCCCAAATGGTGGAGTTAGAAATGTGCCGGGGGATTCCAATACAATCCCATCAAGGTGGCATGGGCCAATGCCATCTCACTAGTCCAAGGGATCAATTTCAGTTCACAATTGATCACACTGATAGGTCCAAGAGTCAAAGGGATCACACAAACAAGACTAGTGGCTGCTAATACTAACTGATAGAATCAAAAAGGGAAAGAAAGATCCAACATGGGAAGTGGGATACACAGCAGACTCATAGAATGGCAGACGTCCTAAACAACACTCAGGCCTCAGAATCAGCCCTTAAGGCATTCGGATCTGGCTGAAGAGCCCATGAGAGTATTTTAGGCATGGAAAGCCAAGATACCATTGAAAAAAAAAAGAGAGGACCTAAATGAAAGATCTCTGTGAGTGAGATCCCAGTGGAAAGAACAGGGCCATCAAAGAAGGGGGTACCTTTCTCTGAAGGGAGGAGAGAACTTCTACTTTGACTATGACCCTATCGGAATAAGATCAAAGTCAGCGAACTCTAAAGGCTTCCATAGCCTTGGAAACTCATGACTAGAGCCTAGGGAGATTACTGACGCCATAAACAAGAGTGTCAAATTGTTAAGTCAACAACAGGAGTCACTGTGTACTTACTCCTCATGTGGGATCTGTGTCCTTAATGTGTTGTCCAATGTGAAGTAATGCTATAACTAGTACTGAAACAGTATTTTTACACTTTGTGTTTCTGTGTGGGTGCAAACGTATGAAATCTTTACATAATATCTACTATATCGATCTTCTGTATATAAATAGAATTGAAAATGAATCTTGATGTGAATGGAATGGGAGAGGGAGCAGGAGATGGGAGGTGTGCGAGTGGGACGGAAATTATGGGGTGGGGGAAAGCCATTGTAATCCATAAACTGTACTTTGGAAATTTATATTTACTAAATAAAAAAAAAATTATAAAAAAAGGAAAAAAATTGTCGGTAGAGGGCACTGTAGAGACGCTGCTTGAGAAAAGTTCTGCAGGTTTGGAAGGATATGTGGCTCCCCAGGGGGCAGCTCTCAGAAGAGGCACAGCTATTTTAGTGTCAAACTCCTGCTGTGCATGGTGGCCATCTGCAGCCAGTAACCTGGTCTGTCTCTGATATCCAGCAGTCAGATTGTGTTTTGTCAGGTTATTCCAGCGGGACCCCTCCCTGTAACCATCTTTCTCCACACTACAGGGTAGATTTCCAGCGCTTTCTTCCAGTGTAGTACTGCAGATGCTTCTCTGCAATTTTGTGATTCACAAGCAAGGTCTGGAACTCCACCCTGCCTGGGCCTCTTCCTGTGTAGTTTGTGTCAAACAAAGGGGAGACTGGTTCTAGTAAGCTATTATGAGCTTTTCATTTTTATTTCTTCTAGGTAATTCCTCGCTGTTTTAACCTCTTAGTACCATAAACAATTTTTATATTAAGAGTTCCCTGTTCAAATTATGTTTGTTTCTGAATTCCACCTAAAATTACATCTTTTTAAAATATTTGTTGTGGTTAGAACACTTAATGTGAGATCTATTCTCTCAGCAGATTTTTAAGTGTAAAATACAATATTGCTATCCATAGGGACAATGTTGTGCAGCAAATTTCTAGAACTTATTCACCTTGTGTATTTGAACTTTTGTTCCTATCAATTATCAACTTTCTTTTCCCCTTCCTCTCAGCCCCTGGCAACTACCATTCTATTCTTTGGTTCTGTAAATTTGGCTTATAAGATATCCCATATAAATGGAATCATGTAATATTTATTCTGCTACTGGCTTATTTCACTTGGCACAATATTCTGAAGCTTTATTTATGCTGTTGAATATTATAGAATTTCTTTTTTAAGGCTTAGTAATATTCTTCACTATGCATTGCCACATTTTCAATTAACAATAAACATTTACATTGTTTCCACCTCTTTGCTGTTGTGAATAGTGTCACAATAACCATGCGGATGCGAATTTCTCTGCGAGATCCTGATTTTGAAACTTTTTAATGAATATGAATAAGGAGAATCCTGGGTATATTATCAATTTGCATTCCTATAAAAATATACAAGGGTTTGCAATTTCTCCACATCTTTTCCAATACTTCCTGTCCTTTTTAAAATTTTTCTAACAGATGTAAGATGTTTTCTCGTTGTTTGTAAATTAATTTTCACAGATGATCAGTTTGCATAAATGAAGTTACTTCAGAAATTCATGGGAAATTGAATTAAAATACAAGATTATTTTGGTGCAAAAACTTTGAAATAAATGCATCGTTTTTTCATAATATGCATTTATCATAAACCTAATTTTTAGTTTATTAAAGGGGAGAGAGAGAGAGAGAGAAAGAAAGAATGCATTCCAGTATACTTGGTTCTCCCTCAGTTGTCTGCCCTGACCTTGAGGCCAATATTGGGACCTGCAAACTCAATCCAGGTCTCAAATGTGGATGACAGGAACTCAATTAGTTGAGCCATCACTACTATTTCTCAGCATATACATTAGCAGGAGGCTAGGGTCAGGGGCTGGAGCCAGGAATTGATCTCAGGTACTACAAAGTGCGACGTGGGCATCTTAACCAGCATTATAACATCTAGGCTAAGTGTCTGTCTCCCATGCACTTTTTGAAGACCCCTTGGACTTGTTGCACATTTTTGTGTCTTTACAAAAATACCTATTACTGTCATTTACTCATTTTAAAACTTTATATAACATATTTATAAGACAGTGTTTTAATGCATAAATAGGGCATGCTATTTGTATTAGTCAACATTATGTTATTACAATAAAATACCTGATACAACTAACTTTAGAAAGAGAAGTTTATTTAGCTCACAGTTTGGAGGTTCAAGGGCATTACACCTGCATGGGGTTAGTTCTAGTTAGGGCCTCCAGTTGGCTGCTTCGCATCTTCACAGATGGCAATGGTAGGAACATGCATAGGAGGAAAAGATGGCAGCTTGTTACAAGAGGACAGAGATGGGGGAGGAATCAGGATTGTTCCTGTTATAACAACAATTTTGTGAGAAATAGGGTCCCATAAAATATACCAAAATTTCTTCTAAGGGCACATTCCCACTGACCTAAGGATCTACTAGGTCCCATTCTGAAGATCTGAAGATTCTACCACTTTCCAATTCTATTAACATGGATACTAAGTTTCTCACACATGGACCTTCAGTGGACACTCAAACTATACCCAAATCATAGCTAAATTATAGCCCCTATTGAATTGTTATTAGATTTTCTTTTAAAATTTTTTATTAGTATGAAGAGAACAGATTTTATGCATTCCATATGTACACTTCCAAGAAGACAATCAGAATTTGGGAAAGTGGCAGGATATAAAATCAATATGGAAAAATCAATGGCCTTAGTATACACAATGTCACTGAGAAAAAAACTTTTACTATTATTCCCATTCACAATAGCTTCAAAAAGAATTGAATGCCTTGAAATAAATTTAACCAAGTATGTCAAAGATCTCTATGATGGCATTCTATATTAACTGCTACATATCAAAGAAAATATATTATATTCATCTTTGTGTGTTAAGTGTAATTGTTTCAGTTGCATCCATTTTGTTGTAGAGCACAGGACTTTTTATAACTATCACCATTAATTTATCCATTCATCAGTTGATGGGCATCTGGGTTGATTCCGTATCTTAGCTATTTTTAATAGAACTTCAATAAACATGGGTGTACAAATAATTCTTTGTATGTTGATTTCATTTTGTTTGGATAAATTCCCAGGAGTTAGATGGTTGGCTGGGTCATATAGGTCTATTGTCAAATTTCTGAGGAATCTCCATATTGTCTTCTGTAATAGTTATACTAGTTTAAATACCCACCAATAGTATATTAGGGTATTTTTTCCTCAACATCCTCAACAGTATTTATGTTTTTTTTTTTTTTATTTCTGGATGATAGCCATTCTAACTGGGGTGAGGTGATACCTGATTGTAGTTTGAATTTTCATTTTCCTGATGGCTAGTTATCTTGTGCATTTTTTCATGTGTCTGTTGGCCATTTTTATTTCATTATTTGAAAATTTCATGTTCATTTCCTTTGTTCATTTCTTAACTGGATTTTTTTCATTGCTGAATTTCTTGAAGACTTTATAGATCCTGGATATTAATCTTTTATCAGGTGCATAGTTTCAAATATATTCTCCTGGTCTTTTAGCTGCCTCTTCATTTTGTTGTATTTTTATTTTGCAGTGCGATGCTTCTTAGCTTGATGTAATCCAATTTGTCTATTTTTTGTCTTTATTCTCCTGGTCTTTTAGCTGCCTCTTCATTTTGTTGTATTTTTATTTTGCAGTGCGATGCTTCTTAGCTTGATGTAATCCAATTTGTCTATTTTTTGTCTTTATTGTCTGTGTTTCTGGTATATTTTCAAAGAAGCCTTTTCCTATGTCAACATCTTGCGGAGTTTTCCTGATGTTTTCCTCTAATAGTATCAAGTTGTAAATTTAGAACCTTATTCGCTAGCCGAAGGAACCGCTGAGCTAAAGCCAGCCCTATTTTCTTAGGATCATTGGTTACTATCCTCAACCTGTCTTTTATGACCTTGTCTAAATATGATCAGAGTCAGGGAACTTGGAAGGCTTCCATAGCCTTGGCAACTCATGACGACAGCCTAGAGTGGTTACTGGCGCCATAAACTAGAGTGTCAATTTGTTGGGTCAACAACAGGAGCCACTGTGTGCTTGCTCCTGATGTGGGATCTCTGTCCTTAATGTACTGTACATTTTGATTTAATGCTATAACTAGTACTCAAACAGTATGTTTCACTTTGTGTTTCTATGTGGGTGCAAACTGTTGAAGTATTTATACTAAATTGATCTTCTGTATATAAATAGAATTGAAAATGAATCTTGATGTGAATGGAAAGGGAGAGGGAGTGGGAGAGGGGAGGGTTGCGGGTGAGAGGGAAATTATGGGAAGGGGAAGCCATTGTAATCCATAAGCTGTATACTGGAAATTTATATTCATTAAATAAAAGTTAAAAAAAAATTTAGAACCTTAATCCATTTTGGGTTGATTTTTGTATAAGGTTTAAGGTAGGAGTCTTGTTTCATATTTCTGCATGTTTAGACCCAGTTTTCCCAGCACGGTTTGTTGAAGAGACTATCCTTTCTCCAGGGACTGATATCAGCTCATTTGTCCAGGGTTAGTTGGATGTAGATATATGGATTAACTTCTTGGGTTTCTATTCTCTTCAGTTAGTCTACATGTCTATTTTTGTGCAATTACCAGGGTGTTTTATGATTATAACTGCCCTGTAGTGTATCTTGAAATCTGCTATTGTGATGCTTCTAATTTTGTACTTGTTGTTTAAAATTGCTTTAGCTATTCTGAATCCTATGTGTTTCCATATGAATTTTAGCATCATTTTTTCCTAGATCTGAGAATAATTTTGCTGGTGTTTTGATTGGGATTATATTCAATCTGTACATTGCTATAGGTAGTTTGGACATTTTTGTTTATATTTATTCTTTCAATCCATGATTTTTCCATTTCTTTCTTTAATGTTTTGAACTTTTCATTCTAGAGATCCTTCAAATTCTTGTTTAAATATACTCCAATACATCTAATTTTTTTAGCTATTGTGAATGTGACTGATCTTACAAGTTCTTTCTCAGCCATGACATTGTCTGTATAAACAAAGGCTGTTGATTTTTGTGCATTGATTTTTGTCTCCTGCAATTTTGCCATATCCTTTTATGAGTTCCAATAGTCTTTTAGTGGAGTCTTTTGGTTCCCCGATATATAAATTCATGTCATCTGCAAACAGGGATAATTTTACTTCCTTCTTTCCAATGTGTAGAAATTTGATTTATTTTTCTTGCCTAAAGGCTCTGGATAAAACTGCCAGAACTACATTGAAAAGCAGTGGTGAAAGTGGGCGTTTTGTCTGGCTCTGGATCTTAATGGAAGTGTTTACAACTTTTCCCACATTGAAATTGATGCTGGTTATGAATTTGTCATGTATTGCCTTGATTGTTTTGAGGAGTGTTCCTTCTATACCAAATTTGCTCAATATTTTTGTCATGAAAAGTTGTAGTTTATCAAATGCTTTCTCTGTGTGCATCTATTGAGGTGATCATATGGTTTTCAGTCTTCAATTTATTAATGTGATGTGCCAAATTTATTGGTTTGTGTATGTTGAACCATTTCTGCATAACAGGGATAAATCCCACTTGGTCTGGGTGATTGATCATTCTGATGTATAGTTGGACTCAATTAGCTAGTATTTTGTTGAGAATTTTTGCATCTATTTTCATCATGGATATTGGTTCTTTTTTTGTACTTTTTCCCTGGTTTTGGCATTAATGTGATGCTGGCTTCATAGAAGTAGTTTGGAAAGATTATCTCCCTTTCTAATTTGAGAATTGGAATTAGTTCTTCTTTAAATGTCTAATAGAATTCAACAGTTAAGCCATTTGTCCTGGGCTTTTCTTTTTTGGGGAGGGTTTATTTATTTTTATTTTTATTTTTATTTTTTTTACAGGCAGAGTGGATAGTGAGAAAGAGAGACAGAGAGAAAGTTCTTCCTTTTTGCCGTTGGTTCACCCTCCAATGGACGCTGAGGCCAGCACATCACGCTGATCCGAAGCCAGGAGCCGGGTGCTTCTCCTGGTCTCCCATGCGGGTGCAGGGCCCAGGTACTTGGGCCATCCTCCACTGCCTTCCCGGACCATAGCAGAGAGCTGGCCTGGAAGAGGGGCAACCGGGATAGAATCCGGCACCCCAACCGGGACTAGAACCCGGTGTGCTGGCCGCAAGGCGGAGGATTAGCGTGTTAAGCCACGGGGAGGGTTTATTACTGATTCAATATTCATTGTGGTTACTGGTACCTTTAGGTTTTCTATGTCTTCATGACTATTTTGGTAGATTGTGTGTGTTCAGGAATCTATTTCTTCTAGATTTTTCCATCTGTTGGCATATAGATGTTTATGGCAATTTCTGGTGATTCTTTTTATTTCTGTGGGTAGTGTATGTTACATCTCCTTTTTCATCTCTGATTTTATTAACTTGGTTTTCCAATGGTGCATCAATTTTTAAATTTTTTTTTCAAAAAACCTGCTCTTCATTTCATTGATCTTTTCTATTTTTTGTTTCTATTTTGTTTATTTTGTTTTTTAAAAAAATTTAATTATTTCTTTCCTCCTACTAATTTTAGGTGTTTTATTGTTTTTCCAGGACCTTGAGATGGTCATTTATTTGATGCCTTTCCAATTTCTTGATGTAGGCACCAATTGTTATAAACTTTCCTCTTAGTACTTCATTTGCCATATTCCATAGGTTTTTAAATGTTGTATTGTCATCTTCACTCATTTCAAGGAAGTTTTGGATTTCCTTTTGATTTCCTCTATGACTCACTATTCATTAAGGGGGCAAGTTGTTCAGTCTTAAATTTTTATTAATTTTTCTATTGATGCACCTTTTCTCATGATTCAGTTAATACCACATAGTACATTTAGTTCTCTCCTTAGTCTCCTCCAATCTGTGGCAGTTCCGAAATCGTTCCTATTTTTTCATGACCTTGATACGTAAAGAATTCTAGTAACTCAATTTGTAAAATGTCCTTCACTTTTCTGATGTTTTCTTGCAAATCAATGAAAGTTATACGATTTTTGCATGAATAAGCAATGTGTCCTTCTCAACATAATGTAGCTAGAAGTATGTACATCAAAATAGCTGCACTGTGAAAGTTAACCTTGATCATTTAGATAAGGTCTGGTCTGCAGGATTTACCCACTAGAAAGTTGCGATTGTTTTCTTTGAAACTAATAAACATTTGGGGGGGCATTTTTGGGAATATGTAAATATCCTGTTTCCCATCAAGTTTAAACTCATTAATTTTAGCATACAATGCTGGATCACACCTATGAAAATTATTACTATAAAGATCACTTAATATTTATTTTCTACTTTTTTTTCATTTATTAAACTTTTATTTAATGAATATAAATTTCCAAAGTACAGCTTATGGGTTACAATGGCTTCCCCCCTCCCATAACTTTCCTCCCACCCGCAACCCTCCCCTTTCCCGCTCCATCTCCCCTTCCATTCACATCAAGATTCATTTTCAATTTTCTTTATATACAGAAGATCAGTTTAGTATATATTAAGTAAAGATTTCAACAGTTTGCCCCCATATAGCAACACAAAGTGAAAAAAATACCGTTGGAGTACTAGTTATAGCATTAAATAACAGTGTACAGCACATTAAAGACAGAGATCCTACATAATATTTTTTAAAAATTAATTAATTTTGTATGCCATTTCCAATTTAATACCAGGTTTTTTTTTTTCATTTGCAATTATCTTTATATACAGAAGATCGATTCAGTATATAATTAGTAAAGACCTCATCAGTTTGTACACACACAGAAACATAAAGTATAAAAATAATGTTTTAGTACTAGCTATAGCATCACTTCACATTAGACAACACATTAAGGACAGATCCCACATGAGATGTAAGTACACAGTGACTCCTGCTGCTGACTTAACAATTTGACACTCCTGTTCATGGCGTCAGGAATCTCCCTAGGCTCTCGTCATGAGTTGCCAGGGCTATGGAAGCCTTTAGAGTTGTCTGACTTTGATCTTATTCCGATAGGGTCATAGTCGAAGTGGAAGTTCTCTCCTCCCTTCAGAGAAAGGTACCTCCTTCTTTGATGGCCCCGTTCTTTCCACTGGGATCTCACTCACAGAGATCTTTCATTTAGGTTTTTTTTTTTTCAATGGTATCTTGGCTTTCCATGCCTACAATACTCTCATGGGCTCTTCAGCCAGATCCGAATGCCCTAAGGGCTGATTCTGAGGCCAGAGTGTTGTTTAGGACATCTGCCACTCTATGAGTCTGCTGTGTATCCCGCTTCCCATGATGGATCATTCAGAAATCTACCAATAACAGATGCTGGAGAGGATGTGGGGAAAAAGGGACACTAACCCACTGTTGGTGGGAATGCAAACTGGTTAAGCCACTATGGAAGTCAGTCTGGAAATTCCTCAGAAACCTGAACATAACCCTACCATACAACCCAGCCATCCCACTCCTTGGAATTTACCCAAAGGAAATTAATTTGGCAAATAAAAAAGACATCTGCACATTAATGTTTATTGCAGCTCAATTCACAATAGCTAAGACCTGGAACCAACCCAAATGCCCATCAACAGTAGACTGGATAAAGAAATTATGGGACATGTACTCCATAGAATACTATACAGCAGTAAGAAACAACGAAACACGGTCATTTGCAACAAGATGGAGGAATCTGGAAAACATCATGCTGAGTGAATTAAGCCAGTCCCAAAGAGACAAATATCATTTGTTTTCCCTGATCGGTGACAACTGAGCACCAAAGGGGAAACCTGTTAAGTGAAATGGACACTATAAGAAACAATGACCTGATCAGCTCTTGTCCTGACTCTAGACGTACAATGTAATACTTTATCCTTTTTAGTATTTGTTGTTGTTGTTGTTGTTGTTGTTCTAGTACTAGTGGTTGAACTCTGTAATTAACACACAATTATTCTTAGGTGTTTAAATTTTAACTGAAAAGTGATCCCTGTTAAATTTTTTTTATTTTTATTTTTTTATTTTTGACAGGCAGAGTGGACAGTAGAGGGAGATAGAGAGAAAGGTCTTCCTTTTTGCCGTTGGTTCACCCTCCAAAGGTCGCCGTGGTAGGCTCGCTGCAGCCGGCGCACCGCGCTGTTCCGATGGCAGGAGCCAGGTGCTTATCCTGGTCTCCCATGTGGTGCAGGGCCCAAGAACTTGGGCCATCCTCCACTGCACTCCCTGGCCACAGCAGAGAGCTGGCCTGGAAGAGGGGCAACCGGGACAGGATCGGTGCCCCCACCGGGACTAGAACCCGGTGTGCTGGCGCCGCAAGGCGGAGGATTAGCCTACTGAGCCACGGCGCTGGCCCCCTGTTAAATTTAAGAGTGGAAAAAGAGAGGGAGGAGATGTACAATTTGGGACATGCTCAATCGGACTTGCCCCAAATGGTGGAGTTAGAAATGTGCCAGGGGATTCCAATACAATCCCATCAAGGTGGCATGTACCAATGCTATCTCACTAGTCCAAGTGATCAATTTCATTTCACAATTGATGGCTCTGATAGGTCTAAGAGTCAAAGGGATCACACAAACAAGATTAGTGTCTGCTAATATAATCTACTTTCTTCTTGTTTTACATTATTGATTGGAGTATATTTACTCACCTATTTATATCAACACACATTTTTTATGGTTCAAAATCCAATGTTATCATTATTTGCTTTCAAATTGTTTCCCATTTGGCCATTCTGTATCATTTGACATGACCCACTTGCTTTTGAGCACTTCCTTACTTATGGTGCCATAGGATATTCCATTTTCATCTTTTCTTCGTTCAGATTCAGAGTCAAATATTTTTCCAGAGCATCTTGATTCTTTTAACTAGCGATTGGTATTTAGAAACCAAGATTTTAGAACTGAAGATGCTCACTGATATTAAGAGTGTCATTGCTTCTAAACTTTTTTAGTTGACACATGTAAGAATATGAGAGTATTTTAGGCATGGGAAGCCAAGACACTCTGGCAAAAAACAAAAAAAAAAAAAAAACAAAAACAAAACAAAACAAAAAAAAACAAAACAAACAAAAAAAAAAAAAACACCTAAATGAAAGATCTCTGCGAGTGAGATCCCAGTGGAAAGAACGGGGCCATCAAAGCAAGAGGTACCTTTCTCTGAAGGGAGAGAACTTCCACTTTGACTATGACCCTATCAGAATAAGATCAAAGTCAGCGAACTCTAAAGGCTTCCATAGCCCTGACAACTCATGACGAGAGCCTAGGGAGATTCCTGACGCCATGAACAGGAGTGTCAAATTGTTAAGTCAGCAACAGGAGTCACTGTGTACTTACATCTCATGTGGGATCTGTCCTTAATGTGTTGTCTAATGTGCAGTGATGCTATAACTAGTACTGAAACAGTATTTTTACACTTTGTGTTTCTGTGTGGGTGCAAACTGATGAAATCTTTACTTAGTATATACTGAATCAATCTTCTGTATATAAAGATAATTGCAAATGAAAAAAAAAAACCTTGGTGTTAAATTGGAAATTGCATAGAAAAATTTAGAAAAATTAATCACTTTTTAAAAAATATCATGTAGGATCTCTGTCCTTAATGTGCTGTACATTGTGATTTAATGTTATAACTAGTACTCCAACAGTATTTTTTCACTTTGTATTGCTATGTGGGGGCAAACTGTTGAAATCTTTACTTAATATATACTAAACTGATCTTCTGTATATAAAGAAAATTGAAAATGAATCTTGATGTGAATGGAAGGGGAGAGGGAGTGGGAAAGGGGAGGGTTGTGGGTGGGAGGGAAGTTATGGTGGGGGAAGCCATTGTAACCCATAAGCTGTACTTTGGAAATTTATATTCATTAAATAAAAGTTAAAAAAAGAATATATGTTTATGTACTAACATTCACATGATATACATCTACATTTTTACTTTATCTATTTGTGTGTATTTATCTCAGAACCTGAAATTATGACACCACAGGATTCATGGTAAACCTTCTCATTTTCTTATTTTTAACATCTTTGACAGAAATAGGCCTAGCTCTAACTATTTATAATGTATTTACCTTTTTTTTTCAGTTCTAGTATCAATTAGTTCTAAAGTTGCTAGCTAAACTGGTGCTGCTTAAATTAACTAGCGTACAGTGTTTTACAGTTCCTTTTATATTTTGTTTTAGGAAATGTAATCAAAGCACTATTTTTAGTAATTACTTAGTTTTGTATTCTTCGTCTCTTCAGTCGATTATGTTATTTATTGGCACATAGGTTATTTTTGGTGGTGTTAGATCTCCCTACATCATCATTGATTTTAATAGTGTATTTATTTAGGTATGTGAAAGTTTACTACAATTGTAAGAGTAAAGCTATCCAAAAGAGTATAGTTAGAGAAATGACACTTTCTACTCATTCCTGCTTCTAGCTTACCTTTCCTTCTTTTAATCTACTTCTTTCCTACGTATTGACAACAGTGATCTTTAATTTTGGGTTATCATTCCATGCCTTTTGCGCAAATCACTGGATTCATATATAATTTGTTATGTTATTTTGCTGTCGTTGTGGCACAACCAGATAAAGCTGCTGCCTGTGAGGCCAGCATCTCATATGGGCACAGGTTCATGTCCTGACTTCTCCAATTCCAATCTAGATCCCTAATAATGACTTGGGAAAAAACAGGGGAAGATGTTCCAGATGCTTGGGACCCTGCCACACATGTGGCAGATCCAGAAGAAGCTCCTGGCTCTGGGTTAGATCTGTCCTGGCATTGGCCATTGTGGCCATGTGGGGAGTGAAGCAGCAAATGGTAGATTTCTTTCTCTTTCTCTAATTCTGACTTTCAAATAAATAAATATTTTATCAAAATTATTATATATTATTTCTTTTTTTAATTAAACTTTTATTTAATGAATATAAATTTCCCAAGTACAGCTTATGGGTTACAATGGCTTCCCCCTCCCAAAATTTCCCTCCCACCCACAACCTTCCCCTTTCCCGCTCCCTCTCCCCTTCCAATCACATCAAGATTCATTTTCAATTCTCTTTATATACAGAAGATCAGTTTAGTATAAATTAGGTAACGATTTCAACAGTTTGCCCCCATATAGCAACACAAAGTGAAAAAAAAATACTGTTGGAGTACTAGTTATAGCATTAAATAAGAGTGTACAGTACATTAAAGACAGAGATCCTACATAATATTTTTTTTTAAAATTAATTAATTTTCTATGCCATTTCCAATTTAACACCAGGTTTTTTTTTTCATTTCCAAATATCTTTATATACAGAAGATAGATTCAGTATATAATTAGTAAAGATCTCATCAGTTTGTACCCACGCAGAAACACAAAGTGTAAAAATACTGTTTCAGTACTAGTTATAGCATCACTCCACATTAGACAACACATTAAGGACAGATCCCACATGGGATGTAAGTACACAGTGACTCCTGTTGCTGGCTTAACAATTTGACACTCCTGTTCATGGCGTCAGTAATCTCCCTAGGCTCTAGTCATGAGTTGCCAAGGCTATGGAAGCCTTTAGGGTTCGCTGACTTTGATCTTATTCCGATAGGGTCACAGTCAAAGTGGAAGTTCTCTCCTCCCTTCAGAGAAAGGTACCTCCTTCTTTGATGGCCCCGTTCTTTCCACTGGGATCTCACTTGCAGAGATCTTTCATTTAGGTCTTCTTCTTTTTTTTCTTTTCCATGGTATCTTGGCTTTCCATGCCTACAATACTCTCATGGGCTCTTCAGCCAGGTCCGAATGCCTTAAGGGCTGATTCTGAGGCCAGAGTGTTGTTTAGGACATCTGCCATTCTATGAGTCTGCTGTGTATCCCACTTCCCAAGTTGGATCTTTCTCTCCCTTTTTGATTCTATCAGTTAGTATTAGCAGACACTTGTCTTGTTTGTGTGATCCCTTTGTTTCTTAGACCTATCCAAGCCATCGAATGTGAACTGAAATTGATCACTTGGACTAGTGAGATGGCATTGGTACATGCCACCTTGATGGGATTGTATTGGAATCCCCTGGCATATTTCTAACTCCTTCATTTGGGGCAAGACTGATTGTATTATATATTATTTCTTACATGAAATGTAGATTAATGTTACTACTCTTTTTTGTCCTTTGCTTTTTTTACAACATCAGATAGTTTATAAATCTTTCCTTTCTTTCTTTCTTTCTTTCTTTCTTTCTTTCTTTCTTTCTTTCTTTCTTTCTTTCATTCTTTCGTTGTTTCTTTCTTTGACAGTCAGAGTTACAGACAGAGAGAGAGGGACAGAGAGAAAGGTCTGCCTTCCATTGGTTCACTCCCCAAATGGCCGCTACGGCCAGCGCTGTGCTGATTCGAAGCCAGGAGCCAGGTGCTTCCTCCTGGTCTCCCCTATGGGTGCAGGGGCCCAAGCACTTGAGCCATCCTCCACTTCCTTCCCAGGCCACAGCAGAGAGCAGGACTGGAAGAGGAGCAGCCAAGACTAGAACCGGCACCCATATGGGATGCTGGCGCCACAGGCAGAGAATTAACCAAGTGAACCATGGTGCTGGCCCCCTATAAATCTTTTTATTTATTCTATCTTATTTGAAAGGCAAAGTTAGAGAGAGGTGTAGAGACACCCAGGCCCAGCTAAAGCCAGGAGCCAGGGACCTTATCCAGGCCCCCAACACGGGTGCAGGGACACAAGCATCTGGGCCATCCTCCTCTGTCTTCCCAGGCACATTAGCAGGAAGCTGAATCAGAAGTGGAGCAGCCAAAACTCAAACCAGCAACCATATTGAATGCAGGCACTACAGGCTGGGGCTTTAACCCACTATGCCACAGTGCCAACCCTTCTTAAATCATTTCATAGCAGTTTTCTTTACTTCTGTACAATGCATAGTTCTTATATATATATATATATATATATATATATATAATATCTGCAACTGATCTTTCATGTATGTGCATTTAGGTTGTTAATCTTTTGCCATTGTAAATAATGCTGCCAGGAATAAGTGTGCAGTTGTGTATTTTTGCATTGTTGAAGGTGTACCTTCCATGAAAATTCCTGGAAGTGGATAGTTGGCTGAAATATAAGGATGTATAGAAGTTTTCTTAAATACTGTTCAACTTGTTTCCTGAAAGACAATGCTAGTTCACATTCCCAATAGTAATACATACTTTCTCCTAGTTTCACCAACTGTGTCATGCCACTATGTTTTGAATGTCATTATCAAAACTAATGAAATTTAATACCCACCATGAACCACTGGGAGGTGATTGAGTCTTGAGGGCTCTGCCCTCATAAGTAGATTAATCCACTCCAGGAATAAAGGATTAATGGGTCACTGAGGGAATGACTTTGTGATCAAAGTGAATTCTTTCTGGCTTGCTCACTTCATCTTGCGATGTGATTCCCAGAAACACCTTGAGATTTGAAACCCTACCAGCAGGAATTCTCTCACCAGATGTATGACTTTGGGCTTTTCATTCTCCAGAATGGTAAGAAATAAATTATCTTCTTGATAAATTACCAAACTGTGGCATTCAGCAATAGCAACAGAAAATAGACTAACACACATATTTCAAACATTTTGCCAATATGACATCTGAGAAATGGTATATCATTGCTTATCATTCAATTAGTTATGGAGCTGTTTTAGCACTTTTTATCTGCTCAATGGGCATTTTTATAACTTTAAAAATTATGTGTTTATGCTTTTTTCTGGGTAGTGTTTATAATGATTTTTATTCATTAGAGAGCAAAAAACAGATATCACTTCTTCTGTCAGTTAACGCTGAATTTTTCTAGAAAATTTCTATTTTACACACATTATGTTAATTGTGTTACCATAATACTGCTAATATCCTCATTAGTTTTTAATGTTCCTATAATCTTTATTTGTATCTATACTTTCATATTTAATATTGGTAATTCATGTTTTCTTCCCTTTCACTCTATTTTCTTTTCATGAAGCTATTTAGAAAGTTAATCAAAAAGGGGAATTAAGTTTATTTAGTGAGTAATTTTGTTGAAATTTTGTTGAGTTTTTTAAGTACTTGCATAAGTCTTGTTTGGGACATCAATTTTATTGTTTTTGCAAAGAATAAATGTTTGGCTTATGATGAGGTGAGAAAGCCAAGCAGCCATGTCAAAGCAAAGCAAATGAAGCACAGGAGTGCTCTTAGTATCCAAAAACTAATTCCAATTTCTAGCTTTGGGAGTGAGGTAATATTGTACCTTCTTGTTTCTAAACTCAAGCCAAAATCAAGTGAAGCAGAAGCACTTCACAGTCAATGCACAAAATTTTGGAAAATAATAAATCTTTGTTGTTTTGTCGTTAAATTTATGGAGTTTTGAAAAAAATATTTATTTTATTTATTTGGTAATAGTTATAGAGAGGGCAAGAGGGAAAGATAGAGCGAGAGACTGTCCATCTGCTTATTCACTTCCCAGATGGTTGCAATGACAGGGACTGGGCCGGACTCGAGCCCCTGCCCGTATGGGATGACAGCATTGCAAGCAGCAGCTTAACCCGTTATTCTAAAAGGACTATTTTATTAAACAATAACATAGCACAGAGCCTAAACAAGATAATGGACTATGCCGGATATATATATATATATATATATATGTATATATATATATATTTTATTTATTTGACAGGTAGAGTTAGAGACAGAGAGACAGAGAGAAAGTTCTTCCTTCCGTTGGTTCACTCCCCAAATGGCCGCTATGGCTGGCGCTGCGTTGATCCAAAGCTAGGAGCCAGATGCTTCTTCCTGGCCTCCGATATGGGTGCAGAGGCCCAAGCACCTGGGCTATCCTCCACTGCCTTCCTGGGCCACAGCAGAGAGCTGGACTGGAAGAGGAGCAACTGGGACTAGAACTGGCACCCATATGGGATGCTGGTGCCGCTGGCGGAGGATTAACCAAATGAGCCAAGTTGCTGGCCTAGGCTGGATATATTAGAAAAAAAAAATACACTGCTGTGTATTACCATCACTGCTGTGATGGTAATGCTGATAATTTAGATATGAAGGTGAGTAAAAAAAAGAAATTAAGGTGAGTTCCTAGACTTTAATAGCTTGATTTTCTGTACTGAAGACATAAATTAAGAAGTTATTGGTTTACAATATCTGTGGTGTTTGAAGTAGTATGACTTAATAAAATCTCCCAGGCTGTGAGAATACTGATAGTTAAGTGAAGGCAGTTATGATGTGTTGTTGAGAATCACAATGATATCAACAGAAAATCTGTAGAACTCAACTTGTCCAGGAACCAAGGGAAGAAGGACTAAGCCAAGTTTCTGTAACTGGAACAAATTACTTAGAATATGTACTCTATTTGCTGCTAGACGTTCAGGAATCTGATGTCATTGGTCCAATTCTGAAAGCAGAGAGCTATCTATGTGACTGAGAATAAAGTCCCAGCACCCCGGCAGGAAGAGTTCAGATTGGTATCTAAATAGACTTAAATAAACTACTTATATACCTGAATTGGCATGGAATTCATTGTTCTTTATATCTATTTTGTGGTTAGGAGCATATTGAGCACATTTCTTTAAAACATGTTCTTGGGTGGGCAGCCCTGTGGCATAGCGGGTAAAGCCACCACCTGCAGTGCTGGCATCTCATATGAGTGCTGGTTCAAGTCCTGGCTGCTCCACTTCCAATCCAGCTTTCTGCTATGGCCTGGGAAAGCAGTAAAAGATGGCCCAAGTCCTTGGGCCCCTGCACCAGTGAGGGAGACGTGGAAGAAGCTCCTGGCTCCTGGCTTCAGATAGGCACAGCTCTGGCTGTTGCAGAGAGTGAACCAGCAGATGGAAGACCTCTCTCTCTTTCTTTCTCTGTCTCTCCTTCTCTCTCTGTGTAACTCTGACATTCAAATAAATAAATAAATCTTTTAAAAAACTACATCCTCTTAATTTTGGGGGGGATATTTATTTATTTTGAAAGTCAGAGTTACAGAAAGAGAGGGAGAAAGAGAGAAAGGGAGAGAGAGAGAAAGAGAGTGATTTTCTAACTGCTGGTTCACTCTCCAGATGGCCACAACAGCCAGCACTAGGCCACAACAAATCCAGGAGCCAGGAGCTTTATCTTTGTCTCTATATTTGGTGGCAGGGGCCCAAAAATTGAGCCTCTTCCACTGCTTTTTTCAGGCCATTACTAGGGAGCTGGATTGGAAGTGGAGCAGCTAGAATACCAACTGGTGCCCATATGGAATGCCAGAGTGGCAGGTAGTAGCTTCACCTGCTACTCCACAATACCAGCATCCATTCTTTCATTTAATAAATATTTTCCTTATGATTAAAAATATTTTACATGTTTGTTGATTTAATATAATTCAGTATTACAGAAATGCCATGAATTTATTTGAACAAGATGTTTAATCCTAGATTAAGGCATACCTTACATGCTAATAGAACATCAATTATTAACTATGATGAATAACAGCATAGTAAATCTCCTGTAGCAAAATTTGTAAACTTCTACGAGGTATTTCTTCATGGAAAATGCCTAAATGGAAGCCGTTTCAAGGTTATTAAACATATTTCAACCTTAGAAAAATTACATTATTGCAGTAATTTATACTTACCACATACTACCTAGGATGTAACCTAAGACCTGAAGCCATCAATTTACCAGAGAAAAATATGCGAGAAATGCTGCAAGATATTGTTCTGGGCAAAGATTTCTTGGATGAGACCCCAGAAACACAGGAAATAAAAACAAAAATAAACCAAGGGGATTATAGCAACCTAAGAAGCTCCTGCACAGCAAAGGAAGCAGTCAACAATGTGAAGCAAAAACTGACAGAATGTGAGAAAATATTTGCAAACTATGCATTTGGAAAAAGAGTAGTATCCATAATATATAAGAAACTCAACAACAACAATAACAACAGCAAAACAGTCCAGTTAAAAATGAACAAAAACATGAACGGGCCTATTCAAAGGATGAAACATAAATGGCTAACAAACACCTGATAAAAGGCTTAGGATTACTAACCACTGGGGAAATCCAAATAAAAAGCACAAAGCAGTATCACCGTACCCCAGTTACAAGAGCTATTATCTAAAAGTAAAAAAAAAATATTAGCAAAGATTTAGGAAAAAGGTATTGTAATACATGGTTTATAGAGATGTAAACTGGAACAACCTTTCTGGAAGAAAATTTGGACATTCTTCAGAAAACTAAAAAGAGATCAACCAGTCATCAAGCTATACCACTCCCGGGAATGTACACAAAGAAAATGAAATCTGCATATGAAAGAGTTACCTTTGTGTCCATGTTTATAGTAGTGCATGCAATTCACAATAGCTAAGATACCAAATCAAGCCAAATGTCCATCAACTGATGACTGGATAAAGAAACGTTTATATATATATATATATATATATACATATATATATACACACATATACATCTATATGACAGAATATTACTCAGCTGTAAAAACATATAAAATTCTGACTTTTACAACAAAAATGGATATGACTAGAGATCATTAGCTTAGTGAAATAAGACCAAAAAGATCAATATCACATATTTTCTCTGACATGGTTATTATAGAGAGAGCACAAAAAGCTTACTATATGTCTGTGAAATTGACATATTTACATCTGATTATTGTTTATAGCCATTGTCTATATTCCTACTGTGAACAGTTTTTTTTTCACTTTTCATTTGTTGAACTCTTTATTTAGTGTAGCAATAAGTATTTGACTACAAAGTAAATTAGAAAGATATTATCTCAAAAATAAAAAAGAAGGAAACAAATGAAGGAGCAACAAAAGGAAGGTAAGAAGGAAGACAAAAAGGAAAGAAAGAAAGGAGGGGAAGTGAGGGATGTAGGGAAGGAGGGAAGTATCATTATATTCTTAGAATTGTATCTATGAAGTACATTAAGTCTGTTCTTACATTAGTAAAACACTGAACAAATAATATTAGAGACCCATTTTACTTTTTATAGTCCCATTTTGTAGTCCAGTGAAAACAGTGTGGCATATTTTCTCAAGGAAATATATATATATATTTTTTTCTTTATTTAAAGGTAACAAATTTTATGTGTTTCACACATAGAGTTTTTTTTTTTCTTTCCATCCAGTTTTGATTTTATTGTTTAAGATTTCTTTAGTTATTTGGGTCCCTTGTGTTGTCATATGAGTTTTAAGGTAGTTTTTTCCATATCTGAGATGCAGGTCCTTGGTATTTTGATTGGAATCACAACAAATCTGTACATTGGTCTCTGTAGTATGGACATATTAGTGATATTAATTCTTCCAATCTATGAACATGAAAGATTTTTCATTCTGTGAGTCTTTTATTTATTTCCCTAATATTTTGTAATTTTCACTATAGTGATCTTTCATCTCCTTGGTTAAGTGTATTCCAAGGTGTTTAAATGTTTTTAGCTCTTGTGATGGGCTGAACATTACATGTTATTTCACAGCCATGGCATTGTCTGATTACACAGTCTATTGATTTTTTTAAAAAAAAATTATTTATTTGAAAGTCAGAGTTCCACAGAGAGAGAAGGAGAGGCAGAGAGAGAGAGAGAGAGAGGTCTTTCATCTGCTGGTTCACTCCCCAGATGACCACCACAGCTGGAGCTGGGCTCATTTGAAGCCAGGAGCCAAGAGCTTCCTCTGGGTTTTCCCACGTGGGTGCAGGGCCCCAAGGACTTGGGCCATCTTCTACTGCTTTCTCAGGCCATAGCAGAGAGCTGGATCAGAAGCGGAGCAGCTGGGACTCCAACTGGTACCCATATGGGATGCAGGCACTACGGGCAGTGGCTTTACCCACTATGCCACAGCACGGGCCCCTAGGATATTGATTTTTGTGTGTTGAATTCATGTTCTACAACTTTGACAAACTCTGAGTTCCAATAATCTCTTACTGGATTCTTTTGGTTCTCCTATGTATATCATCTGCAATCAGGGACTTCCTCCTTTCTCATTTGCATGCCTTTGATTTTTTTTTTTTTTGTCTAATGTCTCTAAAACTTCCGAAACTTTATTGAATAGTAATTGTGATAGTGGGTACCCTTGTATGGTTTTGGATTAGTGGAAATGCCTATAGTACTTTCCCATTCAATATGATGATGCCTGTGAGTTTGTAGTATATTGCCTTGATTGTGTTGATGTATGTTCTTTCCAAATCCTTAAGATTTTTTTTTAAAAAGGATTTTATTTATTCAAAAGCAGAATTACTAGATTTAAGGAAAGACACATGCACAGAGAGATCTCACATTGCCTGGTTCACTCCCCAGATAAACACAATGGCCAGAGTTGAGCCATGCTGAAGCCAGGAGCTCCATCTGGGTTTCCCTCGTGGGTAGCAGGGGCCCAAGTACTTGGGCTATCCTCTGATGCTTTTCCCAGGCCATTAGCAGGGAGCTGAATTGGAAGCAGAGCAGCCCTGATTCCAAGCAGTGACCATATGAGATGTTGGTGTTGCAGTTGGTAGTGTTACCTGCTATGTCACATTGTTCGACCATGTTTAAAGTTTTAATCAAGAAAGAATGATGTATTTTATCAAATGCTTTCTCTGGATCTATTGAGAGAGTCAAATGTTTTCTATTATTCTCCATTATTGTGATGTATCTTGCTTATTGATTTGCATTTGTTGAATCATCCCTGCAACCCTGGGATGACTCCCACAAGGTCTGGGTGTATAATCTTTTTGATGTATTGTAGTACTCAATTAGGTAGCATTTTCTTGAAAATTTTTGCATCTATGTTCATCAGGATATTGGTTTGTAGTTCACTTTCTTTGCTGTATCTTTTTCTGGTTTTGTAGTTAAGATGATTCTGGCATTATAGAAGGGGTTGGAAGGATTCTCTTCCTTTCAATTGTTTTGAAAATTTTTAGAAGAGTTGGTATTAATTCTTCTTTAATTGATTGGTAGAATTCAGTAGTGAAACCATCTGATCCTAGGCTTTTTGTTGTTGTGATTTTGGGGAGGGTCTTTATTATTTTTTCTGTGTCTATCTTGGTTATTGGTCTACTTTTGTTTTCTATGTCTTTGCATCTTAATTTTTGTCAGGTGTATGTGTCCAGAAATCTATTCATTTCTTCCAGAATTTCCCATTTGTTGTCATATAGCCATTTGAGGTAATTATTCAAGATTCCTTTTATATCTGTGGTGTCTGTTGTGTCATCTTTTTAATGTCATGGTATTAATTTGGGTCTTCTCCAATTTTTGGATTAGTTAGGCCAATGGTTTTTTAATTTTGTATATTCTTTTTAAAAAATGGGTTTTCGACCGGTGCCGTGGCTTAACAGGCTAATCCTCTGCCTTGTGGCCAGCACATCGGGTTCTAGTCCCAGTTGGGGCGCCGGATTCTATCCCGGCTGCCCCTCTTCCAGGCCAGCTCTCTGCTATGGTCCGGGAAGGCAGTGGAGGATTGCCCAAGTGCTTGGGTCCTGCACCCCATGGGAGACCAGTAGAAGCACCTGGCTCCTGGCTTCGGATCAGTGAGATGCGCCGGCTGCAGCGTCCATTGGAGGGTGAACCAACGGCAAAAAGGAAGACCTTTCTCTCTGTCTCTCTCTCTCACTATCCACTCTGCCTGTCAAAAAAAAAAAATTTAAAAAAATTTTTAAAAAAGGGGGGCGGAGCCAAGATGGCGGATAGTGAGGACGTGTGCCTTACTTTGGGAAAATAAACTTTCATAAAAGTGGAACTACTGTAGCCTCAGGAAAAGACTCAAGAAAAAAAATTGCAGAGGAAACGCTTCCGGATCTTGTGGATGAGACACAGAGGACTTACAGGGAACCCACCGCGTGGAAAACCAACCGAGACAAGCTGAGCGGCAGCTGCGGGAGCGGAGCCAGAGCCACAGAATCTCGCCAGCGCGGGAACCCAGGAGGGTAAGACAAAGACCTGAGAAGTCCGAGACATTGGGGGGAGGGGGGACAGAGGCCTCTCCCTTCACTCACCAAGCAAAACAAAGAGCACCGCGATTTTACATATGTAAAGCTCAGCCAAACTCAGTATCTTTAGCGAAACTGGAGAACACATTGAGGGCTGCATAAACTCTTTGTGTGGTCCCAGGGGTAGATCAAACGAATACTCACAGAGGCTAGATTTCAACTACCCTCAACTCCACTCCCAACTGAGTCAAAAGAAAAAAAAAAAAAAGAGAGAGAGAGAGAGAGAGAGAGTATCCCAGCAAGGAGCAAGTATTCTGGGAGAGTCGCTCTTTACACAGCCTTAAACCTCAAGAAACAAGCATAGCTCTCTGGCCACACCCATCACAGCCCCTAAGGCTCCAACTAAACAGACAGCTCACTTAGAGGCATAGTATAACGAGAGAAAAAAAAAACAAAAACAAAAACAAAAACACCACAAATTATCTCCAACATGCCAAGCAAGAAACATAGAAGCGGAGGTACCAAGAACAACGAAAGCACTATGACGCCCCCAGGTGATCAAGACACGCCAATGCAAGATTATGAAGATGAAGAGATAGAGCAAATGCAAGAAGCAGATTTTAAAAAATTCATAAGAACATTAAGAAGTTCTCAAAAACAAATTCTTGAACTACAGAAATCCTTAATGGACAAGATAGAAAATCTCTCCCGTGAAAATGAAATATTAAGGAGGAATCAAAATGAAATGAAAAAATTAGTGGAACAGGAAACTGCGATACTGGCAAAAAACATCAATGAAATGAAGAACTCAATAGATCAAATGGCAAACACATTAGAGAGCCTTAAAAACAGAATGGATGAAGCAGAAGAGAGAATATCAGAATTAGAAGACAGAGAACAGGAAAGGAAACAGTCAAATCAAAGAAAAGAAGAAGAAATCAGAAATCTAAAAAATACTGTCAGGAATCTACAGGATACTATTAAAAAACCCAACATTCGGGTTCTAGGTGTTCCTGAAGGCATGGAAAGGGAGAAAGGATTAGAAGGCCTTTTTAGTGAGATACTAGCAGAAAATTTCCCAGGTTTGGAGAAGGACAGAGACATCCTAGTACAGGAAGCTCAGAGAACCCCTAATAAACATGATCAAAAGAGATCCTCACCACGACACGTCGTAATCAAACTCACCACAGTGAAACACAAAGAAAAGATCCTAAAATGTGCAAGAGAGAAACGCCAGATTACTCTCAGAGGATCTCCAATTAGACTTACAGCTGATTTCTCATCAGAAACCCTACAAGCCAGGAGAGAATGGCGAGATATAGCCCAGGTACTAAGAGAGAAAAACTGCCAGCCCAGAATATTATATCCTGCAAAGCTCTCATTTGTGAATGAAGGTGAAATTAAGACCTTTCACAGCAAACAGAAATTGAAAGAATTTGTCGCCACTCGTCCAGCCCTGCAAACGATGCTTAAAGATGTGTTACATACAGAAACACAGAAACACGGTCACCAATATGAAAGAAGGTAAAGGAAGGAAACCTCACACCAAAAGATCACAGGAATCTCAAACCATATATTAAAAAATATCTTTGGCAAATGGCAGGGCAAAGTTACTCCTTCTCAATAGTCACATTGAATGTTAATGGCTTGAACTGTCCAGTTAAAAGACACCGATTGGCCGATTGGGTTAAGGAACAAAACCCATCCTTTTGCTGCTTACAAGAAACCCATCTATCCAACAATGATCCATACAAGCTGAGAGTGAAAGGCTGGAAAAATATATACCATGCCAACAGAAATGAAAAGAGAGCGGGCGTAGCCATCTTAATATCGGACAACATAAACTTTACCACAAAAACTGTTAGGAGAGACAAAGAGGGGCACTATATAATGATTAAGGGATCCATTCAACAGGAAGATATAACGATTCTCAACGTATATGCACCTAATTACAGGGCACCAGCTTATTTAAAAGACTTGTTAAGGGACTTAAAGGGAGACTTAGACCCCAATACAATAGTACTGGGGGACTTCAATACTCCACTCTCAGAGATAGACAGATCAACAGGACAGAAGATCAACAAGGAGACAGTAGATTTAAATGACACTATAGCCCAAATGGATCTAACAGACATCTACAGAACATTTCATCCTACATCTAAGGACTTTACATTCTTCTCAGCAGTACATGGAACCCTCTCTAGGATTGACCACATACTAGGCCATAAAGCAAGTCTCAGCAAATTCAAAAGAATTAGAATCATACCATGCAGCTTCTCAGACCACAAAGGAATGAAATTGGAAATTGGCAACTCAGGAATCCCTAGAGCACGTGCAAACACATGGAGATTGAACAACATGCTCCTGAATGAACAATGGGTCATAGAAGAAATTAAAAGAGAAATCAAAAATTTTCTGGAAGTAAATGAGGATAAAAGCACAACATACCAAAACCTATGGGATACAACAAAAGCAGTGTTAAGAGGAAAGTTTATATCAATAGGTGCCTACATCAAGAAATTGGAAAGGCACCAAATAGATGAGCTTTCAAGCCATCTCAAGGATCTAGAAAATCTGCAGCAAACCAAACCCAAACCCAGTAGGAGAAGAGAAATAATTAAAATCAGAGAAGAAATCAACAGGATTGAATCCAAAAAAACATTACAAAAAATCAGCCAAACGAGGAGCTGGTTTTTTGAAAAAATAAACAAAATTGACACCCCATTGGCCCAACTAACTAAAAAAAGAAGAGAAAAGACCCAAATCAATAGGATCAGAGATGAAATGGGAAACGTAACAACAGACGCCACAGAAATAAAAAGAATCATCAGAAATTACTACAAGGACTTGTATGCCAGCAAACAGGGAAATCTATCAGAAATGGACAGATTCTTGGACACATACAACCTCCCTAAATTGAGCCAGGAAGACATAGAAAACCTAAACAGACCAATAACTGACACAGAAATTGAAACAGTAATAAAGGCCCTCCCAACAAAGAAAAGCCCAGGGCCAGACGGATTCACTGCTGAGTTCTACCAGACATTTAGAGAAGAACTAACTCCAATTCTTCTCAAACTATTCAGAGCAATCGAAAAAGAGGGAATCCTCCCAAATTCTTTCTATGAAGCCACCATCACCTTAATTCCTAAGCCAGAAAGAGACGCAACATTGAAAGAGAATTACAGACCAATATCCCTGATGAACATAGATGCAAAAATTCTCAATAAAATTCTGGCCAATAGAATGCAACAACACATCAGAAAGATCATCCACCCAGACCAAGTGGGATTCATCCCCGGTATGCAGGGATGGTTCAACATTCGCAAAACAATCAACGTAATACACTACATTAACAGACTGCAGAAGAAAAACCATATGATTCTCTCAATAGACGCAGAGAAAGCATTTGATAAAATACAACACCCTTTCATGATGAAAACTCTAAGCAAACTGGGTATGGAAGGAACATTCCTTAATACAATCAAAGCAATATATGAAAAGCCCACGGCCAACATCCTATTGAATGGGGAAAAGTTGGAAGCATTTCCACTGAAATCTGGTACCAGACAGGGATGCCCTCTCTCACCACTGCTATTCAATATAGTTCTGGAAGTTTTGGCCAGAGCTATTAGGCAAGAAAAAGAAATTAAAGGGATACAAATCGGGAAGGACGAACTCAAACTATCCCTCTTTGCAGATGATATGATTCTTTATTTAGGGGACCCAAAGAACTCTACTAAGAGACTGCTGGAACTCATCGAAGAGTTTGGCAAAGTAGCAGGATATAAAATCAATGCACAAAAATCAACAGCCTTTGTATACACAGGCAATGCCACGGCTGAGGAAGAACTTCTAAAATCAATCCCATTCACAATAGCTACAAAAACAATCAAATACCTTGGAATAAACTTAACCAAGGACGTTAAAGATCTCTATGATGAAAACTACAAAACCTTACAGAAAGAAATAGAAGAGGATACCAAAAAATGGAGAAATCTTCCATGCTCATGGATTGGAAGAATCAATATCATCAAAATGTCTATCCTCCCAAAAGCAATTTATACATTCAATGCAATACCCATCAAGATCCCGAAGACCTTCTTCTCAGATCTGGAAAAAATGATGCTGAAATTCATATGGAGACACAGAAGACCTCGAATAGCCAAAGCAATCCTGTACAACAAAAACAAAGCCGGAGGCATCACAATACCTGATTTCAGGACATACTACAGGGCAGTTGTTATCAAAACAGCATGGTACTGGTACAGAAACAGATGGATAGACCAATGGAACAGAATAGAAACACCAGAAATCAATCCAAACATCTACAGCCAACTTATATTTGACCAAAGATCCAAATCTAATCCCTGGAATAAGGACAGTCTATTCAATAAATGGTGCTGGGAAAATTGGATTTCAATGTGCAGAAGCTTAAAGCAAGACCCATACCTTTCACCTTACACAAAAATTCACTCAACATGGATTAAAGACTTAAATCTACGACCCGAAACCATCAAATTATTAGAGAGCATTGGAGAAACCCTGCAAGATATAGGCACAGGCAAAGACTTCCTGGAAAATACTCCAACAGCACAGGCAGTCAAAACCAAAATTAACATTTGGGATTGCATCAAATTGAGAAGTTTCTGTACTTCAAAAGAAACAGTCAGGAAAGTGAAGAGGCAACCAACAGAATGGGAAAAAATATTCGCAAACTATACTACAGATAAAGGATTGATAACCAGAATCTACAAAGAAATCAAGAAAATCCACAACAACAAAACAAACAACCCACTTAAGAGATGGGCCAAGGACCTCAATAGACATTTTTCGAAAGAGGAAATCCAAATGGCCAACAGACACATGAAAAAATGTTCAAGATCACTAGCAATCAGAGAAATGCAAATCAAAACCACAATGAGGTTCCATCTCACCCCGGTGAGAATGGCTCACATTCAGAAATCTACCAACAACAGATGCTGGAGAGGATGTGGGGAAAAAGGGACACTAACCCACTGTTGGTGGGAATGCAAACTGGTTAAGCCACTATGGAAGTCTGTCTGGAGATTCCTCAGAAACCTGAACATAACCCTACCATACAACCCAGCCATCCCACTCCTTGGAATTTACCCAAAGGAATTTAATTTGGCAAATAAAAAAGACATCTGCACATTAATGTTTATTGCAGCTCAATTCACAATAGCTAAGACCTGGAACCAACCCAAATGCCCATCAACAGTAGACTGGATAAAGAAATTATGGGACATGTACTCCATAGAATACTATACAGCAGTAAGAAACAATGAAACCCAGTCATTTGCAACAAGATGGAGCAATCTGGAAAACATCATGCTGAGTGAATTGAGCCAGTCCCAAAGAGAGAAATATCATTTGTTTTCCCTGATCGGTGACAACTGAGCGCCAAAGAGAAAACCTGTTAAGTGAAATGGACACTATAAGCAACAATGAACTGATCAGCTCCTGTCCTTACTTTAGATGTACAATGTAATACTCTATCCTTTTTAGTATTTGTTGTTGTTGTTGTTGTTCTAGTACTATTGGTTGAACTCAGTAATTAATACACAATTATTCTCAGGTGTTTAAATTTTAACTGAAAAGTGATCCCTGTTAAATCTAAGAGTGGAAAAAGAGAGGGAGGAAATGAACAATTAGGAACATGCTCAATCGGACTGGCCGCAAATGGTGGAGTCAGAAATGTGCAGGGGATTCCAACACAATTCCATCAAGATGGCATGTACCAATGCCATCGCACTAGTCCAAGTAATCAATTTCAGCTCACAATTGATAGCTCCGATAGGTCTAAGAGTCAAAGAGATCACACAAACAAGACAAGTATCTGCTAATACTAACTGATAGAATCAAAAAGGGAGAGAAAGATCCAACATGGGAAGTGGGATACACAGCAGACTCATAGGATGGCAGATGTCCTAGACAGCACTCCGGCCTCAGAATCAGCCCTCAAGGCATTCAGATCTGGCTGAAGAGCCCATGAGAGTATAGCAGGCATGGAAAGCCAAGATATCATGGAAAAAAAAAAAAAAGACCTAAATGAATGATCTCTGTGAATGAGATCCCAGTGGAAAGAACGGGGCCTTCAAAGAAGGAGGTACCCTTCTCCGAAGGGAGGAGAGAACCTCCACTTTGACTATGACCCTATCGGAACAATATCAAAGTCAGCGAAATCTAAAGGCTTCCATAGCCCTGGCAACTCATGACTAGAGCCCAGGGAGATTACTGACGCCATGAACAGGAGTGTCAAATTGTTAAGTCAGCAACAGGAGTCACTGTGTACTTACACCCCATGCGGGATCTGTCCCTAATGTGTCGTCTAAAGCCAAGTGATGCTAGGACTGGTACTGAAAGAGTATTTTTATACTTTGCGTTTCTGTGTGGGCGCAGACTGATGAGGTCTTTGCTAATTATATACTGAAGTGATCTTCTGTATATAAAGAGAATTGGAAATGAAAAAAAAAAAAAAAACAAAACAACCTGGTGTTAAAATGGAAATGGCATAGAAAATTAATTATTTTGAAAAAAAAAATTATGTAGGATCTCTGTCTTTAATGTGCTGTACATTGCTAATTAATGCTATAATTAGTAATCCAATGGTAGTTTTTTCACTTGATGTTGCTATATGGGCAAAATGTTGAAATCTTTACCTAGTATATACTAAACTGATCTTCTGTATACAAAGAGAATTGAAAATGAATCTTTACATGAATGGAAGGGGAGAGGGAGCGGGAGGGGGGAGGGTTGCGGGCGGGAGGGAAGTTATGGGAGGGGGGAAGCCATTGTAACCCATAAGCTATACTTTGGAAATTTATATTCATTAAATAAAAGTTTAATAAAAAAAAAAGAAAGAAAGAATAAGCACAATTCAGTAAGGCATTGCATACTGTTAGGAATAAGGATATCTTCCTCTAGCAAGTGGGAAAGAAAAAAAAAAAATTTAAAAAAAGGGTCTTCATTTCACTTATCTTTTGTATTGTTACTTTGATTTCAATATTATTTATTTCTTCTATAGTTTTTATTCTTTCCTTTTACTACTTTGGGGTTTGGTTTGTTCTTATTTTTGCAGGCCCTTAATTTATCCATTGTTAGATCATTTATTTGATGCAAGGCCTCATGAGTTCAGTTCAAATTGAGTCATCCTATGTTTTTTCCAGGACAGTGCAGACAGATTTGCTTTTGAATACCAACCAACTACACTATTCTAACTAAATTAATTAGTACAAACTTAATGTCTTTAAGCTTAATTTTTACTTGTGACATAGAATTATGATTTGCTTTATTTACAATAGATTTGTTTTTCTTAATAAACAAACCATTAGACAGAATCATATTTCCTGTATGAAGTTGTTCTGAGCATAAATTAGAAAAATGCACGTAGTTATACAGTGCCAAGTACATGGTTACATGCACAAAAAATATCAGCTATTAGTAGTTTTACTGTAATATTTTAATTAGTCATTAGCATTTCAGGCATGCCTACCTGGAGGTTGCACAAGGGATCAATTATTTTATTTATTTTTTTTCTGTGTACAGCAAGATTTTTTTTTTCTCTTTGTCTCTCTAGTGAGGAAAAAGAAACTGCATGGCAGTGGGCGTGTTTTCCTCTGAATGAGTTTCAGTTTCCTTTCCTTTCTTGAGCCCTCAAAGATAGGATCTCTCAAGAATCCTGTCTCCAAACTGTGGCTGTTTTACAACTCTGACAAAACTGGGAATTCGCTGTTTGAGTCTGATCTAGCTGTTACAAACAGGTAAGTGACTCTCCGCTATCCAGTTCCCTAACCATGTGTGAAGAAAATAGCTGGCTTTCATTTCTTGGAAAAAAAGAGCATTGAAATGGTTGCTAATGGTCATATTTCTTTCTTTCTTTTGCTCATTTATTTTAATGAAAATTTCACACATGGATAACTATACAGAAAAAAAAAAACTGAACTCTAATCTCAAACAGGTTTATCAGGTTTGTCGATGATTTGTTTTATTTAATTAGAATGGATGTTTTTTCTTTAGAAACAGAGCCTAATACATAAAAGGGAAGTGGTTTGGTTCTCTTCTTTTCTGTCTTTCCTTCTCAGAGGGAAACACTCTGCAGACTTTATTGTCATGCTTGTTTTTATTTTATTGTATATATGTGTGTGTATATAAATACAATCAAGAGTATTTATGTGTAACATTTTATGTAAATCTATTATATTAAGTGACTTATTTTCAACTTGTTTTTCATTAAGAATGAATTATTTGAGCTTTATTCATGTTAATACAGTAGTTCTAGTTCAGTCTTTTCTACTATTAACCTAGTATTTTACTGCATAGATATTCCAAAATTTGTATTCTCAATTTTCACATGTCATTACAGACACTTGTTAGTATGAGCATACTTTTCTCCAAAAAGTGCCCATCTGAGTGAAAAACAAGTAAGAAACTCACACAATTCAATAGAAAAAACAAATAATGTGGTTATGAAATAGGCAAGAGATCTGAATTGACACTTCTCAAAAGAAGACATATAAATGGACCTCAGGTTTATGAAAAAAATGTCCAACATGACTAAATTCAGGGAAATGCAAATTAAAATCACAGTGAGATATCATCTCACACATTTAAAAATGTTATTATAAAAGATTAAGGTTAAATGCTGAAGCAACTATGAAGAAAAGAGGACCCTTGCATACTGTTGGTAGAAATGTAAATTAGTGTATTCTTTATGAAAGACTCTAAACTCTAAAACCAAAATGACCACATGAATCACCAATCCCAGTATTGGGCAAATATCCAAAAGAACTGAAGTAAGTAAGGGAGATAGCTGCATGATTATTTAGAATAACCCACAGTAGCATCAACTTGAGTGCACGTTGACAGATGAATGGATGAAGAAAATGGGGTAATATTGACACAATGAAATATTAATCCGCAATTAAGAAGAAAGGAATCCGATGATTTACAATAACATGGATGAACAGAGAGGCATTATGTTAAATGAGGAAAAAAGGTATATAAAGACTTCATGTATATATAAAATAATTTTTAAAAAATGTAGAATGCTGGTTAATAGAGGTTAGGGGTTAGGGGACATGGGCAATAGGGAGATATTGACCAAAGGATACAAAATTTTAATTAAACAGAAGGAGTATGTTTTTGAGATCTATTGTATAACATGGTTGCTATAAGAAATAATGATATATATTTTGATATTGCTAAAAGGATATATTTTCAATATTCTTGCAATTAAAATGATATTTGTAATCTATTAGCACAGAATGTCTTCATAGTTGTGTGTTCAATTTCATTAACGTATTGTTTTCAGTGTAGGTCTTTCACTTTTTATTTAAATATACTTATATTAGCGTAAAAATAAAATACTTTGGAGTACATAAATGGTATTGTTTACCTAATTTATTGTGGGGGTAATTTATTGCTAGTGTACAAAAACTCAATGGATTTTATATATTTTTATATCCTGAAACATTACTGAATTTGATCATAGTTCTGGCAGTTTTTTGGTAGTTGTCAGGGTTTTCTGTATATAAGATCCTGTCATTAACAAACAGATGTAATTTTGTTTCTTCTTTTCCTGTTTGGATGTCTATTATTTCTTTTTCTTCCATAATTGCTTTGGTTGAGACTTCCAGTGCTATATCAAATCCAAGTGATGAGAATGAACCTTCTTGTCTTTTTCTTGACTGTAGGGCAAAGTCTTTCCACTTTTCACAGTTCGGTGTAGTGTTATATATCAGATATTTTATGTGGCTTTTTATATTGAGGTACATTCCTTTTATACCTAGATTGTTGAGAGTTTTTATGAGAATGAGTGTTGAATTTTGTGCAATGCTTTTTTCCACTCCTTTGAAATGATTGTTCGGTTTTGTTCTTTATTCTCTTAATATAGTATGCCATTTTATTAATTTGTGTATTCTGAAGAATTCTTATGTTCCTGGGACAAATGTTACCTGGTCATAATTTATATTCACTATGAATATGAATTTCTGTTGGTATATTCAGCTTGCTAGTATTTTATTATGAAAATCTGTATCTTCATTAGGGATATTCACTAATCACCATTCCTTGTATTTGGTCTGACAGTAGTTATTAGGATAAGCGGGACTCATAAAATGATTTTGGAGGTATTCTCTTAAATTCTGTTTTTGGGAAGATTTTGAGAAGGATTAGAATTATTTACTATTCAAATATTAGATAGAATTCAGTGTGAAACATCTAGTCCTGGGTTTTACTTCACTGAGAGACCTTTTATTTTTTTTAAGATTTATTTATTTATTTGAAAGTCAGAGTTACACAGAGATAGAAGGAGAGGCAGAGAGAGAGGTCTTCCATCTGCTGGTTCACTCCCCAGTTGGCTGCAATGGCTGGAGCTGTGCCAATCTGAAGCCAGGAGCCAGTTTCCTCAGGGTCTTCCCTCGTGGGTGCAGGGGCCCAAGGACTTGGGCCATCTTCTACTGCTTTCCCAGACCATAGCAGAGAGCTGGATAGGAAGTGGAGCAGCCAGGATTTGAACCCTGCAGGCGGCGGCTTTACCCGCTGTGCCACAGCGGGAATTTATACGATTTCCCTATTTTTTCAAAAAGCAATTTATTTATTTTTCACTTCTTAATCTGAAAGGCACAGAGACAGTGCGAAAGAGTCAGAGAAAGACAGGTGAGATAGATCTGTCTGTTGATTCACTCCTCAAATGACTGCAACAGCTGGGGCTGGGCCAAGCTGAAGCCAGGAGCTCAGAATTCATTCTAGATCTTCTGTATAAGTGACAGGCAATGAAGTCCTTGAATTATCACCTACTGCATCCCAGGGTGCACATTAGCAGGAACCTGGAATCAGAAGTGGAACTGGGATTCTAGTACTGAGCACAGAATCCCAAGTAATGTCTTCATGGCTATGCTACATACCACCCTTCCTTACCTGATTTCTGACTATTCAGACTTTCTACTTTTTTCATGATCCAGTATTGATAATTTATATATTTCTAGGAATTTGTTCATTTTCGTTAGGTTACCTAGTGAGTTTTTGTGAATAGTTTTTACAAAATTTTAATTTCTGTGATTTGGTTGTAATGTATCATCTTTATTTTATCATTGTATTTATTTCTGTCTTTTTAGTCTAGATAAGGGTTTATCAACTTTATCTTTCCAAAAAACCAATTCTTGGTTTAGTTGATCTTTTTCAAATGTTTTTGTTATTGTTGTTGTTGTTGTTTGTTTTGTTTTGTTTTTTGACAGGTAGAGTGGACAGTGAGAGAGAGAGACAGAGAAAAAGGTCTTCCTTTTTGCCATTGGTTCACCTTCCAATGGCCGCTGTGGCCGGCGCATCGTGCTGATCTGAAGCCAGGAGCCAGGTGCTTCTCCTGGTCTCCCATGCGGGTGCAGGGCCCAAGCACTTGGGCCATCCTCCACTGCACTCCTGGGCCACAGCAGAGAGCTGGAAAGGAAAAGGAGTGACCGGGACAGAATCAGGCGCCCCGACCGGGACTAGAACCCAGTGTGCAGGCCCCGCAGGTGGAGGATTAGCCTAGTGAGCCACGGTGCTGGCCTCTTTTTTTCTTTTTTTAAAAGATTTTATTTATTTACTTGAAATCCAGAGTTACACAGAGAGAGAAGGAGAGGCAGAGAGAGAGGTCTTCCATCCGCTGGTTCACTCCCCAGTTGGCCACAACTGCCAGAGCTGGGCTGATCCGAAGCCAGGAGCCAGGAGCTTCCTCGGAGTCTTCCCATGTGGGTGCAGGTGTTGTGCCATCTTCTACTGCTTTCCCAGGCCATGGCAGAGGGCTGAATTGAAAATGGAGTAGCCGGAACTCAAACCAGCTCCCATAAGGGATGCCAGCACTGCAGGCAGCAGCTTTACCCTCTACATCACAGTGCTGGCCCCTCAAATTGTTTTTCTAATCCCTGTTTAATTTATTTCTGCTCTGATCCTTAATTTCTTCCATCTGATAACTTTGGGTTTCTTTTTTTATAATATCTGTATTTTTAATATTATTTGTAAAATATTATGAGGTATAATATTATGCTATTTATTTGATATTGGTTTTTGTTGTTGTTACAGGCATTTATTGTGGGAAACCTCCACCACAGAACTGTTTTTGTGGTACCCCATAGATGTTAGTGACAGAGAGGTATTACACCCACTGTTTCACTCCCCAGTGGCTGGAATGGCTAGGGATGGGCCAGGCTGAAGCGAGGAACTAGGAGCTTCATCTAAATCTCCCACTTGGGTGCAGGTGCCCAAGCACTTGGACCATCTTCTGCTGCTTTTCCAAGACCATCAGCAGTGAGCCAGATGGGAAGATGAGCAGCTGAGACACAAAGCACCCATATTAGATGCTTGTATCATAGGTGGCGGCTTTACCCACTACACCACAACCTCAGCCCCTCTTGGTTTCTTTATATATAAAATCATGTCATCTGCAAGTGGGAATAGTTGAACTTTTTTTTTTTTTTTGTCATTCACATGTCTTTTCTTTCTTTCCGTTGCCTATTGGCTCTGCCTAAGAATTTCAGTACTACGTTGAATAAGAGCAGTAAGGGAAGACATTCTTGTTTGGTCCCAGATCTATGAAACTATTATATGCTTTTCCCCATGTAATATGATGTTGGCCGTGGGTTTGTTGTATATAGCCTGAATGACGTTGTGGCATTCCTTCTATTGTTAATTTCTTCATGAAAGATCTTGATTTTCATAGGATATATCTTTGGCATCTGTTGATATGCTCATTTGGTTCTTATCCTTCATACTATTGATGTTGCATTACATTTATTGATATGTGTATGTTGAATCATCCCTGTATCCCTGGGATAACTGCCACTTGATGGTGGTGAACGATCCTTCTGATGAACTGTTGGATTCAACTGGCTGGCATTTGTTTGAAAATTTTTGCATCTAAGAAGAACTTTCCAAATGTGCTTGAAAATGTGCATTATCCTTGAATTCCATTTTCCATAAGTGTTGTGACATACCCTTATATGTCATTGAGCTCTAATTTTCCCTTTTAGTTGTTTCCTTGTCTCACTTTGGTATCAGTTTAATACCTGTTTCTTAGAATGAGTTTGACAGTTCTTTCTCTTTCAATTTCTTCGGGAATAGTTTAAGAAGAATTGGTGTTAGTTCTCTATAGAAGTTTGGTAGAATTCAACAATTACACTATGTAGTCCTGGGAGTTTTCTTGTTGGGAAATTTTTTTTCCAACTCAATCTTACTACTTATGATCAGTTTGTTCAGATTTTGTGTGTCTTCATTTTCAACTTTGATGAACTATTTGTGTATAAATTCCTCATGTTTGTCTTCTGATTCATGGGATGTGAAACTCTGGCTTGTGTGTCCGTTATCTATCCTTGTAAACAATGTTTTACTGCAACATAGACTTCTTCAATTCTTTATAAATTATGGTAGCCCTTTTTTGCCACCACCATTAGGTACCTGAGGTGGATTAAAACTGTGGAAAACAGAGGTTTATTTAGCTCAAAGTTCTGGGCATTCAAAGGTGTGGCACCAGCACCAGCTCAGCTCTGAAGAGAGCCTTCTTGGCTGCATTACATTGTAGCAGGGTGCGTCTTTGTGTGAGTGCATGTGTGAAGAACAGATCACATCACTAAACAAGCCAGAAACGCTGGATGAGGTCAGGTCCAGGACTTTATAACTGTCTTGTTTAGAACTTAGCATGGCCCCATGAAAAGTACCTAAATCCCTTTTGAGGGCATGCTCCCAATTTACCTAAGGACTTTCCTCTAAATATCACTTCTTAAATGTTCCATCTCTTAACGTTGCCACACTGAGGATTATGACCAAAACATATGAATCCTGGTGGAGAAATTACATTCAATCACAAAGCATATTGGTTGCAGCTGGTGCTATGGGGTAGTGGGTAAAGCTGCTGCCTACAGTGCCAGCATCCCATATGGGCTCCGGTTTGAGTTTCGGCTCTTCCACTTCTGATCCAGCTCTCTGCTGTGGCCTGGGAAAGCAGTAGAAGATGGCCCAAGGCCTTTAGCCCCTGCACCCACATGGGAGACCTGGAAGAAGCTCCTGGCTCCTGGCTTCGGATCAGTGCAACTCCGGCTGTTGTGGTCAATTGGGGATTGAACCAGCAGGTGGAAGACCTATGTCTCTCTCTTCCTCTCCTTCTCTCTTTTGTGTAACTCTTTCAAATAAATAAATAAATAAATAAATAAATAAATAAATATTTTAAAAAAAGCATATTGGCTGTGACTGATTTTTCATTATAGTGGCAAACATGTAGTTGTGGCTTAGCCTATATAGTCTCCAAACATAACATAAATTCATTTAGAAAATTTGTTAACTACTATTCTAGCTTCTAGCTTCTTTTTCTTTATTCTTTATTTAGTCTGATATTTACCTTATTAAGCAGTGTTAAAATTTATTGATATGTGCCATTTTTAAATGACCTATTTTATACCTTTATTATATTCCAATTTATAATTTTTATCATGTCTTATAATTTAAGTAGTGTGTTTTATTTGGATCAGAGAAAAAATACACAAAATAGAAAGAAATTACTTTAAGCACTATGTTTTACTAGCCTCACTTCCGGTGATTGTTTTTCCTTAGATAGAGGAAAATGCCAGTGACAACGAAACTGACCTGGGATGAAGAAAGATGCCTGAAAAACCAACTTGGAAATGTGTCCTTGAGTCTTCTTTACAAGTCTAGTGTTCATGGATATAGCATGAGCGATATGTTTCAGAGATGCACTCGTGAAGAACCAACTATAACGATGATTTATTTTAGTAATTCTATTGTTGGTGTTTTAATGCTTGGGTGTTATCCTGAG